>NW_026705808.1:0-344318 GCF_029867415.1 Vicia villosa | reverse complement strand
ATTGTAAGCTACCATTTATCCATGCATTTTCCTTTTAATTTTAATCTTAAAGTAAGATAAAATCATGCAAAAAATGGATAAAAAAGGTATGGGCTTAGTCTTGGTCGTGGGAGGCCCATTACATCATGGAAATGATGTTTGAATGCTGAAAACTTGGCCCCATTTGGAAAAAATGCATTTTTGAACAATGTTGATTTCATGCATTTTCCCAAAATTTAGCCAACTTCAACAAGGTGTAAATCCTTCAATTTTTGTCATATGAAGGAGATCTTGCACTTTTTAGAAACCTCAAAGAGTCCTCTAACCAATGTCTTTGGTCTCATGTCAAAATGATTTTTGAAGCTCCTTGTGTGTCCTTTTGAAAAAAGTGTCTTTTTGTTGACTTTGAAAATGACCTGTAATGTCTTTGATCATATTTTTCAAATGGTGAATCCAATGACCATGGGATCAATGGCATTTGAAAGATAATTGAATTTCCTTCAAAACAAGCTTTGGTTTGAATTTTTTGGATGAAGGATGAGAGAGTTATGATCAGTCAAAGTTGAGTTGACTTTTCAGGCAAAAACCCTAATTTTGAATCTTAGGGTTTTGTTGATTTTTGATCTTTCCTTGATGAATTATGATCATCCAATGATCAAATGATGAATCCTTTGACAAAATATGGACTTTGACAAAAAATTTCATTTTTGACTGTCTGTTGACTTTTTTGGTCAAACGGGTCGTCTGTTGACTGTTTGAGCTGCTGACGGTGCGTCTGAATGAATTGAAGTTTGAAAATTTGTATGATGGTACTTTGAGATATATGGATGTGTATGAAATCCATTTGAGCTCTCAAAAACTTGTTGCTCCTGTAAAAACAAGAAAAACCCTGATTAGGGACTGTTTGTGTAGGAGACAGTTAAGCGTACCTGATTTTTGTGCAGTGCTGAGTTTCTGCTAATCGCGTGATATTCAGAAGACTTCTAGCACAAAAGATCTTGGAATTTTGAATTGTGAAAGATTGATTTGATTGATGGTACAAAACACTGAGAATTGTACTGCCAGCAGTTTGGCTGTCAACTGACTGTTCAGGTATTGATGTAGCAGTTAGAGTGAAAAATCAACAGTCAAAGTTAATTTTCTTTTTTGTTGTTTTTTGTTTTTGTTTTATGTGAAAAATGAAAGTTTATTTACATGACTTGTTAGAGAAACACAGACATAATAAATAACTAATATTTACGGTATGCGGGCAAAATTACCGATAATAACCCTGAAAATCATTTAATGCACAGAAATAGGAATATTTGACTGGCAGAAAACACACAAAATATTATCTTAGTAATTAAGCAATATTATGACAAATAGTACAACATTTAATACTGACAGTACAAATATTACATACTATATTGAACAGTACGACGAATAAACGGTACATTTAAGAAATAAGAAATACGGCAAATTTTAAGAATGACGATTAATGACCCATGCTATGAACAATAACATGTAGATGATTGGGAGTGCAACCATTGCAGGTCCACACTCTTCAGGACTATGCAGGCAGAAGAAAGTCATGATCACCGTAGCAATGGTGATGACTGTAAGAAATAGTGTCTCTATCCACTTTGCCATTCTAGTCAGGGAAGAAGAGAAAATAGATATGAGATAGGAATTTGAAAGATGAGTTGGAATTTGATGTGAGATTTTATGGAAGAAAATGAGAGGTATTTATAGAATGGAAAGAAGGAAAGAGACGTTGGGGAATGATGTGATTCCGTACAAAAGGAAAATTTGAGTGGAAGTAAGATTTGAAAGAAAGTGTATGATAGTGTTGGAAAAAGAGAGATTTGATTTTTGAAAAAGAGATTTGAAAAGATTTTTGCAAATAATGGAATATAGTACAAAAATTAGTGGGAAACAAAAGATAATAATAATCTACTTGTTACCAGTACAGTCTGAGTTTCCTGATTCTGCGCCTGCAAAAAGATTTAACTCTGTACCAATTGTGTCAGTACCATTTATCTGTAAATAAATAAATAGCATGTGTGAAGTAATAAACAGTATTTGGTGTTTGCGTAAGAATAAATTCAACTGCAAGCCAAATTACTGTATAAGAAAAATTCTAAAAACTAAGTATTTCATATGTCAGGATATTTGTTGAAATAAAAATCCATGATTATATGAGACCCTTAATTTTCAGATTGGAGTTTTCTTGAAAAATATGTGGGCAAATTTTGGGGTATAACAGGTGTCTACTCAGGAAAACTCCTTGGTTTCATCGTCAGCAAACGAGGAATTGAAGTAGATCCAGACAAAGTCAAGGCAATTCAAGAAATGCCTTCACCCAGAACCGAGAAACAAGTTAGAGGATTTCTTGGACGTCTGAATTACATCTCGAGATTCATATATCTCATGACTGCAACTTGTGCTCCAATTTTCAAACTTCTACGGAAAAATCAAAGTTGCGTCTGGACAGACGATTGTCAGAAAGCGTTCGACAACATTAAGGAATATCTGCTCGAACCACCCATCTTGTCTCCTCTAGTGGAGGGAAGACCTTTGATAATGTACTTAACCGTCTTAGAAGATTCCATGGGTTGTGTCCTTGGACAGCAAGGCGAGACGAGAAGAAAAGAGCATGCCATTTACTACCTAAGCAAGAAATTCACTGACTGTGAATCCCGCTACTCCATGCTCGAGAAGACGTGTTGTGCTTTGGCCTGGGCTGCCAAGCGTCTCCGCCAGTACATGATTCGACATACTACTTGTTTGATCTCTCATATGGATCCAATCAAGTACATCTTTGAGAAGCCTGCCTTAACCGAGAGAATTGCCCGTTGGCAGATGTTGTTATCAGAATATGACATTGAGTATCACGCACAGAAAGCCGTGAAAGGAAGCATTCTAGCTGAGCACCTGGCTCACCACCCACTCAATGGTCATGAATCAACCAGTTTCGACTTTCCAGACGAGGACGTCATGTACCTCAAGATGAAAGATTGCGAAGAGCCACTACCAGACAAAGGACCTGAGATAGGATCCCAGTGGGGCTTAATCTTTGACGGAGCTGTCAATGCTTATGGACGAGGAATTGGGGCAATCATTGTTACACCTCAGGGTACCCATATTCCATTTACTGCCAGATTAACTTTCAAATGTACAAACAATGAGGCCGAATATGAAGCTTGCATCATGGGTCTCGAAGAAGCCGTGGATCTAAGAATCAAACACTTGGATGTATACGGAGATTCTGCTTTGGTCATCAATCAAATCAAAGGAGAATGGGAAACACGCCAACCAGGGCTAATTCCTTACAAAGACTACGTGAGAAGATTGTTACCGTTCTTCGACAGGGTAGATTTTCATCACATTCCTCGTGAAGAAAACAACTTGGCTGATGCATTAGCCACACTCTCTTCCATGATTAGGATAAATCATTGGAATGACATTCCTCGGATCGATGTTATGCGCCTGGATAGGCCCGCTCATGTTTTCACAGTAGAAGCAATCATCGACGACAAACCGTGGTATCACGACATCAAGAACTTTCTTCAAAAGCAAGAGTACCCTCTTGGGGCGTCAAAGAAAGATAGAAAGACTTTGAGAAGGTTAGCTTGTAGATTCTTCCTGAATGAAGATGTTCTGTACAAGAGAAACTTCGACATGGTTCTGCTCAGATGCGTTGACAGAAAAGAAGCAGAAGTACTCATGAGAGAAATACATGAAGGTTCCTTTGGTACTCACACCAATGGACATACCATGACAAGGAAAATACTGAGAGCAGGATATTATTGGCTGACGATGGAGTCAGATTGCTACCAGTATGCAAAGAGGTGTCACAAATGTCAGATCTACGCCGATAGAATTCATGTGCCACCATCTCTCCTCAACATACTCTCTTCCCCTTGGCCTTTCTCCATGTGGGGAATCGACATGATTGGAATGATCGAGCCAAAAGCGTCCAACGGACATCGCTTCATCTTGGTAGCTATAGACTATTTCACCAAATGGGTCGAAGCAGCTTCATATGCAAACGTTACAAGACAAGTTGTCGTCAGGTTTATCAAAAATCACATCATCTGTCGCTACGGCATTCCTAGCAGGATAATCACTGACAATGAGTCAAATTTGAATAACAAAATGATGAAGGAGCTTTGTGAAGAATTCAAGATTGAACATCACAACTCATCTCCTTACAGACCAAAGATGAATGGAGCTGTAGAAGCAGCTAACAAAAACATCAAGAAAATCGTTCAGAAGATGGTCATCACTTACAAAGATTGGCATGAAATGCTCCCGTATGCTCTTCATGGTTATCGTACATCAGTACGTACTTCGACTGGAGCAACTCCTTTCTCCCTTGTGTATGGCATGGAGGCAGTCCTACCTATAGAGGTTGAAATCCCATCAATGAGAGTCTTGATGGAGGCAAAATTAACAGAAGCCGAGTGGTGTCAAAGCAGATTCGATGAGTTGAACTTAATCGAAGAAAAGCGCATGACAGCTTTATGCCACGGACAGCTATATCAACAAAGAATGAAGAAAGCTTTCGACAAAAAGGTTCGACCTCTCACAATCAAAGAAGGCGACCTTGTACTCAAAAAGATTCAATCTTTTCTCACAGATTCGAGAGGGAAATGGACTCCCAATCATGACGGCCCCTACGTGGTCAAGAGAGCTTTCTCAGGAGGAGCCTTAATACTCACGACTATGGATGGAGAAGAATTCACCCGTCCTGTGAACGTCGACGCAGTCAAGAAATACTTCGCCTAAATAATTAAAAGAACAGCTCGCTAAGTTGAAAACTCGCAAAGAGCGACTTAGGCAAAAAAGAGCGTCGCGGTGAGTCGAAAACCCGAAAGGGCGATTCAGGCAAAAGTTAGAGACATAAAAAAATAATAATCAATCCCGGTAGACTTAAAACCCGAAAGGGGTAGTTTACGCAAAAGTTAGGGATATATGGCAAGTAACTGTGTTCAGGACAAACTTGATCATTCAAAATCCATAGCGGAGTATTCATCAGCAGTAGGTCATCTTCTACGAAGCACGAATACAGCGCAACCCGGAGTGGAAGGGAAAGATAACGGTCGTCACGTTTCATCGCAGCCCTTTTTCCTGAAAATTACCAATTTCCAACTTTGTAAATACTCCATGGAATCAAGCATTTGGCTGATTACCATTCCATATATAATAATTTGAGCCTTGTGCTTTTCCTTTGCAATCTAGTCTTTTTCAGTTTCTTAAAATGCATTTTAAATTTAAACAGTCATTTTCTTGAAACAAATGTTTTCATAAAATAAAATGAATTTACTTGCAAAAATAAAGGTGAAATTTCTTTCTGAGGTTTACAAACAATAGGAAGAATGCAAACAGTTGCTCCGAGAACGGTTGAGACTCCGGGAATTAAAATTTCCCCATGAGGTCGCTTTGCGAACATCTCCCGATAATGGATCTTCACTTCAATTCATATTACTCACTTCGGACAGCGGACGACTAATAACCAGATATTCCCAACAGAGTTCGAACTGCAAGAGGAAGACATCTTCTGATCAACAAGAATTCAAGTCGCATCATAGGATTTTACATCCGCGACAATTTTATTCACACTCACTTTACATTTTATATTTGTCATAATATTCATGCATACATTACATCATAACTGCATAGTCGAGTCAGGCTTTGATCATGTGAATGCCCAAGTCATTAAGGCATGGACTCAAGTTTCCCCTGCAAGTTCCGGAGAAACTTTTTCCTTCGAGACAACAGTTCATACACAAGGATCTCCCCAAGCAAGTCAACAAATGGTAGTCTCCCTCAAAGAGATAGTTTGTTCACTTTTGGAGTTCCTCAGCCGAGATTCTCCCGCAGAGCGACACTCGACAGTTTTCTTCAGATAAGATAGTCTGTTTCGCATTTTGGAATTCCCCACAAGGCCGATGAGCGGTTTCTCTTCTCCGAGGAGTATGGATTCCTCGACATAATTGACAAGTGTTAGTTTTTCCTCCTGGAAAACAATTTGGTATTTCCCCAGCAGGGTCAAGAGATGCCACTTTTCGTCAAAGAGAATCTCCCAGCAGATCGACAAATGATTCTCCAGCGGAGTCAGTGAATGATAGTCTTCGTCCAGAAGATAGTTCAGATTCCTCAAACAAAGTCAGCAAATGGCAGTCTCTTTCAGCAGAAGACAGTTTGCTCACTTTCTTTCACGACAGGGTCGGCAAATGGCAGCCTTTCCCCAAGGAAAGACGGTTTGTCTGTTAAATACTTAAGAGATCGACAAATGGCAGTTTCTTCAAACAGTTTGTCTATTTCTGGGATGTTTAGTTCCCCACAGAGTCGATGAATGGCAGTTTTCCTCTTAGGAGAACAGTTTGTTGATTCCCCGGCATCAGTCGACGAATGTTGGTTTTCACCCCGAAAACAGTTCGTCCGCCTTCAAGCAAAGTCATTAGCCCCTCAAAAGAGCGCGGGACCATGTGACGATCCTTCAAAGACGTCAAGTCAAAAGGGAAGATGGTGAAGTTTCTTTATTTACCATCAAATGGTATCTTACCTCCAAGTGCTGGTAAGAAGTTTGATGAGGAAAAAAACCTTTGAAGTTTCTTTATTTACCATCAAATGGTATCTTACCTCCAAGTGTTGGTAAGAAGTTTGATGAGGAAACAAACCCTTGAAGTTTCTTTATTTACCATCAAATGGTATCTTACCTCCAAGTGCTGGTAAGAAGTTTGATGAGGAAACAAACCCTTAAAGTTTCTTTATTTACCATCAGATGGTATCTTACCTCCAAGTGCTGGTAAGAAGTTTGATGAGGAAACAAACCCTTAAAGTTTCTTTATTTACCATCAAATGGTATCTTACCTCCAAGTGCTGGTAAGAAGTTTGATGAGGAAACAAACCTTTGAAGTTTCTTTATTACCGTCAAATGGTATCTCATCTCCAAGTGCTGATGAGAAGTTTGATGAGGAAACAAATCTTTGGAAATTTTCTCTTTATCTGAGATATTGTCCAAACGCAACTAAGACCAGTTTCGAGATATGGACATCCAAAACAAGGGGGAGGTTGTTTACCTTTTTCTAAGTATCAACACTTAGTTAAAGAAGATGGATTGCGCATCCTACACTGCCATCCTGTGGTGGTCGTTTTCTTTACCTCCCCGTTTCACTTGGGAGGACGGCACGCTCCCTTCACGCGAAATTTGGAAGGAGAATGCGCCCGTGGTGGGATGAATTTTATTTCAGTTCTTCCTACGATATCACACGAACTTTCTTATTTGTCCTACGAGTAGGAAAGGGGAAAAAAGATCTCAACTAAACCCTAGGAGTTTGCTAAGTGTGGGGATTTCACCTAGACTAGAAATTCTGGAGTCCGGGAGGTCGGTTATACATAGGGAAGTGTTTAAACACCCTACATATCTGTAGTACTCTACAGGAACCTTCTCTGTGTCATTTGTGATTGTGTTTGCTGCTAATGATTGGGAAAGTTTCTCCTTTGTATTAGGAGAAGGAATTGAATTGATTAAAGAAAGACAAACAGACAGACAAACTGACTATTTTTGGTATTTTATTAGCTCGCTGAGATTCCTTGTGAACCTCATGCCTACAAATCCCTAGTGGAAGTCAGAGCTTAATGTAGTTCGGGGAACTAACTAGGGAAATTAATGATTTTTTGGTGCCTTGCTTAAAGCTCAAGGTTGAAGCTTGGAATTAAATCTCTGTTTACAGTAAAGAGACATGGAATCATCTCTACAGAGAGGTATTTGTACTATTCTACCACAAACATTTAAAGGAGTGACAGAATAACTGAATTCATTTCATTCAAGAGGGGGACCTTACTTGTGTATGTGCAAGTATACCAGTCAAATGCCTCTTAAATGAAAGAAAGATGCTCATCCAAATTAGGGAAAGTTACCCCATGTCTGGGTTTTACTGCCAGCTCATGCCTTTCAAAATCCTAAATGGGAGACTTGATTAAAATTGAAATGAAATGTTTGTTTGTTTGAATGTGGTAGAGTAGTAAAAATATCTCTCTATAGAGATAAGCTATGTCTATCTACTGTATAAAAGATTTGACTTTAGCTGGCTTGTATGAGGCCCAAGCTTGAGGCTTTTTGATTGATTAATTAATATTATTGACTCTGGGAGATGACTCCACTGGGGATTAATTACATGATATTTTTGTGTTCTGTACAAAGCCCAGAATTGAGGCTGACTCTACTTAGGGAGACTCTATTTATGTGCCTTGTACAAAGCCCAAGGTTGTGGCTAACTGCTGAGGATAATTGAATGAATGACTATATTTTATGTGCCTTGTACAAAGCCCAAGGTTGTGGCTGACTCTAGCTAGGGAAAACATTATTTTCTGCCTTGTACAAAGCCCAAGGTTGTGGCAGACTCTTAAATAAACTGAGTATGGATGACTCTATAGGGAAAAGATCCTAGGTGTTAGGAATCTTTGACACATGAAAATATGGTTTATCTGCCTTGTACAAAGCCCAAGGTTGTGGCTACTGAATGATGAAGAACTCACTGGGGAGACTCTATTATCTGCCTTGTACAATGCCCAAGGTTGAGGCTGACTCTTGACAGGGGAGTTTTATTGTTTGGGTGCCTTGTATGAAGCCCAAGGTTGAGGCTAACTGTTTTTGTTGGTTTTGACTCTACTGAGGAGATTTTATTTATTGAAAGACTGTTTTTCTTTGGAAGCTAACCCTTTCTAGGGATTTTGACTCAGCTGGAGAAATTATTTGGTAAAAGACTGACTTTATCATGTTTTTTGGAGGCTGACCCTTTCCAGGGGTTTTGACTCTTTTGGGGAAATTATCTCCTAAGAGAAATGAATCTTTATTTATTTTGACATTTAATAATTGACTTTGGAGGCTAACCCTTTCCAGGGATTTATATTAAAAATGAAAGAATGTGTGGAAGCTAACCCTTTCCAGGGACTTTGACTCAGCTGGTGAATTTGTCTGTTAAAAAGACTGACTTTTATCATGTTTTTTGGAGGCTGACCCTTTCCAGGGGTTTTGACTCTTTTGGGGAAATTATCTCCTAAGAGAAATGAATCTTTATTTATTTTGACATTTTTATTAATTGACTTTGGAGGCTAACCCTTTCCAGGGAATTTATATTAAAAATGAAAGAATGTGTGGAAGCTAACCCTTTCCAGGGATTTTGACTCTTTTGGGGAAATTATCTCCTAAGAGAAATGAATCTTTATTTATTTTGACATTTAATAATTGACTTTGGAGGCTAACCCTTTCCAGGAATTTATATTAAAAATGAAAGAATGTGTGGAAGCTAACCCTTTCCAGGGATTTTGTTGAAATGACTGGCAGAAAGATTATCTAGTGGAGACTTCTTGTTTAAAGCCCAAGATGAAGGCTGACACATGCTGAGGAGAAAATAAACATAGATCCTAGACTCTGCTAAGGAAGATTGATGAAGATAAGGGTGACAGAGACTGTCCATGTCTCTCATTCCAAAAGGTGTACTCAATGCAAAATTGAGACAAACTTAGCTTGTTTAAAGTCTGGTTTAAATTGGAAGAAACTCACCAGGGTAGGCTAAAAGGTGACTAAAGACCTGTTCCTATGTTTATAAGAAACCTGATGGGTCCTTGTATACAAGCTCAAGAGGAAGCTGGAAATGCTTTTAAGAAGCCTGTGGGTCCTTGTACAAAGCCCAAGAGGAGGCTAATCGAGGGTCCTTGTTATAGCACAAGAGAAAGCTATGTGATTTTGAACTTATTTTGGCTCTAAGCAAATGGGTAAGAGGTTTCACCGGGAATAATTCCTCTTTGGGTGGATGTGTCCTATTATTTGGATTCTAAGGTTTTTACCAAGATGTTTCACCGGGAATAATTCATCTTGGGGGTTTGAACTACAGATCTCTAATTAGGAAAGAGCCTTCACCGGGAAGACATTCTCAATCCTAGGTCATATTCCTATAATATATATATAGTTTAACTGTCCTAGGGTTTATACTCAAACGTAGTTCTAAACTAATATATGCACAGTTTATATTTGACAGTAATTTAAATAAAGACTGTAAATTGAAAGCTTGTAAAGCCTAACCTGGATGGAGTGGAGGCCTTTGAAGAAGTATGTACAGAGCCTCAACAATATTTTTGTTGTTTTGTTGATAACAGTTGAATATATATGATAAACAGTTAATGGTTTTTGAAAACAGAAGAAGTGAAGATGGACAAAGGTCACATAGGTATCTGAAGAGTTTCACCGGGAATAATGCCCTTCAAATACCAAAAGAATGTTTTGAAAACAGAAAGAAGATTTTGAAAATACAGTTTTGAAAACAAGCTAAGAAGAGAAGGTTTTTGGGACTTACACTCTATTAGAGGCCCAGTACTTTACAGTACTGGTGTAAAAGCAATTTGAAAAATGATTTGGAATGATACAAGGTTTTGTTGTTTGAAAACCCTAATCATTTGATTTATTCGGAGATTGAAAACAGTTTTGAAAATTGACAAAAGTCAACTTAATTAAGGTAAAAATAAAGACTTTTAACTAATTAAGACCTAAACAATTAGGGTTTTATCATAAAATTATTTACAAAGTGATTAGGTTAAAATAAAGTGACAATATATATTTAAAGTATTTAAGAAAACACTTAAAAACATACTATTTTAAACCTAATTAAAATTCATGAAATAAATAATATTTTTATGATTTTTTTGACTATTCACAAAATAGATATATTAAATAATAGGTGTATGAAAAATGAAGTGAAAATGATTCAATTTGATAGGTGAATTAATTGTGTGAAGTTGTGAAGAAAATAGGTGTGACAAGTGATAAAAAATTAGGAATGTCTCCACCAAGGCTTGAACTCACGCCCTTTAGGTCACATACCCAAAACCAAACCACTGGGCCAGCGCGCGCATGGTGATAGTGATACACATCCAACACATTATATTTTCAGATAAACGTGTAAATCATGAAAAAAAATAAAAGGAATAAAAAGTCTGGGGCGAGGGGGATTCGAACCCCAGACTTGAGGCATGAGGAGACTAAGAGCGCATGTGAGGCCACTAGGGCAAACGATGTATTCGTTTAAAACACGCTTTCAGTTAAATATATTTTAAACCCTCCCCTGAGAATCCAAAAATGGCGCCACCCACCATCTTCATCTTCAACCTCAAGCTCTTCAAATTTGAACTTCTGATCTTACTCGTTTCTCAACCAAACGTGATGATGTAAAGATGAATTTCACTCCAAATTTCCTCACGAATCTAAATATGTAACTAATATCTATTTATATTAACTACATCTAACTAATTTACCAGAAATCGTGAAGAACCCTAAATTTTAAAAATCAAATTAAATGACTATACTGAAAGATAAATGAATGATGATAGAGGGTTTTCAATCCTCTGATGATGCTGAACAAGATAGAATCGAGTTTTATCACAAAGAGTGCTTAAATTAAAGAGGTGAGGTTTAGAAACTTACCTCTAAAAATGGAGGTCGTGAGGATGATAGAGAGCACCTGGGCTTGAATGAATGATCTCAATAGCTTCCCAGAGACTCAATGATGCTAACTGAATGCTTATTGGAGCTTGAATCCTCCTGAATTGCTCTATGGACCTCCCTCGATTTCAGCTTCAAATAGACATGGAGGTTGTTGAATTTGGAGTTACAGATGAGCTGCAGCCATCTGGTTAGCTTCACTATGACCTGAGGAGTGTGCCTGGATGATTGGCTTGGCTTGAAACCTCCTGAATTACTCTATGGACCTCCAACTGCAAGTGCTCCAAATGAGAGGTGGAGATGATGATTCTCCACGCCCAGCAGTGTTCCAGAGGTTTGGATCACCTCCAAATGCCTCCCTCAATGTGTTTGAATACTTATTTTCAAAGAGAGAGCTTTGGTTTGAAGAATCCGAGTCTTCTTGCCAAAGGACCTTTGAAAAAACTAAGTATGAAGAAAGAAAAGAGAAAGCAAGAATTTTGTTGCTTTGGTGTGTTTTTTGAATGAGAATGAGGCCTCTATTTATAGGCAATTGGTTCAGTATAGTTGCAGAAGAGTGAGCTTGCTTAATGAAAGAAGTTTGGTTTCTTAAGCATGAAGGAAGTTTGCAAATATCTCTTATGCAATGATGAGAATTTTGATTCCATTTGATCAATCCCCTAGCCCTCGATTTTGCTTGATCTTAGGGGACAATTCTGAGCCAGAAATGAGCTCTAATTGGTTGGTGAGAAGATTCCTTGGGTGATTCATCAATTTGCCATAAATTCACAAATGTAATCATTACATAATCACATGTTCTTGTTTTTAGAATCTTCTTCAATCCTTATGGCATGGTGAAAATGAATGCATGGCATTGTTTCAGATATGTTATGGGTCGTGTAGCATCCATAATTGAGGTCATGTGCACAAAATTTCAAAGTTCAAAAATGATGCATGACCTATAATTTTACTTCATGAGGCCAACTTTGAACAAGCATAACTCTTAGCTCAAATTGAATTTGGAGAAGGTTGAACACAATTTGGAAAGCCCTAAACATCTACTTCAAATCATTAGTTTATGTCTTCTTCAGAATCATTTGGGAAATTTGTGAAAAATGAGCCCAAAGTTGGATGAAAACTAGGTTAAAACACTTAGAAAATTTTCTGTGTTTATGACCTAAAACTTCAAAATTTTCAAAACCCTTAAATGGTTGATCTTTTGAAAAAAGTTCTTATGTGAGATGTTGTTTTATTTTGCAAGATCTACAACTTTCATGTTGGAAGTTTTTTGAGTTGTGTAGGTGAAATTTTGAGTTCTCACCATGCCCTCAAAAACCCTAATTCCCGACTTTTTGCTCCTTGATGAATTTCTTTGAATTTCTTTGGTCAAATGACTTTGACATCCATATATTGATGATATTGATCTTTGAAAGTCATTTTTTGACCAAAAACCTTAAAAGTCAATGATGATCCCACACAGTTGACTTTTCCTGACAAAGTGAATTTTTGGGCTTTTGTGTAGAAACAAGATCTTCTCCTCAAATGAATGATGTAAATGGATTATATTGAGGTAGTAGAGATTCTTGAATCATGTCTTGAGTTTTGGATCCATGCCCTGATTAAAAGTCAACTATCTTGGTGAATTAGGTCAAAAACCCTAATTGTCGAGTCGACCAGAGGACAATGATGAGTGTAGACTTTGAATTGAGGTGTAATGTCCAGTGGATCTTGTCATAAGAGTTATTTGAAGATGATTAATGTCTTTGAATGGTTTCCTGGGGCTTTTTAGGGTTTCCCAAAGGTGATCCCTGATTTTAGTCCTTGATAGGCTCCAAACCCTAGTCTGTTGATCTGAGTAATCCTGTACTTAGATGACTGGGTGTCTTAATCAATCATAGGTGTAATAATGAGGCTTTTGAGTCTTATGATTGTATTAGAGACTAATCCCTCTATTGATTGATCCTTTGCCTGAGTTTTCTTGTCTTTGAACACCCTCGATTGAATGCCAGACTGCCCTGGGTACTTACTTTGACTTGATGAAAATACTGAAGATATGTCATCTCAGGGGGGTCAAAAATTAGGGTATGACAGATGCCCCTATTTAAGTTTCTTTTATCTGGAGGGAGAGAGATTGAGATCTCGATTTCTCCTGCGTAAAAGAGACTTAAATATCAAAGAATGCCCGAATTTTGGGCGCTCCTGAGATGATAAAATCTTTGCATGATTTGATCCCGTTGTCGCACTTGGCGGGGGATGAGGAGACAAACTTCTGCAGAAATACTTGATGTGGATTCTGGCGAATGGATGGCAATGTAGGATGCGCAATCCATCTTCTTTAACTAAGTGTTGATACTTAGAAAAAGGTAAACAACCTCCCCCTTGTTTCGGATGTCCATATCTCGAAACTGGTCTTAGTTGTGTTTGGACAATATCTCAGATAAAGAGAAAATTTCCAACGGTTTGTTTCCTCATCAAACTTCTTACCAGCACTTGGAGGTAAGATACCATTTGATGGTAAATAAAGAAATTTCAAAGGTTTGTTTCCTCATCAAACTTCTCATCAGCACTTGGAGATAAGATACCATTTGATGGTAAATAAAGAAATTTCAAAGGTTTGTTTCCTCATCAAACTTCTCATCAGCACTTGGAGATGAAATACCATTTGATGGTAAATAAAGAAACTTCAAAGGTTTGTTTCCTCATCAAACTTCTCATCAGCACTTGGAGATGAGATACCATTTGATGGTAATAAAGAAACTTCAAAGGTTTGTTTCCTCATCAAACTTCTTACCAGCACTTGGAGGTAAGATACCATTTGACGGTAAATAAAGAAACTTCAAGGTTTGTTTCCTCATCAAACTTCTCACCAGCACTTGGAGATGAGATACCATTTGACGGTAATAAAGAAACTTCACCATCTTCCCTTTTGACCTGGTATCTTTGAAAGATTGTCATATGGGCCCATGCTCTTTTGAGGGGCTAATGACTTTGTTTGAAGGCGGACGAACTGTTTTCGGGGTGAAAACTGCCATTCGTCAACTGATGCCTGGGGAATCAACGAACTGTTTTCCTAAGAGGAAAACTGCCATCCATCGACTCTGTGGGGAACTAAACATCCCTGAAACAGACAAACTGTTCGAAGAAACTGCCATTTGTCGATCTCTTGAGTATTTAACAGACAAACTGTCTTTTCTTGGGAAAAGACTGCCATTTGCCAATTGCTAGGGGAACAAACTATCTTCTGCCGGGGAAGACTGCCATTTGTCGACCCTGTCGTGAAGGAAAGTGAGCAAACTGTCTTCTGCTGAAAGAGACTGCCATTTGCTATTCTGTTAGGGAATCTGAACCATCTTCTGGACGAAGACTATCATTTGCTGACTCCGCTGGGGAATCATTTGTCGATCTGCTGGCAGATTTCCTGAATTATTTTCTTTGACGAAAAAGTGGCATTTCTCGACCTTGCTGGGGAAATACCAAACCTCTAGGGAATTCCAAAATGCGAAGCAGACTATCTTATCTGAAGAAGATTGTTGAATGTCGCTCTGCAGGAGAATCTCGGCTGAGGAATTCCAAAAGTGAACAAACTATCTCCTTGAGGGAGACTACCATTTGTTGACTTGCTTGGTGAGATCCTTGTGTATGAACTGTTGTCTCGAAGGAAAAAGTTTCTCCGGAACTTGCAGGGGAAACTTGAGTTCATGCCTCAATGACTCGGGCATTCACAGGATCAAAGCCTGATTCGGCTATGCAATTATGATGTAATGTATGCATGAATATTATGACAATGATAAAATGTAAAGTGAATGTGAATAGAATTGTCGCGGATGGAAAATCCTAAGATACGACTTGAATTCTTGTTGATCAGAAGATGTCCTCTTCTTGTAGTTTGAACTCTCTTGGGAATATCTGGCTATCAGTTGTCCGCTGTCCGAAGTAAGTAGTATGAATTGAAGTGAAGATCCGTCATCGGGAGATGTTCACAAAGCGACCTCATGGGGAAATCTTGGTTCCCGGAGTCTCAACCGTTCTCGGAGCAACTGTTTGCATTCTTCCTATTGTTTGTAAACCTTAGAAAGAAATTTCACCTTTATTTTTGCAAGTAAATTCATTTTATTTTATGAAAACATTTGTTTCAAGAAAATGACTGTTTAAAATTTAAAATGCATTTCAAGAAACTGAAAAAGACTAGACTGCAAAGAAAAGCACAAGGCTCAAATTATTATATATGGAATGGTAATCAGCCAAATGCTTGATTCCATGGAGTATTTACAAAGTTGGAAATTGGTAATTTTCGGGAAAAGGGCTACGATGAAACGTGACGACCGTTATCTTTCCCTTCCACTCCGAGTTGCGTTGTATTCGTGCTTCGTAGAAGATGACCTACTGCTGATGAACACTCCGCTATGGATTTTGAATGATCAAGTTTGTCCTGAACACAGTTACTTGCCATATATCCCTAACTTTTGCGTAAACTACCCCTTTCGGGTTTTAAGTCTACCGGGATTGATTAATATATTTTTTTTTTATGTCTCTAATTTTTGCCTGAATCGCCCTTTCGGGTTTTCGATTCACCGAGACGCTCTTTTTTGCCTAAGCCGCTCTTTGCGAGTTTTCAACTTAGCGAGCTGTTCTTTTTGTTTATTTAGGCGAAGTATTTCTTGACTGCGTCGACGTTCACAGGACGGGTGAATTCTTCTCCATCCATAGTCGTGAGTATTAAGGCTCCTCCTGAGAAAGCTCTCTTGACCACGTAGGGGCCGTCATAATTGGGAGTCCATTTCCCTCTCGAATCTGTGAGAAAAGATTGAATCTTCTTGAGTACAAGGTCGCCTTCTTTGATTGTGCGAGGTCGAACCTTTTTGTCGAAAGCTTTCTTCATTCTTTGTTGATATAGCTGTCCGTGGCATAAAGCTGTCATGCGCTTTTCTTCAATTAAGTTCAATTCATCGAATCTGCTTTGACACCACTCGGCTTCTGTTAATTTTGCTTCCATCAAGACTCTCATTGATGGAATCTCAACCTCTATTGGTAGGACTGCCTCCATTCCATATACAAGGGAGAAAGGAGTTGCTCCAGTCGAAGTACGTACTGATGTACGGTAACCATGAAGAGCATACGGGAGCATTTCATGCCAATCTTTGTAAGTAATGACCATCTTCTGAATGATTTTCTTGATGTTTTTGTTAGCTGCTTCTACAGCTCCATTCATCTTTGGTCTGTAAGGAGATGAGTTGTGATGTTCGATCTTGAATTCTTCACAAAGCTCCTTCATCATTTTATTATTCAAATTTGACCCATTGTCAGTGATTATCTTGCTAGGAACGCCGTAGCGACAGATGATGTGATTCTTGATAAACCTGACGACAACTTGTCTTGTAACGTTTGCATATGAAGCTGCTTCAACCCATTTGGTGAAAAAGTCTATGGCTACCAAGATGAAGCGATGTCCGTTGGACGCTTTCTGACAATCGTCTGTCCAGACGCAACTTTGATTTTTCCGTAGAAGTTTGAAAATAGGAGCGCAAGTTGCAGTCATGAGATATATGAATCTCGAGATGTAATTCAGACGTCCAAGAAATCCTCTAACTTGTTTCTCGGTTCTGGGCGAAGGCATTTCTTGAATTGCCTTGACTTTGTCTGGATCTACTTCAATTCCTCGTTTGCTGACAATGAAACCAAGGAGTTTTCCTGAATAGACACCAAAGGTGCACTTGTTGGGATTCAGGCGAAGCTGAAACTTCCGTAAGCGTTGAAATAACTTTGTCAGATTCTGTATGTGATCTTCTTCATTTTCTGATTTGGCAATCATGTCGTCCACATAAACTTCCACTTCTTTATGCATCATGTCGTGGAAAAGTGTAGTGATAAGTTGCCCCTGCGTTCTTTAGTCCAAAAGGCATAACACGGTAGCAGAACGTGCCCCAGGGGGTGATGAAAGCTGTTTTTTCCATGTCTTCAGGTGCCATTTTGATTTGGTTGT
The DNA here is from genome assembly GCF_029867415.1 of Vicia villosa. Lineage (NCBI taxonomy): Eukaryota > Viridiplantae > Streptophyta > Magnoliopsida > Fabales > Fabaceae > Vicia > Vicia villosa. Next base: position 326,895 of record NW_026705808.1, on the reverse strand, counting down.
ATCCTGAAAATCCGTCCATGAATGAGAAAACTTTGGATTTTGCTGTACTGTCTACCAACATATCAATATGTGGTAAAGGAAAATCATCCTTAGGGCTAGCTTTGTTCAAATCTCTGTAGTCGACGCACATGCGGACTTTTCCGTCTTTCTTAGGAACGGGAACAATGTTAGCTAACCACTGAGGGTATTCTGAAGTGACGAGGAAACCTGCGTTGATCTGCTTTTGAACTTCCTCTTTGATTTTCATGGCCATCTCCGGATGAGTTCTTCTTAATTTTTGTTTGACCGGAGGGCATTCTGCTTTTAATGGCAAGTGATGCTCCACTATACTGGTATCCAACCCTGGCATATCTTGATAAGACCAAGCGAAGACATCTGAGAATTCTTTGAGCAGCTGTATCAAACTCTCTCTGATCTCTGAACTGAGTGAAGCTCCAATCTTAACCTCCTTTCTGTTTCCATCGGAACCAAGGTTAATGATCTCTAGAGGCTCATTGTATGGCTGAATGGCCTCTTCCTTTTGTTGAAGTAACCGTGAAATTTCCTTTGATATTTCTTCGTCTTCTTCTTCCTCTGCCTCGAATACAGGAAACTCAAAGCTTGGAGAAGTCATACGGTCGCACGTTTCAACGGGGTATTTTATGATTAATCTGCATATGTGTGATAAGTTTTATTTAGACAACGAGGGAAGACTCGGTGTATGCAGTTAATGGAATATTTGATGTTTTTTAGGGTGTTTTTTAGGATTACCAATTTCCGAAAAAAGAAAAGGGAAAACTAAACGAAGGAACAGAATGACATTTTTATTTATGGACAGTCATTTCTTGAAACAAAGACCCTATAAAACAAAACTCTATTGCTTTGGGCGAAGCAAAGAGGGACATTTTCCTAAGAAATAGTAAAATGCAAAGCCCTATGAAACATCTCTTCACCCTGGGCTATGGTGAGAGGACAAAATAACGGTGAAAGTTCCTACTTAGGAGTGCGAACAACAGTTGAAACTTCAACAGCTGTCCAATAGTGGCGAACCCCATTGTGCACTAAGTAATCTGGAACCTTAGGCTTAAGCTGGCCTGTGGTAGGTCTTGATTTACACACCACTGTCTTTGCAACACTCAGACGATCTTCTTCTACTTCAGCAGACTGAGCTGTGTGAGCATACCCATTTCCAAGTGGAGTATGTCGGTTTTTCTTTTGAGGAAACTTCCAATCTTCTGAATGGAGAGACTCGTTGTCGGAGACACTTTCGAGATCATCCTCTTCTGTATTTTGGTCTTGCTCTTCTCCCAAGATGGTATTGACTAGATATGTGAACTCTAGATCAGTAGCCTCAGAAGGTGACTTGGGGATATAATCCTCAATGATGATTTCACCAGTAGATGATGATGAATAGCAAGGGTTATACATCTCTTTTGGCTGAGAGAGGTACTCATAATCAATGTTCCATCCAGTTGGAACAATATCTTCAAGAGAGATTCTTGAACTTTCAGGAGCGGAGTATTTTACCATGTAGTCGAATTTTCCGCTTGGTTCTCCTAATGTATCCCAAGTCTCTTCGGGGATAGGAGGAACTTCTTCTGATGAACCATGATTTCTGGTAGTGAAGCTGTCAGTAACTTCATCCCTGCTTGGTTGAGTCTTACTTTCAGATCCTTTAGTCGGATAATAACAAGGTGATTCAGACTCTGGTAGGGAGATATATCCTGCTTTGTTAAGATAGGATAACCATTCCTCTTCATCGGTGTTTTCCGTACCGATGGTATTGACTGTTTGTTGAACAGGTTGAAGAAAACCTCCACTGCAGAAAGTTTCTTGAATTGGGAGAACTACCTCAATCCCTGGGATAGCTTTTGATGATGTTGGAAAGAATCCAACTCCTGTTCTGTTCTTGTTGTTGGTAGGAATATTAATGTGCCCCCAACCACTGGTAGTACCATCCTTTACAACTTGGATTGCATCTTTGTATGAAGAGATAGACGCTGCTTTCTCCTTTCCTTTGTCCAAGGAAAGTGCTTGGAATTTAGTTCCAACAACTTCTTTTGGTTCTATGTCGGAGAATGATGACAGGTTGCTGACGATCAGAGCTCGTTCTCCACATACGGTTACCAATATGTCATTTCTTATGAACTTCAGTTTCTGATGAAGTGTTGAAGTAATTGCCCCAGCCTCATGAATCCATGGGCGACCTAGCAAACAACTGTATTGTGCTGGAATGTCCATAACCTGGAAAGTGATTTTGAACGTCTGAGGTCCAATAGTTATGGGAAGATCTACTTCTCCGAAAACTGACTTTCTTGATCCATCAAATGCTTTGACGATGACATGACTTTTTCTTAGAGGGTAATCTTCGAAAGATAATCTTGATAATGTTGATTTAGGCATGACGTTGAGAGAGGATCCATTGTCTATTAGGACTCCTGTGAGTGTATCACCCATGCAGCCAACTGAGATGTGAAGTGGAAGATTGTGGTCCACTCCTTTTTCAGGAAGATCTTCGTCACAGAAACTTAGGTTAGTTCCGGCGGAGATGTTAGCAATGATGTTGTTGAATTGGCTTATTGTAACACTTGGTTCTACGAAAGCTTGTTCCAAAACTTTCTGTAGAGCTTCCCTATGAGCTTCAGAACTCAATAGTAGAGAAAGAACAGAAATCCTAGACGGAGTATGTAGTAATTGATCTACAATGTTGTATTCACTCCTCTGGATTAACTTCAAGATCTCATCATTTTCTTTCGCTTGAATAGCATTGGTCGGATGATTGTCTTGTCTATGTGGTACTTCCTCCGAAGGTTTCTCCACATTTTCCGTTGTTCTGTTGAAGACTCGTCCACTTCTGGTGACTCGACTAACATCAGCAATGTTGACAACAGACGGTAATGGTATTTCCTTACCATTTTTAATGAATGTAGCGTTGTACTTGTATGGTATAGCCTTGCTGGACTCATACGGTACATGACCTGGTAAGTAGATGACTAGTGGTGCAACTGCTGTCTTCCTGCTATCATACTTAACTTGCATAGGTTCAACTTGATTAATTTGAGGAGATACGGTAAAGACTTCATCATCTTCTCTGTTGGCAAGAACAGTAATGGTATTGTCATCCATCAGCTTTTGAATGTCGTTGCGAACACGCAAACATCCTCGTGAATTTCTTCGACAGATTTCGCATCTACTGTAAGCGTGGAAATCTGTTCCAAAGTAGGCAAGTCCATTTAAAGTTTTATGGAACCTGACTACCGATCCTTCAAGATCTTCAACTTTGCAGATTTTGTATTCTCCTGGACATCCTTGAACCATGTTGATGTCATGCTCAGTTCTGACTCGGATATGTTGAATCCATCCTAAGTCCATTTGTTCTTGTAATGCAGCTTGAACTACGGCACATCCTTGAGTATTCCTTGGACAAATTTCACATGTGAAGTAGTTGTGAGGTGGTACATGACCGTACCCAGCTTGTTTAGCGTGCATCTTGACAAGATTTTCCCCTATCTGACGAATGTCGTAGATTTGAATGACGTTGGGGTGTTGATCTATCAGATTTACTGAAGCTTCTTTATGCTGCGGCAAAGGATTTGCTTGGACGTTTGGATTAGTATCTTTGAAGGATAGCATTCCGCTTTTCACTAATCATTGGACGTCAATCTTGAAAGGGAAACAGTTCTCAATATTGTGACCTGGTGCCCCCTGATGATAGGGACAAGATTGGTCAGCCTTATACTATGGTGAGGAACTGTTTGTAGGATTTGGAGGACTCCTTGTCTGAATGAGTCCTTTTGCCAGTAATGTTGGAAACAATTCTGCATACGGCATTGGTACGGGGTCAAAGGCAGGATACCTTGGAGCCCGATTGTTGTAATTTGGAGGTCGAACCTGCTGTTGAGGTTGCTGCGACCTTTGTTGAATTTGTTGTTGCGAAACCTGAGGTTGATAAGCTGGCGCTGAGTTAACAACCGGAGTTATTGCTGCAACTTGAGGTTGGAATTTCTTCTTGATTTTGTGCAAGACATTGCTGACATCTTGATCCTTTTTCTTCTGGAAAGAACTTCCATACTTCCTTGGACCAATAGAAGATTCTGGTTCTTTGTTCAAGCGTCCTTCTCGAACTGCTTCTTCTAAACGTACACCCATGTTTACCATCTCGGTAAAGTCACTTGGTGCACTTGCAACCATTCGTCCGTAGTAAAATGGACTTAAAGTTTTGAGATAGATTTTTGTCATTTCTTTCTCTTCAAGTGGTGGACAAATTTGAGCAGCAACTTCACGCCATCTCTGAGCGTATTCCTTGAAGCTTTCTCTATCCTTTTGAGTCATGGCCCGGAGTTGATCTCTGTCGGGAGCCATATCCAGATTGTACTTATACTGTTTGACGAAGGCCTCTCCAAGGTCTCGAAAAGTACGAATCTCTGAACTGTCCAAGTTCATGTACCATTTGAGTGCAGCACCAGTCAGGCTGTCTTGAAAATAATGAATGAGCAATTGTTGATTATCAGTCTGAGTTGACATTCTTCGAGCGTACATCACAAGATGACTTTGTGGGCATGAATTCCCTTTGTACTTCTCGAACTCTGGTACTTTGAATTTGTGAGGAATCTTAACATTTGGAACCAGACAGAGGTCTGCAGCATTCTTTCCAAATAGATCTTGTCCTCGGAGAGTCTTGAGTTCCTTCTGCATTTGCAGAAACTGTTCTTGGAACTCGTCCAATCTTTCATACACGCCAGCATCCTCACTTGGAGCGTGATGATATACTTGTCCGCCTTGCGGGGGAAAAGTATGCATAATGGGCTGTGGAGAAGCCATGACAGCAGATCTCGGTATCTCAGCGTTCTGTTGTGTGAAACCCATTGCCGTTGCTCTTGGAACTTCAATTTCCAGAGGTTTGTAACCCTCTGGTGGACGCATATCCATGGTGACTTTTGGAGCTTCAGAAGCTGGAGGTATGTACCCTTCTGGAGTAAAGTTATACGGCATGCCCCAAGGTCGATCAGGCGGCATGGTATACTGAGGAATAGGAGTAGAAACAATCTCGGAAACCACAGTCCTTTGCGGTTCTTCTGGCGTTGGTCGATTCTGCGCAACTACCAGGGCTTCTACCATACTATTGAGCCTTTCAACAGTACCTTTGAGAGTATTAATCTCTTCTCTGAGTTCTTCATTCTCTTGCTCAAAGTCTTCCATTCTTTTCTTGCGACTTGAACGAGTGTTGTATGGATGAGACAGCTTGAAAGTCTTGGTTCACCTCCTTCTCCTCCTCTCTTTCTGGAGAAAGGAAAGTGACTATTAGATCCGCGACAATTCTCGTGTCAGTGCGTACGACTAAAGCAATGTATGATATGCAATTAAGTTAATTATTTTTCAAGGAAACAGCATAATTACGTTATGAAACATCAAACTTTTATTAATTAAGCGAAAACGCCGTTTTTACACACTTTGAAAATGGAAATACAGAGAAACTGAGAGAAAGGACTCTAAAACTTTGATGAAGAGCCGACTTCACGTTCTAACATCTTCTTCTGTTTCTTGAGCTGAGCGTTCTCTGACGTGAGCTGATCGATGATCCAGGAAGCAGGAGGGATATGATGAGAAAGTGATGATTGTGTCACTTGTCGATCGAGTACTTCAAGTAACTCATCCTTCCTTCTTAGGATGTTTTGAATCTCAACATTTTCCATGTTGACAATTCGATACTTGTTCCTCCAAGCATTCCTTTCTTGGCATACCTTGTTTAATGCCGCTTACAGTTTTTCAACATCGGTGGAGAAAAGGTAAATTGGTTCCCTTAGGGGAATAGGTTCTTGATGCTGATATGGCATCCTGAGCTTGAATGCTCTGACGCGTACCCATTGAAGGTAAGGATCCAGGGAGATGCAAAGATGTTTTCCTAACAATCTTCTCCCTTTGTTGTGTACAAGACGCCAGGCTTGGACAATTTCTTTCTTCAGCATGTAGCCATGATCGTCGATGTTCTTGAAGAACAGACCCTCCAATTGGATGTTACTTGGAATATTTTTCATGGGATAGCCGTATTGACGATGGGCTAAAGCTGGATTGTAACTGATTCCTCCCTTAGTTCCAATAAGGGGTATGTTGGGAAAACTTCCACAACTGAAGATGATCTTGGTTTCGTCATTGTCAGGACTACACCAATCAATGTCTGTATGAGTGAGAGACATGATTTTCTATGACCAGTAAAGGCCATCCCTCATGTTCCAGAAAGTGCTAGACTTTGGCAGGTGTGAAGCAAACCATTCGTATAACAGCGGTACGCAGCATGTGATTAATCCTCCTCGCTGCAGGTTTCTTGAATGCACAGAGTGATAAGCATCCGCAAGCAAGGTTGGAACTGGATTTCCAATTAAGAAGATCTTAATTGCGTTGATGTCGACGAAATCGTTAATGTTAGGGAACAAAAACAATCCGTAGATAAGCAAAGCCAAGATTTCCTCAAAAGCGCTCATATCTTGGATGCTGACGAAGTACCGAGCTTGATCAAACAGGAATTTGGAGGGCAATCCTTGAATTCCTCCTCTACTCACCATATGAGTTCTGATGTCGACTACGTTCAAAGGAGTAGTTGCAGCAATGATAACGTCATCAGGATTCTTTTCCAAACCGGGGTACGGATCTTGCGCGTACACGGGTATTCCAATCAGACGAGAGTACTCCTCTAACGTAGGCATGAGCTGATAATCTGGAAAGGTGAAGCAGTGATACGTTGGATCGTAAAACTGTACCAAGGTGGGAAGGATTCCATCCACCATGTTGGTATTGAGCAAAGGCAGAAGTTTTCCATACTTCTCCTTGAAAGCCTGGGGGTTGACCACCAGTTTTCCGAGCTTTCCCAGTTCCTTGACCTGGGGAATCTTGAAGGTGTATTTCCTAGCTCTCTTTCTTCCGTAATCCATAATATAGATCCTTAAGTCCTTTCTCCGTTTCTCTCTTTCTATGAAGTTCAAAACGTTCGTTATTTAGTTTCCTTGAAAAACGACTCGAAAAAGACTCTCTTTTTGTTTTAATTATTAATGAATGATGCATGAATGCATGAATGCACACACAAGAGTTTTTAAACAAACATGGCGTTGAAGGGTATAGTGGTCATGAAGTCCAAACGCAAACCCCGCCCCAATGGTAAACTAAGGTTAAGGATTTTTGTACCTGTAGAACGGGTTCTAGGGGTCTCAGAGTTTTTGCTCAACCTTAAAGATACGTTGATTGGTATCTATAAGAGAGTTTTCTCTGAGTGTAGTATTTGCGTGACAATTACTTCCGTAATCACCGCTCTACGTCCTAAAAAAAAGGCTTTAAGTGGGGTTAATGTGTTTCTAGGTCCTCCTGGTACAAATCAGTCTCGGAATGCAGTGGCGCAGTTAATCACAACCAGCCAGGCAAATCCCAAGAGTAGAATTGTGAACCAAGATTAGAGGGCCTTCACCGGGAAGACATCCTCCATCCTATCTTATGTTGCACTCAAATCCGGGTATAGGATTTCTCACCACAAGGGGGAATCAAGCCCTTTCCCGATACAGAATAAACAAAATAAACAAATATAAATGCAGCAAACACATGATATGACACAGAGGTTAGGCAGGACCTCTCTTGTTTGAGGGGGAATTTGGCATCCCTAATTCCTCATTGGGGCTGGACCAGCAACAGGTCAACCATTGGTTTGGATGAAAAACCAAGGTTTTTAACACTTATATCCCCAGCAGAGTCGCCATTTTTCTATGGTGGTCGTTTTCTTTACCTCCCCGTTTCACTTGGGAGGACGGCACGCTAGACCCTTCACGCGAAGTTTGGAAGGAGAATGCGCCCGTGGTGGGATGAATTTTATTTCAGTTCTTCCTACGATATCACACGAACTTTCTTATTTGTCCTACGAGTAGGAAAGGGGAAAAAAGATCTCAACTAAACCCTAGGAGTTTGCTAAGTGTGGGGATTTCACCTAGACTAGAAATTCTGGAGTCCGGGAGGTCGGTTATACATAGGGAAGTGTTTAAACACCCTACATATCTGTAGTACTCTACAGGAACCTTCTCTGTGTCATTTGTGATTGTGTTTGCTGCTAATGATTGGGAAAGTTTCTCCTTTGTATTAGGAGAAGGAATTGAATTGATTAAAGAAAGACAAACAGACAGACAAACTGACTATTTTTGGTATTTTATTAGCTCGCTGAGATTCCTTGTGAACCTCATGCCTACATATCCCTAGTGGAAGTCAGAGCTTAATGTAGTTCGGGGAACTAACTAGGGAAATTAATGATTTTTTGGTGCCTTGCTTAAAGCTCAAGGTTGAAGCTTGGAATTAAATCTCTGTTTACAGTAAAGAGACATGGAATCATCTCTACAGAGAGGTATTTGTACTATTCTACCACAAACATTTAAAGGAGTGACAGAATAACTGAATTCATTTCATTCAAGAGGGGGACCTTACTTGTGTATGTGCAAGTATACCAGTCAAATGCCTCTTAAATGAAAGAAAGATGCTCATCCAAATTAGGGAAAGTTACCACATGTCTGGGTTTTACTGCCAGCTCATGCCTTTCAAAATCCTAAATGGGAGACTTGATTAAAATTGAAATGAAATGTTTGTTTGTTTGAATGTGGTAGAGTAGTAAAAATATCTCTCTATAGAGATAAGCTATGTCTATCTACTGTATGAAAGATTTGACTTTAGCTGGCTTGTATGAGGCCCAAGCTTGAGGCTTTTTGATTGATTAATTAATATTATTGACTCTGGGAGATGACTCCACTGGGGATTAATTACATGATATTTTTGTGTTCTGTACAAAGCCCAGAATTGAGGCTGACTCTACTTAGGGAGACTCTATTTATGTGCCTTGTACAAAGCCCAAGGTTGTGGCTAACTGCTGAGGATAATTGAATGAATGACTCTATTTTATGTGCCTTGTACAAAGCCCAAGGTTGTGGCTGACTCTAGCTAGGGAAAACATTATTTTCTGCCTTGTACAAAGCCCAAGGTTGTGGCAGACTCTTAAATAAACTGAGTATGGATGACTCTATAGGGAAAAGATCCTAGGTGTTAGGAATCTTTGACACATGAAAATATGGTTTATCTGCCTTGTACAAAGCCCAAGGTTGTGGCTACTGAATGATGAAGAACTCACTGGGGAGACTCTATTATCTGCCTTGTACAATGCCCAAGGTTGAGGCTGACTCTTGACAGGGGAGTTTTATTGTTTGGGTGCCTTATATGAAGCCCAAGGTTGAGGCTAACTGTTTTTGTTGGTTTTGACTCTACTGAGGAGATTTTATTTATTGAAAGACTGTTTTTCTTTGGAAGCTAACCCTTTCCAGGGATTTTGACTCAGCTGGAGAAATTATTTGGTAAAAGACTGACTTTATCATGTTTTTTGGAGGCTGACCCTTTCCAGGGGTTTGACTCTTTTGGGGAAATTATCTCCTAAGAGAAATGAATCTTTATTTATTTTGACATTTAATAATTGACTTTGGAGGCTAACCCTTTCCAGGGATTTATATTAAAAATGAAAGAATGTGTGGAAGCTAACCCTTTCCAGGGATTTTGACTCAGCTGGTGAATTTGTCTGTTAAAAAGACTGACTTTTATCATGTTTTTTGGAGGCTGACCCTTTCCAGGGGTTTTGACTCTTTTGGGGAAATTATCTCCTAAGAGAAATGAATCTTTATTTATTTTGACATTTTTATTAATTGACTTTGGAGGCTAACCCTTTCCAGGGAATTTATATTAAAAATGAAAGAATGTGTGGAAGCTAACCCTTTCCAGGGATTTTGACTCTTTTGGGGAAATTATCTCCTAAGAGAAATGAATCTTTATTTATTTTGACATTTAATAATTGACTTTGGAGGCTAACCCTTTCCATGGATTTATATTAAAAATGAAAGAATGTGTGGAAGCTAACCCTTTCCAGGGATTTTGTTGAAATGGATGGCAGAAAGATTATCTAGTGGAGACTTCTTGTTTAAAGCCCAAGATGAAGGCTGACACATGCTGAGGAGAAAATAAACATAGATCCTAGACTCTGCTAAGGAAGATTGATGAAGATAAGGGTGACAGAGACTGTCCATGTCTCTCATTCCAAAAGGTGTACTCAATGCAAAATTGAGACAAACTTAGCTTGTTTAAAGTCTGGTTTAAATTGGAAGAAACTCACCAGGGTAGGCTAAAAGGTGACTAAAGACCTGTTCCTATGTTTATAAGAAACCTGATGGGTCCTTGTATACAAGCTCAAGAGGAAGCTGGAAATGCTTTTAAGAAGCCTGTGGGTCCTTGTACAAAGCCCAAGAGGAGGCTAATCGAGGGTCCTTGTTATAGCACAAGAGAAAGCTATGTGGTTTTGAACTTATTTTGGCTCTAAGCAAATGGGTAAGAGGTTTCACCGGGAATAATTCCTCTTTGGGTGGATGTGTCCTATTATTTGGATTCTAAGGTTTTTACCAAGATGTTTCACCGGGAATAATTCATCTTGGGGGTTTGAACTACAGATCTCTAATTAGGAAAGAGCCTTCACCGGGAAGACATTCTCAATCCTAGGTCATATTCCTATAATATATATATAGTTTAACTGTCCTAGGGTTTATACTCAAACGTAGTTCTAAACTAATATATGCACAGTTTATATTTGACAGTAATTTAAATAAAGACTGTAAATTGAAAGCTTGTAAAGCCTAACCTGGATGGAGTGGAGGCCTTTGAAGAAGTATGTACAGAGCCTCAACAATATTTTTGTTGTTTTGTTGATAACAGTTGAATATATATGATAAACAGTTAATGGTTTTTGAAAACAGAAGAAGTGAAGATGGACAAAGGTCACATAGGTATCTGAAGAGTTTCACCGGGAATAATGCCCTTCAAATACCAGAAGAATGTTTTGAAAACAGAAAGAAGATTTTGAAAATACAGTTTTGAAAACAAGCTAAGAAGAGAAGGTTTTTGGGACTTACACTCTATTAGAGGCCCAGTACTTTACAGTACTGGTGTAAAGGCAATTTGAAAAATGATTTGGAATGATACAAGGTTTTGTTGTTTGAAAACCCTAATCATTTGATTTATTCGGAGATTGAAAACAGTTTTGAAAATTGACAAAAGTCAACTTAATTAAGGTAAAAATAAAGACTTTTAACTAATTAAGACCTAAACAATTAGGGTTTTATCATAAAATTATTTACAAAGTGATTAGGTTAAAATAAAGTGACAATATATATTTAAAGTATTTAAGAAAACACTTAAAAACATACTATTTTAAACCTAATTAAAATTCATGAAATAAATAATATTTTTATGATTTTTTTGACTATTCACAAAATAGATATATTAAATAATAGGTGTATGAAAAATGAAGTGAAAATGATTTAATTTGATAGGTGAATTAATTGTGTGAAGTTGTGAAGAAAATAGGTGTGACAAGTGATAAAAAATTAGGAATGTCTCCACCAAGGCTTGAACTCACGCCCTTTAGGTCACATACCCAAAACCAAACCACTGGGCCAACGCGCGCATGGTGATAGTGATACACATCCAACACATTATATTTTCAGATAAACGTGTAAATCATGAAAAAAAATAAAAGGAATAAAAAGTCTGGGGCGAGGGGGATTCGAACCCCAGACTTGAGGCATGAGGAGACTAAGAGCGCATGTGAGGCCACTAGGGCAAACGATGTATTCGTTTAAAACACGCTTTCAGTTAAATATATTTTAAACCCTCCCCTGAGAATCCAAAAATGGCGCCACCCACCATCTTCATCTTCAACCTCAAGCTCTTCAAATTTGAACTTCTGATCTTACTCGTTTCTCAACCAAACGTGATGATGTAAAGATGAATTTCACTCCAAATTTCCTCACGAATCTAAATATGTAACTAATATCTATTTATATTAACTACATCTAACTAATTTACCAGAAATCGTGAAGAACCCTAAATTTTAAAAATCAAATTAAATGACTATACTGAAAGATAAATGAATGATGATAGAGGGTTTTCAATCCTCTGATGATGCTGAACAAGATAGAATCGAGCTTTATCACAAAGAGTGCTTAAATTAAAGAGGTGAGGTTTAGAAACTTACCTCTGAAAATGGAGGTCGTGAGGATGATAGAGAGCACCTGGGCTTGAATGAATGATCTCAATAGCTTCCCTGAGACTCAATGATGCTAACTGAATGCTTATTGGAGCTTGAATCCTCCTGAATTGCTCTATGGACCTCCCTCGATTTCAGCTTCAAATAGACATGGAGGTTGTTGAATTTGGAGTTACAGATGAGCTGCAGCCATCTGGTTAGCTTCACTATGACCTGAGGAGTGTGCCTGGATGATTGGCTTGGCTTGAAACCTCCTGAATTACTCTATGGACCTCCAACTGCAAGTGCTCCAAATGAGAGGTGGAGATGATGATTCTCCACGCCCAGCAGTGTTCCAGAGGTTTGGATCACCTCCAAATGCCTCCCTCAATGTGTTTGAATACTTATTTTCAAAGAGAGAGCTTTGGTTTGAAGAATCCGAGTCTTCTTGCCAAAGGACCTTTGAAAAAACTAAGTATGAAGAAAGAAAAGAGAAAGCAAGAATTTTGTTGCTTTGGTGTGTTTTTTGAATGAGAATGAGGCCTCTATTTATAGGCAATTGGTTCAGTATAGTTGCAGAAGAGTGAGCTTGCTTAATGAAAGAAGTTTGGTTTCTTAAGCATGAAGGAAGTTTGCAAATATCTCTTATGCAATGATGAGAATTTTGATTCCATTTGATCAATCCCCTAGCCCTCGATTTTGCTTGATCTTAGGGGACAATTCTGAGCCAGAAATGAGCTCTAATTGGTTGGTGAGAAGATTCCTTGGGTGATTCATCAATTTGCCATAAATTCACAAATGTAATCATTACATAATCACATGTTCTTGTTTTTAGAATCTTCTTCAATCCTTATGGCATGGTGAAAATGAATGCATGGCATTGTTTCAGATATGTTATGGGTCGTGTAGCATCCATAATTGAGGTCATGTGCACAAAATTTCAAAGTTCAAAAATGATGCATGACCTATAATTTTACTTCATGAGGCCAACTTTGAACAAGCATAACTCTTAGCTCAAATTGAATTTGGAGAAGGTTGAACACAATTTGGAAAGCCCTAAACATCTACTTCAAATCATTAGTTTATGTCTTCTTCAGAATCATTTGGGAAATTTGTGAAAAATGAGCCCAAAGTTGGATGAAAACTAGGTTAAAACACTTAGAAAATTTTCTGTGTTTATGACCTAAAACTTCAAAATTTTCAAAACCCTTAAATGGTTGATCTTTTGAAAAAAGTTCTTATGTGAGATGTTGTTTTATTTTGCAAGATCTACAACTTTCATGTTGGAAGTTTTTTGAGTTGTGTAGGTGAAATTTTGAGTTCTCACCATGCCCTCAAAAACCCTAATTCCCGACTTTTTGCTCCTTGATGAATTTCTTTGAATTTCTTTGGTCAAATGACTTTGACATCCATATATTGATGATATTGATCTTTGAAAGTCATTTTTTGACCAAAAACCTTAAAAGTCAATGATGATCCCACACAGTTGACTTTTCCTGACAAAGTGAATTTTTGGGCTTTTGTGTAGAAACAAGATCTTCTCCTCAAATGAATGATGTAAATGGATTATATTGAGGTAGTAGAGATTCTTGAATCATGTCTTGAGTTTTGGATCCATGCCCTGATTAAAAGTCAACTATCTTGGTGAATTAGGTCAAAAACCCTAATTGTCGAGTCGACCAGAGGACAATGATGAGTGTAGACTTTGAATTGAGGTGTAATGTCCAGTGGATCTTGTCATAAGAGTTATTTGAAGATGATTAATGTCTTTGAATGGTTTCCTGGGGCTTTTTAGGGTTTCCCAAAGGTGATCCCTGATTTTAGTCCTTGATAGGCTCCAAACCCTAGTCTGTTGATCTGAGTAATCCTGTACTTAGATGACTGGGTGTCTTAATCAATCATAGGTGTAATAATGAGGCTTTTGAGTCTTATGATTGTATTAGAGACTAATCCCTTTATTGATTGATCCTTTGCCTGAGTTTTCTTGTCTTTGAACACCCTCGATTGAATGCCAGACTGCCCTGGGTACTTACTTTGACTTGATGAAAATCCTGAAGATATGTCATCTCAGGGGGGTCAAAAATTAGGGTATGACACATCCATTCGCCAGAATCCACATCAAGTATTTCTACAGGAGTTTGTCTCCTCATCCCCCGCCAAGTGCGACAACGGGATCAAGTCACGCGAAGATTTTATCAATTACAACATCTCAGGAGTGCCCAAAATTCGGGCATTCCTCGATATTTAAGTCTCTTTTACGCAGGAGAGATCGAGATATCAATATCTCTCCCTCCAGATAAAAGAAACTTAAATAGGGGCATCTGTCATACCCTAATTTTTGACCCCCCCTGAGATGACATATCTTCAGGATTTTCATCAAGTCAAAGCAAGTACCCAGAGCAGTCTGGCATTCAAACAAGGGTGTTCAAAGACAAGAAAACTTAGGCAAAGGATCAATCAATAGAAGGATTAGTCTCTAATACAATCATAAGACTCAAGAGCTTCATTATTTCACCTATGATTGATTAGACACCCAGTCATCTGAGTACAGGTTTACTCAGGTCACCAGACTAGGGTTTTTTAGCCTATCAAGGACTAAAATCAAGGATCACCTTTGGGAAACCCTAAAAAGCCCCAGGGGATCATTCAAAGACATCAATCATCTTCAAATAACTCATATGACAAGATCCACTGGACATTACACCTCAACTCAAAGTCTACAGTCATTATTTTCATATGGTCGACAATTAGGGTTTTTGACCTAATTCACCAAGATAGTTGACTTTTAATCAGGACATGGATTCAAAACTCAAGACATGATTCAAGAACCTCTACTACCTCAATATAATCCACTTACATCACTCATTTGAGGAGAAGATCTTGATTCTACACAAAAGTCCAAATTCTCACTTTATCAGGAAAAAGTCAACTGTATGAGTTCACCTTTGACTTTTGAGATTTTTGGTCAAACCATGACTTTCAAGGATCAATATCATCAATATATGGATATTAAAGTCATTTGACCAAAGAAATTCAAAAAGAATCTTCAAGGAGCAAAAAGTCGGGAATTAGGGTTTTTGAAGGCATAATGAGAACTCAAAATTTCACCTACACAACTCAAAAAACTTCCAACATGAAAGTTGTAGATCTTGCAAAATAAAATAACATCTTACAATGCAACTTTTTTCAAAAGATCAATCATTTAAGAGTTTTGGAAATTTTGAAGTTTTAGGTCATAAACACTTAGAAAATTTTCTAAGTGTTTTAACCTAGTTTTCTTCCAACTTTGGCCTCATTTTTAACAAATTTGCCAAAAGATTATGAAGAAACTCCAAACTAATGATTTGAAGTAGATGTTTAGGGATTTCCAAATTGTGTTCAACCTTCTCCAAATTCATTTTGAGCTAAGAGTTATGCTTGTTCAAAGTTGGCCTCATGAAGTGAAATTATAGGTCATGTACAATTTGAAACTTTGCAATTTTGTGCAAACGACCTCTCTTATGGATGCTACACGACCCATACCACATCTGAAAACATGCCATGCATTCATTTTTACCATGACATGAGAATTGAAGAAGATTCTAAAAACAAGAACATGTGATTATGTAATGATTACATTTGTGAATTTATGGCAAATTGATGAATCACCCAAGGAATCTTCTCACCAACCAATTAGAGCTCATTTCTATCTCAGAATTGTCCCCTAAGATCAAGCAAAATCGAGGGCTAGGGGATTGATCAAATGGAATCAAAATTCTCATCATTGCATAAGAGATATTTGGAAATTTTCTTCTTGGCTAAGAAACCAAAGTGACTTCATTAAGCAAGCTTACTATCTCCAATTGTTCAGCATCAATTGCCTATAAATAGAGGCCTCTTTCTCATTCAGAAAACACACCAAAGCAACCATATTCCTTGCTTTCTCTTTCT
Source organism: Vicia villosa (assembly GCF_029867415.1). Lineage (NCBI taxonomy): Eukaryota > Viridiplantae > Streptophyta > Magnoliopsida > Fabales > Fabaceae > Vicia > Vicia villosa. The sequence goes on along the minus strand of NW_026705808.1, from coordinate 310,910 downwards.
CTTCTCATGCTTATTGTTTTTCAAAGTTCTTTGGCAAGAAGAATCGTTTTCTTCAAACCAGAGCTTATCTTTGGAAAGTAAGCATTCTAACATCTCAAGGGAGATCATTTGAGGTGATCCAAGCACCTGGATCACTTCTGTAAGTGGAGGAACGCCATTGTTGCTCTCACTTTGGAGCTGTTGCAGTTGGAGGTCCATAGAGCAATTCAGAAGGTTTCCAACAAAGCCAAGCATCCAGGCACGTTCCATAGGAGGTAGTGAAGCTGTTCAGATGGCTGCAGCTCAGCTGTAACTCAAGAATCATCACTCTCCATGTTCACTTGAAGCTCAAATCGAGGGAGGTCCATAGAACAACTCAGGAGGATTAAGGTTACAATAAACATTCAGTTAGCATCACTGAGTCCCAAGGAAGCTTTTGGGATCATTCATACAAGCCCAGTTGCTCTCTATCATCCTCACGACCTCCATTTTCAGAGGTAAGTTTCTGAACTCCACCTCTTTAATTTAAGCACTCTTTATGATATAGCTCGATTCTATCTTGTTCAGCATCATCAGAGGATTGAAAACCCTCTATCATCATTCATTTATCTTTCAGTATAGTCATTTAATTTGATTTTCAAATTTTAGGGTTCTTCACGTTTTTTTAGTAAATTAGTTAGATGTAGTTAATATAAATTTATGTTAGTTACATATTCAGAATCGTGAGTGAATTTAGAACAAGTTTCATGTTTACATCGTTGCAAATGGTTGAGAGTTGAGAGAGTTCAGATTTTCAAAAATTCAAAGCTAGAGGTTGAAGATGACAATGGTGGTGGCGCGCAAATTTCAAATTCAGGGTTAAGTTTATTTTATTTTGATTGATACCTGTTTCGTTAACGACTAAATCGTTATAGCCCAGTGGTAAGGAGTGTTTGTGTGTTGCGCGTGCCCAAGGTCTGGGGTTCGAATCCCCCTCGCCCCAGACCTTTTGATTTTATTTTCTTTTTTGCTTCTATACGCTTGAATAACATATGAGTTGCAAAGGAGTCAGTTTACTATCACCATACGCACGCTGGCCCAGTGGTGTTGGTTTTGGGTGTGTGACCTAAAGGGCGTGTGTTCAAACCTTGGAGGAGACAAAATCATTTTTTTTACCACTAATTTCCTTCATTTTTTTCTCACAACTTCACACCAATAATTCACCTATCAAATTAAATCATTTTCACTCCATTTTTCATACACTTGTTATTTAATATACTTATTTTATGAATAATCAAAAAATCATAAAAAATATTATTTATTTCATGTATTTTAATTAGGGTTAAAATAGTATGTTTTAAATGTTTTCTTAAAAACTTTAAAATATATATTTTTATCTTGTTACCTTTGTGAATAATTTTATGATAAAACCCTAATTGTTTAGGTCTTAATTAGGCATAGATCTTTATCTTTACCTTAATTAAGTTGACTTTTGTCAATTTTCAAAGCTGTTATCAGTCTCCGATTAAACGGATGATTAAGGTTTTCAAACAACAGAACCTTATATCATTTCAAATCATTTTCAATTTGCTTTTATAGCCAGTACTGTGAAGTACTGGGCCTCTAATAGAGTGTAAGTCCCAAACACCTTCTCTTCTTAGCTTGTTTTCAAAACTGTATTTTCAAAATCTTCTTTCTGTTTTCAAAACATTCTTCTGGTATTTGAAGGGCATTATTCCCGGTGAAACTCTTCAGATACCAATGTGACCTTTGTCCATCTTCACTTCTTCTGTTTTCAAAAACCATTAACTGTTTATCATATATATATTCAACTGTTATCCACCAATTACTGTTGAGGCTCTGTACATACTTCTTCAATGGCCTCCACTCCATCCAGGTTAGGCTTTACAAGCTTTCCATTTATAGTCTTTATTTAAATTACTGTCAAATATAAACTGTGCATATATATTAGTTTAGAACTACGTTTGAGTATAAACCTTAGGACAGTTAAACTATATATATATATATATATTATAGGAATATGACCTAGGATTGAGAATGTCTTCCCGGTGAAGGCTCTTTCCTAATTAGAGATCTGTAGTTCAAACCCCCAAGATGAATTATTCCCGGTGAAACATCTTGGCAAAAACCTTAGAATCCAAAATATAGGACACATCCACCCAAAGAGGATTTATTCCCGGTGAAACCTCTTACCCATTTGCTTAAAGCCAAAATAAGTTCAAAACTACATAGCTTTCTCTTGTGCTATAACAAGGACCCTCGATTAGCCTCCTCTTGGGCTTTGTACAAGGACCCACAGGCTTCTTAAAAGCATTTCCAGCTTCCTCTTGAGCTTGTATACAAGGACCCATCAGGTTTCTTATAAACATAGGAACAGGTCTTTAGTCACCTTTTAGCCTACCCTGGTGAGTTTCTTCCAATTTAAACCAGACTTTAAACAAGCTAAGATTGTCTCAATTTCACATTGGGTACATTTTTGGAATGAGAGACATGGACAGTCTCTGTCACCCTTATCTTCATCAATCTTCCTTAGCAGAGTCTAGGATCCTTATTTGCTTATCCTCAGTAAGTGTCAGCCTTCATCTTGGGCTTTAAACAAGAAGTCTCCACTAGATAATCCTTCTGCCATCTTTCAAAAACCCCTGGAAAGGGTTAGCCTCCACATCATTCTTTCATTTTAACAAAAACCCCTGGAAAGGGTTAGCCTCCAAAGTCATTTAATAAAAAAATCTGTTTAAAATGTCAAAAACCCCTGGAAAGGGTTAGCTTCCAAACATCAGTCTTTCAAAACCAAAGATTCATTTCTCTTAGGAGATAATTTCCCCAAAAGAGTCAAAACCCCTGGAAAGGGTCAGCCTCCAAAAAACATGATAAAATCAGTCTTTTAACAGACAAATTCACCAGCTAAGTCAAAATCCCTGGAAAGGGTTAGCTTCCAAAAGAAAAACAGTCTTTTAATAAATAAAATCTCCTCAGTAGAGTCAAAACCAACAAAAACAGTTAGCCTCAACCTTGGGCTTCATACAAGGCACCAAACAATAAAACTCTCCTGTCAAGAGTCAGCCTCAACCTTGGGCATTGTACAAGGCAGGTAATAGAGTCTCCCTAGTGAGTCCTTCATTTTTCAGTAGCCACAACCTTGGGCTTTGTACAAGGCAGATAAACCATATTTCATGTGTCAAAAATTCCTAACATCCAGGATCTTTTCCCATAAAGTCATCCATACTCAGTTTACTTAAGAGTCCGCCACAACCTTGGGCTTCATACAAGGCAGAAAATAATGTTTTCCCTAGCTAGAGTCAGCCTCAATTCTGGGCTTTGTACAGAACACCAAATAATAATCCATCAAATAAACACTCTCCAAATAGAGTCAGCCTCAATTCTGGGCTTTGTACAAAACACAAAAATCCCCTGTAATTAATCCCCAGTGGAGTCATCTCCCAGAGTCAATAATAATTAATAAATCAATCAAAAAGCCTCAAGCTTGGGCCTCATACAAGCCAGCTAAAGTCAAATCTTTTATACAGTAGATAGACATAGCTTATCTCTATAGAGAGATATTTTTACTACTCTACCACATTCAAACAAACAAACATTACATTTTAATCAAGTCTCCCATTTAGGATTTTGAAAGGCATGAGCTGGCAGTAAAACCCAGACATGTGGTAACTTTCCCTAATTTGGATGAGCATCTTTCTTTCATTTAAGAGGCATTTGACTGGTATACTTGCACATACACAAGTAAGGTCCCCCTCTTGAAAGAAATGAATTCAGTTATTTTGTCACTCCTTTACAATGTTTGTGGTAGAATAGTACAAATACCTCTCTGTAAAGATGATTTCATGCCTCTTTATTGTAAACAGAGATTTAATTCAAGCTTCAACCTTGAGCTTCAAGCAAGGCACCCAAAAATAATTAATTTCCCTAGTTAGTTCCCCGAACTACATTAAGCTCTGACTTCCATTAGGGATATGTAGGCATGAGGTTCACAAGGAATCTCAGCGAGCTAATAAAATACCAAAAATAGTCTGTCTGTCTGTCTGTCTTTCTTTTATTTTAATTCAATTCCTTCTCCTAACACAAAGGAGAAACTTTCCCAATAATCATTAGCAGCACAAACACAAATGACACAGAGAAGGTTCCTGTAGAGTACTACAGATATGTAGGGTGCTTAAACACTTCCCTATGTATAACCGACCTCCCGGACTCCAGAATTTCTAGTCTAGGTGAAATCCCCACACTTAGCAAACTCCTAGGGTTTAGTTGAGATCTTTTTTTCCCTTTCCTACTCGTAGGACAATAAGAAAGTTCGTGTGATATCGTAGGAAGAACTGAAATAAAATTCATCCCACCACGGGCGCATTCTCCTTCCAAATTTCGCGTGAAGGGTCTAGCATGCCGTCCTCCCAAGTGAAACGTGGAGGTAAACAAAACGACACCACACAACCATGGCAATCAAATCCCTACATACCCATCATTATACATCCCTTTAGAAAGTTGGAACCCCACCCTTACCTTAGATTGAAGGTTCCTAAGCTCCAACAATGGATTCTTCCAGCCCTAGCTCTTTCTCACTTTCTCGCTTCCAGTTCTTTCTGAGCACGATCATTCCAAATTATACGATTCCCCTCTCTATTCTTCCTTTTTACTCAAATAACCCTTAAACCGTTAATATGATATTCCTTCTTTAACCTCACTAATTCTTATTCAATGACCATCTTTCCCTCATTATTTCTACTCATACTATCCAATTTAAATTAATAAACTAATTCTAAAAATTATTCCTAAATTCAAATAATTTCCAATAAATTATTTAAATTAGAATAATTCTCAACACGACTTAAATCTGACACTACTCCATATATAACATCATCAAACCGTCAATTGCATCAAATAAATCACAATATCATAATTAAATAATAATTATAATATTTAGGGTGTTACAGATCCAAAGTGGATATGTGGAATGAAGGAGTAGTTGGAGTCAATTGAGAAAAATAAGACATGGGAACTATTTGATCTATTGGAAGGAAAAGAGCCAATTGGTGTGAGATGGGTGTACAAAGTGAAGGCAAATCCCAAAGGTGAGATAATCAATTATAAGGCTCGATTAGTTGTAAATAGATTTTTGTAAAGAGAAGGTATAGAATTTGAAGAAGTATTTGCACCGCTGGCTAGAATTGAAACCATTAGGCTAGTTGATTGTATTGCAGATAACAACAATTGGTCAATTTATCAAATGAATGTTAAATATGCATTTTTGAATGGTCTTTTAGATGAGAAGGATTATGTGGCATAACCCCCATGTTTTTATTGTGAAAATTCAGGAATCCAAGTTTTATATATTGAAAAATGCATTGTATGGGCTAAAGCAAGCACCGAGAGCTTGGAACAAAAAATTGATGGGTTTCTAAAGGAGATAGGATTTGATAAATGCGTATCCGAACATGGTGTGTATCTAAAGAAGGATACAAGCAAAAGAGTGATTATCCTATGTCTTTATGTTGATGACTTGTTGATTACGGGAAGTAATGAAGATTACATTGCCGAGTTCAAGGGCGATTTAATAAAAGAGTTTGAAATCACCGACCTTGGTCTCATGAAATATTTCCTTGGAAATGTGTTTCACAAGTCTGAAAAGGGACTGCTCATGCATCAAAGGAGGTAAGCTCTGAAGATATTGAAGAAGTTTGAAATGGAGCATTGTAATGTGACAATTACTCCTGTAGAGCCAAGATTGCAACTATAAAAGAATGAAGGTGAGCAAGATATTAATCCAACGCAGTACATGAGGCTGATTGGATCCTTGTGGTACTTGTGCAATACGAGACCATACTTGGCATTTAGTGTTGGCATGGTGAGTAGATTTATGGGGAAGCTAGAGGTATCACACTTGGCAGTAGTCATGACAATCTCTTTTTGCGAGACCGAGTACAATGCAACGTCTATGTGTGTGTGTGTGTGTGTGTGTGTGTGTGTGTGTGTGTGTCAAGCTGCATGGTTGATGAATTTGAAGAAGGAGTTGTGCAACAAAGAGTGTAAAGTTATGACTTTGATGATAGACAATGTTTTCGTAGTAAATCTTGCTAAGAATCCCATTGCACATGGGAGAAATAAACATATAAATATGAAATTTCACTACTTGAGAGAGCTTGTAAAGTGAAAGAAAAGTGGGGTATTGCAAAAGTGAAGACCAAGTGGCCAATTTGCTAACCAAAGGATAACAATTGAAGTGCTCAAGAGGCAGAAGAAGCACGTGAGTATAGAAGACTTAGAGGACTTGAATTAAGGTGGTGTGTTAAGAAATTAATGTAATTCAAGCCAGTGCAACTGGTTGCAGCAGATGCGCAACAAGTTACGGTAGTGTTAATTACAAATGTGCAACTGATTGCACCGGTTTATTTTTTGAAACAGATTTAGCGCAACTGGTTCCACTAAATATGCAACCGATTACATGTGTGAGAAGTTGGTTTTTGTAATTAGTTGATTAGCTATATTATTTCGTATGATATATCCATATTGAATCATTAATGTTGGAAAGTCATATTTTCACCCAAATTCTCTTTAATTATCTTGGATTAATACCACTTTACCCACTGTAATGGAGACGATTTTCGCTTTATCCCCCTACAATATTTTTTTATTGCCCCCTGTAATATTTTTTTTTTATTCCCCCCCCACCCTTAAGCTTACAAATTAAACATCAAATCTGGGGATAACTCAAAAAAAATTATTTCAGCGGGTAACTTGTGTACTTAGAGGGAAAAAAACATAGATTTTAACATTTCAAGGGGATAATCTAATTTTTTTACATGAATAAAACGAATTTCGTCTATATTACGTAAGATATTGTATATTTAACCCAATTATCTTACTCTCTCCATTATTCATTATCTTTCTTATGATTGGGGTTTTACCCAATACTTTCCACCATATTCTTTATAGCATTACTTCTATTAAATTTATAACTAAATTACTCATACTTATTTCTCCTCTTTTTCTAAAATAAATTATAAATATAAAAATGCTAATAAATGTACTGAGTTTATTATTTAAAAAAAGTGAAAGATATCAACAAAATTTATTGTTTCACTATAATGAACTAATAAAATTATCATTAATTTAATAATAAATAAATTTAATGCTTAGGATTTATTAAAGATTACCTACTATTCAATTTATAGGTAAATAAACAAACATATATATTTTTACCCAAATAAAAACTATTTTATCTATATCCTAATATTTTTAACAAATTGAACTAGACCTAGTATTTTATCACAAATTACAAATTAGATCATAATATTTATCACAAATTATAATTTTATTAATTACTGTTCCTGAACATAAAGTTGAAAAGTTATGTAATTTAGTTTTATTTAAAATATATATTTAATGGAGAGGTTGGAAAGGATATTTAGTGATTACATTTTTTTCAAAGTTCTAAAACTGAGTGGGCCAAACGGGTCGCGCGCCTATCCTGCCTTCAGCCCGCACCGCAAAAAAAAAAAAAGAGCGGGGCAAGTAAGCCCGCCAAATTAAAATGGACTTAAAAATCTTATCCATTCCGCCAAGGTAGCGGGTTGGCGGACTTATCCGCCTATTTTTTAATTAATTAATTTTTAATTGATTAATAAATTTTTTTTACCTTTCAATTAAAATTTTCATTTATGTTTTAGAACAATTTTTTATAAAGCATTTTTTAATAAATTTTACTTAAAAAAATATTGCATATATTCATAAATAATTGTATAAATTAAAACATAAAAAATTAAAATTATTAAGATTAACTAAAAAAATAACGAATTTAAAGCCAAACAGACTTAACAAATAGGCGAGGCGGACTTTGACGGGCGATAAATTTTGACGAGACAAATTTTGATGGACGTCGGATTCAAAATCCCAACTCAATCCAACCCGTCATTTTATGGCGGGTGGGCAGATCCTGTCCAAAATATTGCAAATCATCAAGAGTAAAAACATTTTAGTTTTTAATTGGATCATCAAGGAGCAAAAATATTTTAATATTTAATTGACTTAAATACAAAAAATAAAAATATATCAAAGCCGAATTTGATTTTAACACTTTCATTTCTTCAATTTCTTCTATAATCCTATAGCACAATAAACTTTACATTAAATCTATAATATAAGAAAATTAATGGTTGTGGAAAAGTCAAAAATTTATTATTGACCTAAATATTTTTATATACGAGAAATGGTATTTATGATCAAATATTTTTTATCCAAAAATGGTATACGGGAAAAAATATATTATTGATCTAAATATTTTAATATACGAAAATTTAATATTGTCCAAATATTTTTGTAAATGATACTTAAATAAAAATAATATTTGTATTATTATTAACGAAAAATGTTATTTATGATTCAAATACTTTTTATTTAAAAATGGTATACGAAAAAAAATCTACTATTGATGTAAACATTTTTATATACGAAATTTACTATTGATCCAAATATTTTTGTAAATGATACCAAAACAAAAATTAAGTCTGTATACGGGAAAAAAATTATTATTGACCTAAAATATTTTTATATACAAGAAATGGTATTTATGATCAAATATGTTTTATCCAAAAATGGTATACGGGAAACAATATATTATTGATCTAAATATTTTAATATACCAAAATTTAATATTGATCCAAATATTTTTGTAAATGATACCTAAACAAAAATAATATTTGTGTATGGAAAAAAATCTATTACTTACAAAAAATGATATTTATGACTCAAATATTTTTTATTTAAAAATGGTATACGGGGAAAAAATTTATTATTGATCTAAATATTTTTATATACGAAATTTACTATTGATCCAAATATTTTTGTAAATGATACGTAAACAAAAATGAAGTCTGTATACGAAAAAAAATCTATTATTGATCTAAATATTTTTATATATGAGAAATTGTATTTATGATTAAATATTTTTAATCCAAAAATGGTATACGGGAAAAAATCTATTATTAATCTAAATATTTTTATATATGAAATAATCAATTATTTATTTTATTTTATTTTTAATATTTTTGCTTAAAATAAATGATATATCCAAATTCGCGCAATTGAACAGAACCCGTATTAATGTTCCTAATTACTAGTTACTGGTTAATAATAAAAATTAAAAAAGTTGAAGAACAACAATAACATAATATTTAAAATGAGATGGTTAATAGAATTTATGGATAAGGAATAACAATTTTTATGATAACCTAACAGAGTTTAAAAAAAAATTGTCTTGAATTTTGATTTTAGAGAAACATTTAAGATAGAATAAAAAACATAATGTTACAACCTGAGCTTCCTTCAGCAGCAAGCAACAATGAAGACACAAATGGAGAGAGTGTAACTACCTAACTGATTGATTAGTTATACAGCTGGAAGTTAGTTAGTAGTTTAAGATTGTATATAGGCAGTGCATGATAAGCTAAACATGCATCACTTAGTTGTGTATATAAACAACTTGTAATCTTCTCTATCTTCTTAATGAAGCAAGTTTCACTTCTTTCAATTCATAATATGGTATCAGTTGAACATATCCTTGCTTCATTCATCTTCTTCGTTTGCCTCATTCATCAAGATCTTTCTTCTTGATTTTTCTGAAACTTTCTGTTCTTCTTTTCTTCATCGTTCCGATTCCTTCTTTTGAATTTTCTTTCTCATCGATCCAGTGTTCTTGATTTCTCATCATGCCTCCGCGTGTTGCACCACCTGATATTGACTCACCCTACTATATCCATCCAAGTGAAGGACCAAACTCTGTTTGCATCTCACCAAAACTCAATGGTTCCAATTATCTTGCATGGAGTAAGTTTATGCAACGAGCGTTGGGAGCGAAGAACAAGTTTCAATTCATCAATGGCGATCTTGATATTCCTTCACATCAAGATCTCAATCGTAATCAATGGGAAAGGTGCAATCATTTGATTCATTCTTGGTTATTGAATTCTGTTTCTGAACAAATTGCTTCAACTATCGTATTTCATGCTAATGCAATTGACGTTTGGATTGATTTACGTGAGCGTTTTTCAAAAGCTGATCGTATTCGCATTTTTAATCTTCGTTCTTCGATCAACAACTTGAAGCAAGCGTCACGATCTGTTATGGATTACTTCATTGAGTTAAGAGGACTATGGGAAGAGCTCAATGAACACCGTCCACTTTCATCATGCTCGTGTGTTCAACAATGCCGTTGCCTTGCTATGCAGAATGTTCGTGCGTATCGTGCTGAAGATCAGGTTATGCAATTCTTAACTGGTCTTAATGAACGTTTTTCAGTGGTTAGAACTCAAGTTTTGCTCATGGAACCTTTGCCACCAATTAACAAGGTATATTCCTTAGTAGTGCAAGAAGAGAGTAATCATAATTCTGCTAGTGTTACTGAAGATGAGTCTGCACTCATGGTGAATGCTGCTCAACGTTTTGAGTCCAAAGGCAAATCTCCTCATTATAAGCATCCTCCTCGCCAATGCACCTTTTGTCATAGAACTGGCCACACTGTGGATTTCTGTTATCAAAAGCATGGTCACCCTAATTTCAACAAAAACAAATCACAAGCTAATGCTTCCACAACTCATACATCTGATGTTGATCATACACCTGAGAATTCTACAACAATTTCATCTGCTGCTAGTGCTACCAACATCTCTCAAGCTCAATATGATCAGTTGATTGGATTACTTCAACAAGTTAACTTGATCCCATCTACCACTCCTAGCACTACTGCATCTATCTCTACTTTGATGACTACTTCTACTCCTAATGAGGATCTCTCAGGTATTGTTTGTAACAGTTTTAGTTCATCTGCTCGAGCCAATTATTGGATACTTGATTCTGGTGCAAATGACCATGTGTGTTCATCTCTTTCTCTTTTTACCTCTATTCATGCCATTAATCCTATTTACATTACTCTTCCTAATGGCAATTCTGTTTGTGTGAATCAAGCTGGCTTTGTACAATTCTCTTCTGATCTCTATTTGGAAGATGTTTTGTATTCTAATGATTTTCAACTCAATCTCATTTCCATTTCCAAATTGTGTCAGTCATTGAAATGCCATGCTAACTTCTCTTCTCACACTTGTTTTCTCCAGGATATGAACAACCTGAAGATGATTGGTTTGGGTAGACAGATTGGAGGCCTATATAGACTGCAAGTAAATGCCTGTCCTCCTAAGGGTGCTCTCACCAATACCAACATGTCTCACATTCATTCCACCAGTGTCAACACAATTATTCCTAGCAATGCTCTATGGCATTTTCGATTAGGTCATGTTTCTAATAAAAATCTCAACCACATGTCTTCACTCTATCCCAATATGTCATTTGATTCTAAGGCTACTTGTGACATTTGTCATTTAGCTAGGCATAAGAAACTTCCCTTTCCTCATAGTTCCAATATTGCAAACTCTAAATTTGAAATGCTCCATTTAGATATATGGGGTCCTTTGTCTGTACCATCTATTCATAACCACAAGTATTTTCTTACTATTCTAGATGACTTTACTCGTTTTGTATGGATTGTTCTCCTTAAATCCAAATCTGAGGTAGCTCCTAAAATTCAGCAATTCATTAAAATGATTCAGAATCAACATAACATCACCCCTAAGATCTTAAGAACAGATAATTGCCCTGAATTCATGCTCACTTCCTTCTATGCTACTCATGGTATTAACCATCAAAAATCATGTGTTGAAACCCCCCAACAAAATGGGAGGGTAGAACGAAAACACCAACATCTTCTCAATGTTGGTAGAGCTTTATTGTATCAATCCAAACTACCTAAACCTTACTGGTCTTATGCCTTAATCTATGCTACTTACATCATTAATAGAGTACCTTCCACCATTCTGAACAATAAATCACCATACCAAATTTTCCATGACAAACTTCCTGAGATTTCTTCTTTCAAAGTCTTTGGTTCTCTTTGTTATGCCTCGAGCCTTAATGTACACAGAACCAAATTAGACCCTAAAGCAAGAAAATCCATTTTCCTAGGTTATCCTCCTCACATGAAAGGTTACATTCTCTTGGATTTAAACAATACAGAAGTCTTCACATCAAGGAATGTTTCCTTCCATGAACACATACTTCCCTACACTCATTCTTCTTGTCAATCTTGGTCTTACTATCCTAGTTCTTCTTCAGACCAATCTAGAGTCCAATTGTCCACTCCATCCTCCATTGAGTCTCTTCATCCTTCCACATTTGACATACCTACTAATTCTGATCCTCTTCCTCCTCATACTCCTCTTCATTCTTCAAATAGCTCTCCACCCTCTAATAGTTCAAATTCAGATCCTTTACCCTTACCTACTCGTGCATCCTCTAGAGTGTCTCACAAGCCATCTTACTTGCAGCACTATGTATGCTCTCAGTCTGCCAGCTCAGGTCCATCTTCTAATGGTATGCCATATCCCATCTCTGATTCCCTCTCTTATTCCAGTTTATCCATACCTCATTGTCAATATTCTCTCTCTATTTCATCTGTTACTGAGCCTAAAAACTACAATGAGGCTTGCAAATATGATTGTTGGAATCAAGCTATGCAATTGGAATTATCTGCTCTTGAGAAAACAGGTACATGGATCATTGTGGACCTGCCTCCAAATATCAAGCCAATTGGCTGCAGATGGGTGTATAAAATCAAGCACCATGCTGATGGCACTATTGAGAGATTCAAAGCTAGATTAGTTGCTAAGGGGTATAACCAAATTGAAGGCCTAGACTACTTTGAAACTTATTCTCCTGTTGCCAAAATGACCACAGTCAGGACTGTTATTGCTCTTGCTTCTATCCACAATTGGCATCTCCACCAATTAGATGTGAACAATGCCTTTCTCCATGGGCAACTTCAAGAGGATGTATACATGACTCTTCCCCCAGGTGTTACAGCTACCAAGCCTAACCAAGTTTGCAAACTTGTTAAGTCCTTATATGGTCTTAAACAGGCTAGTAGAAAATGGCATGAGAGGTTAACTGATTTTCTTAAACATCATCACTACAAACAAGCTGCTGCAGATGTTTCCTTGTTTATCAAGCAAACACATCATGAATTTACCATTATGTTAGTCTATGTAGATGATGTTATATTGGCTGGTAATTCTTTGCAGGAAATGCAACTCATCAAACAACAGTTACATCATGAATTTCAAATAAAGGATCTTGGTCAATTAAAATATTTCCTTGGAATTGAGGTGGCTCACTCCAAACAAGGAATTTCCTTATGCCAAAGGAAGTATTGCCTTGATCTTCTCCAAGATTCTGCACTCTTATCTGCCAAACCTGTCTCTACTCCATCTGATCCTTCCTCTAAGATTCATCAAGATGCTAGCAGCCCATACCATGACATTCCTGCTTATCGAAGGCTAGTGGGGAGGCTCCTATATCTTAATGCCACCAGACCTGATATTACTTTTTGCACTCAACAGCTAAGCCAGTTCTTGTCATCTCCATCCACTAATCATTTCAATGCAGCTACAAGGGTCCTTAGATATTTGAAGTCATGTCCTAGGAGGGGTATCTTCCTACCAAGAAACTCACAATTGACCCTGCAGGGATATTCAGATGCAGACTGGGCTGGATGCTCAGATACTCGAAGATCAATCTCTGGCCAATGTTTCTTTCTTGGAAGATCTCTTATTTCATGGAGAACCAAGAAGCAATTGACTGTTTCAAGATCCTCCAGTGAAGCTGAGTATCGAGCTCTTGCAGCTGCCACTTGTGAGTTACAATGGATAGTGTACTTGCTCAAAGATTTGCATGTCGAGTGTACAAAGCTGCCAGTACTATATTGTGATAATCAGAGTGCATTACACATTGCTGCTAATCCTGTATTCCATGAAAGAACCAAGCATCTAGAAATAGATTGTCATATAGTGAGAGAGAAGATGCTAAATGGTTTGATGAAATTGCTGCCTTGTACTTCAAAGGATCAACTTGCAGATTTCTTTACTAAACCATTGCTGCCTCAGCCATTCAATCGCTTGTTAGCCAAGTTAATGATGCTTGACATTTATCAGCCCTTAACTTGTGGGAGGGTGTTACAACCTGAGCTTCCTTCAGCAGCAAGCAACAATGAAGACACAAATGGAGAGAGTGTAACTACCTAACTGATTGATTAGTTATACAGCTGGAAATTAGTTAGTAGTTTAAGATTGTATATAGGCAGTGCATGATAAGCTAAACATGCATCACTTAGTTGTGTATATAAACAACTTGTAATCTTCTCTATCTTCTTAATGAAGCAAGTTTCACTTCTTTCAATTCATAATACATAATATTGATTTCAAGAATTTTAATTTGGATAATGTATTTATAAGTTCTTATCTTCGCTTCTGCTTCCTTCTCTGCCATGTTCTTGGCTCGCTCTTGGCCCCCTCTCCCTTAGAATATTAGATTTCTTTATGAGATTGTTACAAAATTATGTTTTTAACTATATGTTTTAAACTGTGGCCTCCGTGGGTGCCCGATCAAATCACCTGCTAGACAGGCCTCCAAGCTCGATCTCATTTGGTTGCAAATTTTTAATATTTGTATCTCTACATAGTTAAAATTCAAGTTTTTAAACCTTTTTACTCTTTAAACAAATTTAATTTCAAAATTATATTTTAATTTTAATATTTTCTCTGAATAAAACATACTCTCCCGTCTTATAATAAATGTCTTATTTGAACTTTGCGCGGTTCTTAAGAAAATGATTAGATGTGTTGATTTTAAGAGTGAAGACCCATTTTGGTCCCTCACAAAAACTTCAGAACCTAAATTAGTCCTCCACAAAAAAAAGGACCCGATTTAATCCCTTACAAAATATAACCGGGTCATATTAGTCTATCTATAAATATTTTTTTCAAACCGGTTTTTTCTTCTACTTTTAAACCGTGACTAGACTGCCAAGTCGTATTTTATTTTTTATTTTTCGTTTTTTAAATACTAAATTGATTTTTATTTTTAATTTCGATTTTATTTTTAAACAATTTAGATTTTAAAATATAAAAAAGATAAGATTTGTTATGAGAAGTAATCGAACTCAAGACATTTAGGTCACATCCTATGCCTTTACCACTATGTCAACATACATTGATGACAAATAATTGACATGATTTATAGTAATATTAAACAATTTTGAATTTAAAACAAAAAACATAAATTTTGGTACCTACGGGGTCTCAAACCCAAGTCCCTTCAAATTAAATAGTAGTCACTTTATTGTAAATATAAAAAGTAATCTAAGAGGGGTTGCATGAATTAGATTAATTGATATTAGTGAATTTTTCTCGATAATGAATGTTAACAATGTTTTGATTTTTTTGAAACTATTATAACAATTTTGAAAAAATTAGAACAACATTGCTAACATTCATAATTGAGAAAAATTCACTAATACCGATTAATCTAACTGATTCAGCCACTCTTAGATCACTTTTCATATTTACGGTGAAGTGACTATCATTAAATTTGAAGGGACTTGAGTTTGAGACCTCCTGGGTACAAATTTTATATTTTATATTTTAAATTTAGAATTGTTTAATATTACTGTAAATCATGCGAATTATTTGCCACCAGTGTATGTTGGCATAGTGGTAAAGGCATAGGATGTGACCTAAATGTCTTGAGTTCGATTCCTTTTCAGAACAAATCTTATCTTTTTTTTGTATTATAAAATCTGAATAGTTTAAAAATAAAATCGAAATTAAAAATAAAAATCAATTTAGTATTTAAAAAAATGAAAAATGAAAAATAAAATACGACTTGGCGGTCCAGTCACGGTTTAAAAGTAGAAGAAAAAACCGGTTTGAAAAAAATATTTATAGAAAGACTAATATGACCCGGTTATATTTTGTAAGGGATTAAATCGGATCTTTTTTTTTGTGGAGGACTAATTTGGGTTCTGAAGTTTTTGTGAGGGACCAAAATGAGTTTTCACTCTGATTTTAATGAAAAAGTTAGTATCATTTACTAAAGTACTCTTATTTATTATAGGTAGTGGAGTAGTTGAAAAACGTAAAAGTTAATATATAGCGATATAGTAGTGAAAAAATGTTGCATTGATATTCTAAAGAGACATTTATTTTAGGACATAGAAAAAATATAAATGACACAGTTATTATGAGACTGATGAAGTATTAAAAAAATTACATGTATAAAAGAGAAGATAAAATTAAAAAATATAGACAAATGAAAGAAGACAAAAAAAACAGTATTTAGGGCCAGTTTGTTTTAGCTTTAAAAAAATGGATTTTTTCTTTGTATATTTGAAAATAGATTTTCTAAAACCGTTTTTCAAAATATTACAAGTTTTTTTATATTCGTTTTTTCTAAAATGAGACACTTAATTTGACATCCTATAACATAAACATACATAATTGAAGACCAAAATTTAGTGAAAATCATAATTTTTTTAAAAAGTTGTATTTCAAAAATGATTTTTATAAAAATCTATTTGAAATAGCTTCAAAATTAAGTGATTTTTTGAAATTTTGATACCCAAATTTTTTCCCCATAAATAGATAAAATAACTAAAATCACATTTTAAGAATAACTATTCAAGCAGATTTTTCATTTGAAGCTTTTATAAAAAGCTTCTTTGTAAAAAAAAATTTCGCAAAATTTTGTAACACTATAAAAATAAGGGTTAAATAAGTTTTGGTCCCTATAAATATTCCAATTTTCATTTTTAGTCCCTCCCTACCTTTAGGCAACGGTTTTTACAAGAAAACCGTTGCCAAAACCAGCTAAAACCGTTGCCTAAAGGCAGGGAGGGACTAAAAATGAAACTGCAATATTTATATGGACCAAAAATTTATTTAACTCTAAAAATAATTTTAAAAAAAGTCAAAAGAAACGGGCCCTTAAGCATAAATGGGGATCGGGAAGATCCGAAGAGATTTGAAGGTGCAGACAAAGAGGGGCTTGACCTCAACTTAAGGACAGACAAGACGACGGACAGAGTAAAGTAATTAAAACAACGGATTACGACGATCATATCGTACTGTATCACCTCCTGTGCCTGTCTGGCCACACATAAACAACAGCGCAGTAGCTGCAGCACAGCAGAGCAGCAATACATACACACACATATTATGAGATACCACAGTGTTAAGCTCACTCTCTTTGAAAGATCATTCGTAGTTTTCTCATGGTTTAATTGTAATAAAATATATTATAATTTTATTTTATCATGGTTAATTAAATGTTTCATGAAATTTTATTTTATTATAATTTAAATAATTATAGTTTAACTAATAAATTGTATCAAAGATCTTAATTTTGAATCCAATTCTGAACATACAATAGTGTTGTGATTTTATGCGCAAATTATATTGATTTATATTAAAAAAAAAAACTGCAATAGTCAAATCAGCCGTTTTGGTTGAAAGAACGAGTCTTATCATCTCATCTTACGTAAACAGAGAAATATTAAGTAGCCATAGCTGTAAAGAAAGCAGTGTTAGATATAGCAATAAGTCTCTGATAGGCAAAAGAGGGGCTTGACAAGCAAACGCTACTGCTACAAACCTAATCCTGAATTCCGTAGCTAATGATGATAATTGATAACGTATATCCAAGATTTCTTCCTTTGTGTTTGTCAATTCATTTGACTTATCAGATCAATTCTTTCCTATGGTAGCTAACAACTAGCTGCTGAAGTGACGGCTTCTCTATCTCACATCTCACTCATGGCATGGCCCCGTGCTCAAATTTTTATTTGCCCTCATATTATATGGAAAAAAGAGATTATGAATAAATTTTATAATTTATTACATGAAAAAATATATTTAAAGAATTAAAATGTAATATAATATTAAATACTTAAATGTAAAATAAAAATAATATTAATAATTATTAATATTACAAAACGATTTATAATTTTAAAAAGCAATTTATAATAAAAAAATATAGGAAATAACTTCATATTAAAATACAGGTATATTCAATCTTTTGTTGCACACTAGTTACATTTCACTTAAAATGTTAAAAATGTTAACATCATTTATTTTAAATAAAAATGTTAAAAAAAAAAATATTAAATAAAAATGTTAACTTCATATTGTCATACCCCAAAATTTGCCCTCCTCTCCTCATTTCCAATAACTCAAGGCTCAAGGTTTCTTCTCAAGCAACAGTCTCCTAATCAAGGGCCTCATAAACTAGGGTTTTCACTTTGTCAAAAGATTTCGAATCTTTGAGGCCTCAAATGGATCTCAATGGGTCTCATATGTATCAAAACATCTCCATATCAAAAGTCAAACTTCTATTCCAAGGATTGCTCGCTCAATGGCTCAGATGACCAAAAAGGGTCACTTAGAGGACACTCTGGGTTTTCTAAAATGATAAAGAACACATTCACATGATTAAAATTGAGAGAGATGCGCATGGTTGAAGTTAGGCGATTTTCGAGATATGCATGAAACCCTAAGTGCACAACTTTGCACTCTTTGATCTGATAAGCCTAAGATCTTGGTTCCAAACAATCTTATGACCTAAAAGGGAATATGTAAAGTCACTCACTTATTTTTGTAGATTTTATTCATATTTATTTGGATTTTATGCAAATAAAAACTAGATAAATTAGTTAAAATTATAAAAATATTTGAGTTAATTTGCATGACTTTTGTTTAATCCTATAAAGGCCTATATGACAACATGAAATAGGAAAATTTGGTTTGCATGGCCCATGAGAGAAATTATCCAAAATAGAAAGAAAATAATATAACTTTCTAAAAATTCCCCAAGGGCATGAGCTTTTGATTCTTTATTTGACCTAATCCATGCCATATAAATAGAAGAAGAAAGTCAAAGGAGAGAGGGACGAGAAAACTAGGGCAGAAACCCTATTCTAAGAACTCCAAAAATCTGAATTTTTGGACACGACCAAAGGAGATCCTCCAGGAGTTTTCAAGGGTTCTCGAGGGTCCATTCATTCCCCTGCAACATCCAGCAAGTGATTCAAGTCATTACCCAAGGCTAGGGCGTCCCAAACCGTGTGGTTAGTGCGTCTCCGGAGAGGTAGGTCCCTTGAAATCTAACTCGGTGATTTACGTATTTTTAATAGGTTTTACGTTTACATTCGTATTCAGGGGTTTATTTAGAACAAGATTGATGCATTACCCGTGAGTTTTGGGGCCGGAAGCGCGATGTGCCATTGTTAGGGCATTAAGGTCGTGAGTCCTCGAAACCCTATATGCAAGGCGTTTCAGACCATAATAATGCCATAATCGGACTCGTAGCCCCCAAATTAGTAGGACTGGGTGGTTTCTTTTGCTTTTGAATCGTGTTTTTGCAGGTTGGATTGTTGATGCCGTCGGAGAAGATAACCGCTTTCACTGTTCCGGCGGCGGTGAATCTTTGGTCTTCAGTGGACTGCGTGCGTGGCGTGTTCCAGGATTTCCATTCGCCAGTCAAATATTCCCAGGTTCTCTCTCTTAACGTGACTGGGCAGTCAACCAGGATGGGGCCCGCGCGTTGATTCTTTGTACATTATTTAATAATTGTTTTTTTATTATTCTGGCTATTTATTTAACAACTCGAGCATGTAGTACAAATGGTTGGAAAGTGAGAGGCGCAACCATGAAGTTGCCGGTTCGATCCCCAGCGCCCTCAACACATTTTCACTTATTTTCTGCCTTATAGATCCAGTGCATACCTCTTCACTAAACACACCATACACCTTCACATCAAGACCAGCAGATCATGTCAAAGATCAGATCTAACGCCCAAAAGAGTGCAGCTCCATGGTACTCCTTCAAGGAGGCGTAACACATGATCAGTACCAGGTTTCTTTACATTATTCAATTTATTATTTATTTAAATGTTTAGATTAAACTTAATATATTACTTCATGATTATAATTTGATCTTTAAATGGAATTAATAATATAATTAGGATTTAGGATTTTTTTTCCCAACTATCCCGATTATTCTACTACTTCGATTAAATTGTTTAATTAGCATTGATAAATATAAATCACAAAATCCTAGAACAATGATGTAAGTATTAGGGTTCACCCAATCCCATTGGCCACTTGGCCGAAGATATTAGGATTCAATTTATTATTCGTTCCGACCAAATCTATTGGTCGCGATGGTTAATAATCGATTAATTTAATTAATCAAATCCTATAAATTAAAATACTCATTATTTTGCTAAATGGTTTTAACCATCTTATTGGTTATGATGATTAGCATACCTTATCAATTCGTTATTATTTGTAATCGAATCTATCGATTATGAGGGGTAACGATAAATTAATAAATTAATAATTAAAATACATCAATTTGCTAAAAGTGATAATCGAATTAATCGATTAGAATTGCCAGCAATCCTTTATTAATCTGTTAACTATGGCGATCGAATCTATTGATCGTTGCGGTTAATAGTGCCATATTAAATCAGGGTTGTACGCCCAAACACTCAAAACACTTCAAATCAAACTACGGATTTTCATCCTTACTCAAAACTGCGAATAGGCCACTCAAAAAGCCTTTAAATAATTTCAAACCACAAATTCAATCCTAAGGCGTACAACCCTGTCCCCGAACTACGTTGACTCTGATTCTCCTTAAGGAGATACGTAGGCACTTGGCAACAAGGCGAGTCCCCTTCCTCCATATTCTAATCTTGTTCAATTATTTGCCTTAACCCTATTAACTGTCTGCCATCTTTCTTTATAAACCTTACAAACCTTTATCTTTGAATGTTAGCCTTTAGGAAAGGGTTGAGGGTGCCTAACACCTTCCCTCGACCTGAATATAGTATCTTACTCTGATCTCTTAACTGCGCAAGGTTTCCTATTCGCCTTGGTAAAATAGGTGGCGACTCTAAATTTAAATTTTTAGGGCAGGTTGCTACAGCTGGCGACTCTGCTGGGGATAACTATTTCGGTGAATTACTATGCTCCTATAGGTTTTAGGTTTTGGCAGGGTTTAGGTTTGGCAGCTTTTTAGGGTTTGGCTAACGCGCCTTTTTCAAGGTTTACAATTTTTTTTATTTCTTAAAAATTGTTTATTCATTTTTGTCTAAAAATATTTAATTATTTATAATATGTTTATATTTAACTGTCTATGTGAATATATTTATATTTTTGTTAACTATTATATTTTTATATACTGCTGGATATATTATGTAGTGTTAAAACCCTAAGTGTGGGAGTTAACTTTGAGACCAAAAGGGGACATGAATCGCCTTACGAGTCTCACTGATAACTCCACTCGGAGTGGGTTAGGTATTTGGAAAGGTCCGAAACGAAGCTTGACTTTGTGGAGGGCTGGACTGGATACTTAGCTGATCTCTCCGGGAACCTACCCAAAAATTCGAACCTCATGGATAAAATGAGTTGTTCCAAAATCCGAAGAGACAAAAAGTCTCGGAGGCTACGAACGACCCCATGAGACCTTCTAGAACACCCCCTATAAAAAGGTTGGCTCCCAAGAGCCGCTACGTCGAACCTATGAACCTAGGACTTTTGTGCTGCTGTTCTCTTCATATGTTTGCAATTTATATACTTCGAATATCCATGTGTTTCGATTTTGCAGGTATCCCCACGTGGTCCCTAGCCTATAGGGACTCTAATTTCTAAAGATCATGTCTTTCCCACGAAGGACATCACCATCTATGCATCCCTTAGCCTGTAGGGATTTTATTTTTATATCCTCGTATTCTTGCAAATACGTGTCCTTCCCACGAAGGACATCTTCGCTTACGCACGTCGATTGGCTTCTCGATAGCCATGAGACTAAGTGACTGTCATGAACAGTCACTCCGCGCCCGCATCTACGCACTCCCTAACCTGTAGGGATTTTACTTTTATATCCTTGTATCTACAACTGCGTGTCCTTCCCCGAAGGACATTTCCATTAACACACGTCAATTGGCCTCTCGATGGCCATGCGATTCAGTGACTGTCTTGAACGGTCATCCCGTGCTTACTCCTACGTACTCCCTAGCCTATAGGGATTTTCTTTCACACTCGTGCGTTTTCACAACGACGCGTCCTTCCCCGAAGGACAACTTCATTAGCATGCGTTTGATTGGCCTCTCGATGGCCATGAAATCTAGTGACCGTCCTGAATGGTCACTCCATGCGTAGTCCCGCGCACCCTCTAACTTGTAGGGTTTGGATCTCCATTTACACATCACATCCCTAGCCTGTAGGGATTTCTCTTCGTCCATATCGTCCTTAGATAGGTTGTGTTCCGCATAGAGAACCTTCCCACGAGGGACAAATTCATTGGTACACGTTGATTGGCCTCTCGATGGCCATGAGATTGAGTGACTGTCTTGAACAGTCACTAGCCTCTATCTTCTGCATACTCTCGAATCCAAGGGATTTCCCTTAGCGTGTCATAACATTTACCCTGTAAAGATTCCAAGAGGGTCTAATGTCGCCTCTAAGGCTATCCTTAGGATCATATGTTATACGTCTGCATTGCATACACGGAGTTACAATATAAGGAGTCTCTCGCTTACGCGTGCATTTGCATTTTCATGCATTCATACATTCACATTTGCATTTCTATCTTCGCCCGCATCCATACCAACCATGCTAGCCGGTTTCCCGAAACTCCCAAAAAATCAAAGGATCGTAGACTACAGAGCAAGGAGAATAAAAGATCTTAGTCTTGCTAAAGAAAAAAAAGATGCCTTTCGCCATGCCAGCCGCATGTCCATGCCTTGTCATAACAGGATTATGAATACGATGAAGGTTGTCATCGAGCAAGGATTAGTTCAACAAAGAGTTCCCTCATAGATACACTCAAGATGTATCTAGTTATAAAGGGGTTCATCTTAGAACATATCAAACTTTCGAGGACGCTCTACGATAACCTAGGGGCAAGGATTAGTCCAACTGGGGCGATATCCTGAACAAAGAGGCATAACCACGATGGAGGGAATTCGACATATGTCAGCCCCACACCAAGAAAAAGGGTCATAGGTGATACTATCCTTAGGAAAAGCAAAAGAGGTTCAGTCAAAGGAAACTCATGAAGTTCCGATACGACGAAAACCCACCGCTAACGATTTATTCCCGCCAGGTTTGACATGTCCAAAGAAAATTCGAGGTTGCCCTCACTTCTACAAGTTTAAGAATCTAAGGAGTGAAACAAGGTCAGTGGATCTACAAAGGAGATTATCCCTAGGATCAATAGGTGTTTACCGTGCTCACAATTTCAACCCTTACGACCGCTAAGTGTTACTCAAGATAAAAGTTGTACCTTCGGATTAGTAATTCTAATGGGATGACCATGCAGGTTTTGGAATCAATTCATTCATTTCATTCACTCACTACTATGACTTTCCAGTCACACACTCCTATTTTTAGGGTTATTAACAAACTTGAGGGAGAATGACGAATACAAAAACTAAGTCCAGCTAAATATATGCTTTCAAGGTAAGACCGAGCCGAGGATGTACAGGCATTGTTTCCATTCCCAAACAGTGGAGATATAAGGATGTTAATCCCTCGTCACCCCCTCGAGCCAGGAGTTGGAGTTTTCTTCTACTTTTTAAATAAACCTTGATTTCAACCAGGGGCAGGGTAGATTTCAATTAATTCAATGGTGTATTTTGGTTGTCAAGAGAATCACTCAATCCAAGCAAAGGATCAAGCAAAGCAAAGGTTCAAGCATATTTTCTTCCTCGCATTCATCGAAGATTGAGGAAGTAATGGAGATAACATTCACAACAATCTTCTTCCTCATTACATCATTCAAGATCGAGGAAGTATCAAAGGCGAAGCTTACAAATCAAAATCGACATGGCAGTCACAACATTCAATATCCAAGGATCAAGTACTTCAAAAGGAGCATTCGAAAGAAAAAGGAGAAAAACGCCCGCTAAGTCAAAATGAAAATTCCATAAAAGGAAACAAAAAGACTTAGGCAAAATTGGGGCATCCCGATGGGTTAAATTCAAAAGAATTAGCCCATGCAAAAATAAGGGATAAAAACAAAGGCGAAATACAAAGGATAATCTTGTGACTGCTAAACCATCAAAGCTTCACATCAATGCTTGGATCTTTACAACATATGTCATCAAAGTTTGGATCTCTACTAAGGCTTCTGCTCAACATCGAGACTGAAACGATTCTCTTGCAAACAAAGCACATCCATTGGATTAGGAGAATTTTTAGGATCTGGAGAACATCAAGGAGAAAGGGGTGGGATAAATAAAATTTTGAGCCTTATATCCATTGTTTCTTAAAACATGAACCAGGCCAAGTTACAACATTTAAAAGTCCTAATTGAGGCAAGGTTAACTACGAAAGCATATTAAGCAGGAATTTGTTATACTGACTCCTATGTTTGTTAAAACTACTTCTAATCACTATGCTTCTTCAAGCATTCTTTTCAAAACCATCCAGTCCTAATTCATAACGGACTTCGATTTCAAAACTTGCATACGCATTCCATTGGAGCTACTTCTCAAAAAGTACAACACCATCTACGAGTATACACTTAGCATCGAGGAGATCTCGAAATGGGTTAATCAAAGGTGATCATTTCTAATAAAGACCCTGGAATCGGGGGAACCACATCTAGGGGGTTCTCCTAAACAGGGGCAAAAATTTCAAGGAGCACAGGGGCATACAATCGAACATCCTATTAACTAGGGGCATTCTTCCTAAGGTTCAATCGACTAGGGTGCACATCTCGAAGCAATAACAAACAGGGGCATGTCAGACATGGGAAGGATTCAAATTCAAAAGGATAGCACACTAAGGATAGCCCTCCATATCCTGGAGATCAAGGGCACACCCTTCAATCTAAACATCGAAGCATATGACAAAGCTATTTGCTGGGGCACTTCCCTCATAAGCATCTTTTTCCACGAAAATACTGGGGCAATGGATAGCAAATCCATAAGACGCATAACAAAAGGAAAAGGCGTCTTCACACTTTACAACCTCGAATCAATCTTTCTCCTGACTACGATCTTCAAAGTTCAAACAAAACAGGTATTGGGAAATCGCGCTAGCATCACACCCCATCTTATCAAGCAAACCTGCAACTCCAGCGAACTATATACGCTTTGGTTATCAATAACCTACCATTGGAGCATCCTACAAATACATACAAATCATGCATTACATACATGGGTTGATACATTACACCGTAACCTTTTCTAGGTGGTCTTCTTTAAGACAAATATCACGATCCTTTCTAGGAGTTTCCTCAAGCAGTCTTATTCAAGACAAATTGTCATCCTTTTCAGGAGTATCTTCAGGTAGTCTTTTTCAAGACATTCTTTTCCAAGAACCTTTTTAGGTAGTCTTCTTCAAGACCTTCTTTTCAAAGAACCTTTTTAGGTAGTCTTCTTCAAGACATTCTTTTCTAAAAACCCTTCTGGGGGTCTTCTCTAAGACAATCATCATCATTTCTAAGTACCTTTTCAGGTAGTCTTCTTCAAGATATTCTTTTTCTAAGTACCTTTTCAGGTAGTCTTCTTTAAGACATCCCTCTTTCTAAAGTTCCTTTTCAGGTAGTCTTTTCCAAAACGTTCCCTTTTCTAAGTACCTTTTGAGGTAGTCTTCTTCAAGACATTCTTTTTCTAAGTACCTTTTGAGGTAGTCTTCTTCAAGACATCCTTCTTCTAAGCACCTTTACAGGTAGGCTTCTTAGAGACATTCTTGTCCTAAATACCTTTTCAGGTAGTCTCTTTCAAAAAAAACAATTCGTCATCCCTCTCAAGAACCTCTTCAGGTAGTCTTCTTTAAGACATCTTTCAACCTTTTCAGGTAGTCGTCTTTAAAGACATTCTTCATCCCTTGCTAAGAACTTTTTTAGGTGATCTTCTTTAAGACAAAGTTCTATCTACTCTAAGAGCCTTTACAGGTGGTCTTCTCTAAGACAAATTGCTACCATTTCGAAAAATCATTTCAAATAGTCTTCTTTAAGACAAACATTCACATCCATTCAAAAGACCTTTTCTGGTAATCTTACAGAAGACATTACTTCGTTCCACTCATTACGTCAACCAAACATACTTATATGCATAAGCATACATAAGCATTACAAAACCAACATAAGCATAGTCATGGGATAGGTGCAAGCATGGAGTAAACAAGTTCGATGGGTTTAAGGAGATAAAACCTCGGGATTGCATCAGCATTAGCATACATACATACACATTAGCATTAGCATATACAAAAAGCCCAATTTTTATTGGCCATCCAAATCATTTTCAAAGTCAATTCCCGTCTGACTGTTACATCAGAATCCAGTTCCTGTCTGGTAGTCAGTTCCCGTCTGACTATTACATCAAAATCCAGTTCCCGTCTGGTAGTCAGTTCCCGTCTGACTGTTACATCAAAATCCAGTTCCCGTCTGGTAGTCAGTTCCCGTCTGACTGTGACAACAGCCCAGTCTCCGACCCTCGAGTCATGAGTCTAAAAACAGGTGAATCTCTTTCATGCAGGTACGCTTGTGAGAATCATGGCAGGCAATTCCTTTGGTGCAGGTGAGCTCGTCCGAACTAGGGCAAGTAATCCTAATGGTGCAGGTAAGTTTGCGATAACCCTCGCAAATGATCCTAATGGTGCAGGTAAGTTTGCGATAACCCTCGCAAATAACCCTGTTGGCACAGGTAAATTTTGCGATAACCCTCGCAAATAACCCTGTTGGTGCAGGTAAATTTTGCGATAACCCTCGCAAATAACCCTGTTGGTGCAGTCCTTTTCAGGAGCCTTTTCAGGCAGTCTTCTTTAAAGCGTATTCCATCCTTTCTAGGAGCTTTTTCAGGCACACAAGATTTTTAAACCGTTCTTCAATTGGGTTTATCACGTTAGTCCCTCGGCAGTGATATCTTCTCCAAAGACATCATCAACAAACAATCAAAGGTGTTATCTTTCTTTTCAGAATTACTAACATACTTCAACTAACATAACTAACAATCATGCATCATTCAACCAGCACACCTCATTCATACATATTGCATATATATACACCACTCTCATTTATTTTGAGAAGCTCGCTGCATCATGCATCTCATGCATCATAAACACTGCATAGAGACAAGGTTGCCTTTTTAGGCTATGCTACAATCGAAGCACCTGGTTCAAAAAAAAAGCATTTTTGCTTCACTCTGAAAAAATGGTATTCACCTTGGATGGCATCTATAAGCCCATCTCCTACGGAACTTCTTCCCATGCAAATTTCAGGGCATTTCAGTGTCCAATCATCTTCTACCTTTAGATCACGATAGGTAGACGTGCCTATCTGACTCTTCGGGTTTAAGAAGATTGAACAGGGGCAGCTGTCATACCCCAAAATTTGCCCTCCTCTCCTCATTTCCAATAACTCAAGGCTCAAGGTTTCTTCTCAAGCAACAGTCTCCTAATCAAGGGCCTCATAAACTAGGGTTTTCACTTTGTCAAAAGATTTCGAATCTTTGAGGCCTCAAATGGATCTCAATGGGTCTCATATGTATCAAAACATCTCCATATCAAAAGTCAAACTTCTATTCCAAGGATTGCTCGCTCAATGGCTCAGATGACCAAAAAGGGTCACTTAGAGGACACTCTGGGTTTTCTAAAATGATAAAGAACACATTCACATGATTAAAATTGAGAGAGATGCGCATGGTTGAAGTTAGGCGATTTTCGAGATATGCATGAAACCCTAAGTGCACAACTTTGCACTCTTTGATCTGATAAGCCTAAGATCTTGGTTCCAAACAATCTTATGACCTAAAAGGGAATATGTAAAGTCACTCACTTATTTTTGTAGATTTTATTCATATTTATTTGGATTTTATGCAAATAAAAACTAGATAAATTAGTTAAAATTATAAAAATATTTGAGTTAATTTGCATGACTTTTGTTTAATCCTATAAAGGCCTATATGACAACATGAAATAGGAAAATTTGGTTTGCATGGCCCATGAGAGAAATTATCCAAAATAGAAAGAAAATAATATAACTTTCTAAAAATTCCCCAAGGGCATGAGCTTTTGATTCTTTATTTGACCTAATCCATGCCATATAAATAGAAGAAGAAAGTCAAAGGAGAGAGGGACGAGAAAACTAGGGCAGAAACCCTATTCTAAGAACTCCAAAAATCTGAATTTTTGGACACGACCAAAGGAGATCCTCCAGGAGTTTTCAAGGGTTCTCGAGGGTCCATTCATTCCCCTGCAACATCCAGCAAGTGATTCAAGTCATTACCCAAGGCTAGGGCGTCCCAAACCGTGTGGTTAGTGCGTCTCCGGAGAGGTAGGTCCCTTGAAATCTAACTCGGTGATTTACGTATTTTTAATAGGTTTTACGTTTACATTCGTATTCAGGGGTTTATTTAGAACAAGATTGATGCATTACCCGTGAGTGTTGGGGCCGGAAGCGCGATGTGCCATTGTTAGGGCATTAAGGTCGTGAGTCCTCGAAACCTTATATGCAAGGCGTTTCAGACCATAATAATGCCATAATCGGACTCGTAGCCCCCAAATTAGTAGGACTGGGTGGTTTCTTTTGCTTTTGAATCGTGTTTTTGCAGGTTGGATTGTTGATGCCGTCGGAGAAGATAACCGCTTTCACTGTTCCGGCGGCGGTGAATCTTTGGTCTTCAGTGGACTGCGTGCGTGGCGTGTTCCAGGATTTCCATTCGCCAGTCAAATATTCCCAGATTCTCTCTCTTAACGTGACTGTGCAGTCAACCAGGATGGGGCCCGCGCGTTGATTCTTTGTACATTATTTAATAATTGTTTTTTTATTATTCTGGCTATTTATTTAACAACTCGAGCATGTAGTACAAATGGTTGGAAAGTGAGAGGCGCAACCATGAAGTTGCCGGTTCGATCCCCAGCGACCTCAACACATTTTCACTTATTTTCTGCCTTATAGATCCAGTGCATACCTCTTCACCAAACACACCATACACCTTCACATCAAGACCAGCAGATCATGTCAAAGATCAGATCTAACGCCCAAAAGAGTGCAGCTCCATGGTACTCCTTCAAGGAGGCGTAACACATGATCAGTACCAGGTTTCTTTACATTATTCAATTTATTATTTATTTAAATGTTTAGATTAAACTTAATATATTACTTCATGATTATAATTTGATCTTTAAATGGAATTAATAATATAATTAGGATTTAGGATTTTTTTTCCCAACTATCCCGATTATTCTACTACTTCGATTAAATTGTTTAATTAGCATTGATAAATATAAATTACAAAATCCTAGAACAATGATGTAAGTATTAGGGTTCACCCAATCCCATTGGCCACTTGGCCGAAGATATTAGGATTCAATTTATTATTCGTTCCGACCAAATCTATTGGTCGCGATGGTTAATAATCGATTAATTTAATTAATCAAATCCTATAAATTAAAATACTCATTATTTTGCTAAATGGTTTTAACCATCTTATTGGTTATGATGATTAGCATACCTTATCAATTCGTTATTATTTGTAATCGAATCTATCGATTATGAGGGGTAACGATAAATTAATAAATTAATAATTAAAATACATCAATTTGCTAAAAGTGATAATCGAATTAATCGATTAGAATTGCCAGCAATCCTTTATTAATCTGTTAACTATGGCGATCGAATCTATTGATCGTTGCGGTTAATAGTGCCATATTAAATCAGGGTTGTACGCCCAAACACTCAAAACACTTCAAATCAAACTACGAATTTTCATCCTTACTCAAAACTGCGAATAGGCCACTCAAAAAGCCTTTAAATAATTTCAAACCACAAATTCAATCCTAAGGCGTACAACCCTGTCCCCGAACTACGTTGACTCTGATTCTCCTTAAGGAGATACGTAGGCACTTGGCAACAAGGCGAGTCCCCTTCCTCCATATTCTAATCTTGTTCAATTATTTGCCTTAACCCTATTAACTGTCTGCCATCTTTCTTTATAAACCTTACAAACCTTTATCTTTGAATGTTAGCCTTTAGGAAAGGGTTGAGGGTGCCTAACACCTTCCCTCGACCTGAATATAGTATCTTACCCTGATCTCTTAACTGCGCAAGGTTTCCTATTCGCCTTGGTAGAATAGGTGGCGACTCTAAATTTAAATTTTTAGGGCAGGTTGCTACACATATTAAAATACAGGTATATTCAAATTTGGATACATCATTTATTTTATATAAAAATGTTAAAAAAAATTAGATAAATAATTGATTATTTCATATATAAAAATATTTAAATCAATAATAGATTTTTTCCAGTATACCATTTTTAGATTTAAAATATTTAATCCTAAATACGATTTCTCGTATATAAAAATATTTAAATCAATAATAGTTTTTTTTTTCCGTATACAGACTTTATTTTTGTTTAGGTATCATTTACAAAAATATTTGAATCAATAGTAAATTTCGTATTTAAAAGTATTTAGATCAATAATAAATTTTTTCCCTTATACCATTTTTAAATAAAAAATATTTGGGTCATAAATACCATTTTTCGTAAATAATAGATTTTTTTTTCGTATACAAATATTATTTTTGTATATGTAACATTTACAAAAATATTTAGATCAATATTAAATTTTTGTATATTAAAATATTTAGATGAATAATATATTTTTTCCCGTATATCATTTTTTGATAAAAAATATTTGATCATAAATACAATTTTTCGTATATAAAAATATTTAGGTTAATAATAGATTTGTTCCCGTATACAGACTTCATTTTTGTTTAGGTATCATTTACAAAAATAAGGGTATTTTGGAAGAAAGAAGTGAGAAAGTGATGAAAGAGTAGTGAGAAAGTGATTATACTCGCAAATTTGGATACATCATTGATTGAGAGTAGTATATATTTTAGTGTCTCTAATGTTTTAACCCTAACCTTTGTATCAAACTTGTAGCGCCTCCTTCTCAGAGCTTTGTGTCGTTTCTTCTCAGAGCGTTGTGTCGTTTCCTTCTCAGAGCTTTGTGAATCTATGATCTCTTCATCTTTAAGTGTGCTTCCATCCATTGACAAGATTTAGAGCTACGGTTTGTTTTAAGGTTTGTGTCGTTTCCTTCTACAGTTTTATGATTTAGAGTTAGGGTTTGTTTTAAGGTTTGTGTATCGGTTAAAATGATCAAGATTTAAGATTTGCTTAAAGTTTGTGTTAAACTTAAAATTATTTAGGGTTTGAGTATGTTGAACTAAGTGATTTGTGTTAAATTAGAGTTTTAGTGTTTGTTTAATCTGAAGGTTTCTGTTTATTTAGGATGCATAAAACACGGTGATCTTTCAAGTTGCATCAAAGACTTGGGAGCTGTTATTCAAGTTTTAACCAAGGTGGTGAGTTTAAATTTTTATAGTGTTGTGGAGAAGTTATTTAGCAGAAACCTCTAATTTTGTAATTTATTAATGCAGCTTATGCAAGACCTTTTACTTTGGGGTGCTTGGAAGTTGTTTTTGTTTACATAAAGCTTCTAGTAAGTGCCTTCTTAACAAGAAAATAGCACCCAACCTATGTGATTTGTTCTAGTAAAATTTTTGTATAATTACAGGATTCTCTTAGTGTGTCGTTTTAATGATTAAATATGTTTGCCTTGTATTAAATCATAAATTTCTAAAGTTAACTGTTTATTTCAGGCAAATATTTTTAACAAATTTTTCTAATTGATGGATCTGAAGGCATTGGGCAAGAGCTGCAAACTGAATGCAGCAAGAAGGTATATATCTTTTAAACTTTTTAAAGTATTAATTATATATGTTGTTTCAAGAACACATTAGCTTTTGCTTTTGTAATTTTTATATCTGTATATCTGGCCATGAATGAGAGATTGTGAGTTTAGATAATTTTAATCCTTGGAACTCTGATTTTGTGAATTTTAACAGGAGCTTGTGATAATGCTGACCTTGAAGCAAATAGCTTAATTTGTCTGCAACCACCATTGTAAGATTGTTACATTTGTAGAATATGTAGTTCTTTAGTTTTGAAAATGTCTTGAATACTTAAATTTTATATTTCTTGAAAGTTCAGTGTAACATCATATCAGAATTTGTGATTCATCTTCTTCAATGCAGTCATTACATGCTATAG
This sequence comes from Vicia villosa, assembly GCF_029867415.1. NCBI lineage: Eukaryota > Viridiplantae > Streptophyta > Magnoliopsida > Fabales > Fabaceae > Vicia > Vicia villosa. The sequence goes on along the minus strand of NW_026705808.1, from coordinate 278,903 downwards.
TCAGTACTAATGGAAAGCCGCTACCGTGTGGGATATATTGATTTTTGATGATTTTAAATCTGATTCTCATGTGTTGAATCTTCAACATAGAGTGATATAGTGATTCTGATGAATCTAAATATGTGGTGAAAGCAACATCATTGATTTGAAATTGAGATGATTCCGTTTTGTTTGATTTTCTTGATTTTTTTTATCAGGTGGATTTGACTTTGTTTTATTTTCTTGATTTTTTTATCAGGTGGGTTTGACACCACGCATGCTGCAACAAGGTAGTTTTCATATATAGAATTTTTGTTTGTTTGTTAATTTTGAGTAGTTATCTTGAAATGCAAAGTGGTTTTTATGGATTGATTTCAGAGCATATGATTGAGCAACAATCAAGTTTACTTTGGTTTAGATCATGAAGAACACTTCTAAGGATGGCTGTAAGTTCAAAGAAAAGAACCGTTTTGATGATCTTGATATTTAAAACTTGTGTTAACTCATTCTCATTTAAAAAGAGATATTGATACTTAGCATTAGCAAATTACATTATTTTCAGTGATAGTTTTTTGATTTTGCAGGGCTACTTCAACCAAGTGTTGGTGACAAGGTCTTGATATGAGAACTACCTAGTTAAGTATTTTTTCTTAATTTTTCCTGATATATTGCTAGCTCTTGTTATTGTTGAAGGTCTGACTATAAGAATGCAGGTTTTGGTGTTTGTCTCTAGAATATATTGGAGTTAAATGAGAATTATGGAGATGAGCAGGTAGAAGCAGGGAAGGAGTTGCTCTTAGCCATGAACAAGACCATTTAATTTTAAGATTCTTAGTATTTGTGTTTATTTGATTTTTTTAATTTTTTTGAAGGACTTGAAATGGACTGAATTTATTGATTTATTATATTATAATTTTTTATTTATCTTGCTTGATGGTGAATCTGTTTGGTATATCTCACCATTATTTAAAAAATATATTAAGTGATTAATATCATTTATTGATATTAATGTTATTTTAATTTGGTTGATTTAGCTTTATATTTAATTAAAGCAATTTATTAATATTTATTTTAAATTTAATTATGAGGATTTGGTGCAATAACCTGTATTGTTCTAAAAGTTGTGTTTGATTTTTCAATTTTATTTGCCATTATTAGGTTAGTGAAGAAATTGTAATATTGAGAATTACGAAATGTATGTTAGGTTTGAAATAATTAGTATTTTTTTTCAAATAACCAATATTTTTTATATAAAATCAATTAATTTTGTCAGTTTTAAAATTATAATAAAATTTATATTGGGATGTAATTGGGCTGGAAATTTGAGTGGCCAAATAAGATAAAAATTTTGAAAAGTCAAAAAAAAGGAAAAAATCATTGAACCAATTACAAAGAAAACCGAAATAAACCGGTGCAGTTACCCGAACCCGTTTGAACCCGAACCCAAAAAAACCGTAAATTAGTTTGGTCGGAATTGGGCCCAGAGTTCTCACCCGAGGGTTGGGCCAGATTGGGGTTTTGGACCCGAATCCGAACCGTCCCGAACCGATGTCCACCCCTTCATGTAGCATTGCTCTTGTTTTGTACTAATTTAATTAAATAATATTATAAATTAATTAAATAATTTATTTGTATTAGTTTAAAAAATTATAAAGTTAAAAGAAATATATTTATTAAATTAAACTAACATAGTTAATTATTTTTATAAATAAATGTTGTATATTTTTTGTTTGAGAATATTTATGTCTTTTCAAAAATTACACACATCTCTTTCTCTTCTGTTTCTCTTATCTTTCTTTTATACCAAACAATATATCAAATCAACTCTATTTCTTATCATTTTCTTTCTTCTCATAATCTCTCAAACTTATTTATCTCTTCACACTTTGTCTCCACAAACAAGAACACCCTAAGAGTGTGTTTGGTTTGAAAGAGAAGTTGTAAAGAGAGAAATAGAAAAGAGAAAATGTAAGAAGAGAGAAAAAAATGAGAAATAAAGTAGATTTGAGGTATTGTTTGGTTTAAGAGAAAGAGAGAAGAAATAGAGAAGAGAGAAGTGTTGTATATTTTTAAAGTACTATTATATCCTTGTGATAAATAATATTTTTAAACAAATTAATTTAATTCTTTTAATTTCAATTTAATTAATTTAATTATTATGTCCCTTTTAAAAATAATCATTTTACCATATTTTATTTGTCAGATCATTGTTATAGGCATATTATACTATTATTATACAAATATATACTAATTATTAGGTTAACTTTGCTTATGTATTCACAATAATAATAATAATTAATATAGATGATTTATTAAAAAATAAAACGAAGGCATAAATGGAAATATTAGAAGATATTATGCATTCATTCCATTTCTTCTCTAAAAAGAGAAGATTGCAAAAAGCTTTTGGACCCATGTTATAAAGTTCTCTCTCGCCTATTTCTTTTCCCACCAAACAAGAGAAATACCACATTTCTTATCAACTTCTCTCTTTGCTAACTCTCTCCTTACAACTTCTCTTAAACCAAACATAGCATAAAGGTCAATATACTAAGGGTATTGATAATGAGGAGAGAGAGAGTAAAAAGAGAGAAATAGATAAGAGATGATATGAGAAAAGAGAAAGAAGTGGGAAATACAGTAGATTTGATAGATTTTTATTATAAGAGAAATAGAAAAGAGAGAAGGGTAACTATTTTTAAAAAGAGAAAAATGCCCTTTAAATTAAAACTTAATACACAAGTCTTATTATTTAAAATACATTTTAAGAACTCTTTAAAATATGTAAGAGATCATTTTCTTTTAACGTTTTATTTTTAGTTTAGTTAAAAACAATAACTATTTAAAATAAATAAATTTTTAGTTAATTACTTTACTATTTCATTTATTTAAAAATTAATTGATTTTGTATGTGTATTTTCATCAAAATTAATTTAATTTAGTTAATTAATTTAAATAAGTAAATGACATGGCATAAATATTTCTTATTTAATTTTTAAATTAATTTGATTCATCTAATTAATTTTTATCGTAATAAATTAAAACAACATCACACGCTCAATGTTGTTGCTGTTATTAATTTATTAGTGTTAAAATGTTAGTGATACTACTTGAATATGAAATAAGCCCAATGACATTTTGCTTAAATAAAGGATACAATTGGAAAAAATTAAAAAAGAAGCTTTTATGTAACTTTCTTTGCTAGTGTGCGAAGAAAAAAAAAAAGGTGGTAGGACCCATTTTAATTTGTTATCTTTTTTTTATTTTAGTTATTTCTAAATAGAAGAAGTTATCATGTCTTTTCTCTCTCTCGTTTATATCTCTCTCGTATGCATTTTTTTTAGAACCAAACACAATATAAGGTATTGTTTGATCGAATTTTTTTCGGTTGTAAAATTTACTTTTAAGTTGAAGTTGAAAATAATAGTTTTATAAATAAAGTTAAAGTTGTTTGAGTCAACACATGTGGATCAGGTCAAAATATACTATATGTTTTTGCGTCATCAAGGAACCAAAAAAATACACTCCACTGTGAGGCTTCTTGCAAATCTTGCACTGAGGTGGTTACATTGCTCCCATGCCATGAACTTGTTTCTCCTTGGAAGTTGACCCTTTTAGTTTTAGATGTTGAATAGTCTTCCTATGGTCACCTCGACTCTATCTAGCTTGCTCCTTCTCCTGCTGGATTTTTCTTCAAACTCTGCTCAACGATGTAATGTTGTTCAAGTAGCTCTATATAAGTGTTATAATGCTACTGATCTACACAGTAGTCTATCTCTCCTCGAAGTCCTATATTGAATTGGTTAATCTTCCAACATTCATCAGGAGCATAAAGGGCTTGGCTTGAGTAGGTTGTCATATCCCAAAATTTGATGCAAACTCTGCCACCGTCATGGAGCCTTGGCGTAATTTCGGAAATTCTACATCCTTCCAAGCTCTCGTTGTCGCACGCTCGCGAAAAATGAACAGAGTCGCCACTAATATATTTATCCCATAAGGGAAAGGGATATCAGAAAACCTAACAAAGGATAAGAATGGGGTCTTGCGACCAGAGAATCAAGGTACGGGAGTCGGTTACGCGAGGGGAAGGTGTTAGATCCCCTCACGCCCATCGTACTCGATGGTATCCACCTATGTTTGTTTCTATCTAAAGGGTGTGTACTATGTTTATGTCTATATGCGAATGAATGCAAAATATAGGGAAAAGAAAGAATTATACTCGCACGGGCCCTACCCTGCTGCCTACGTATCTTTTTCAGGAATCAGAGTTACCGTAGCTCGGCTCAAGATTTTCTGTTTGTTTTTGTGTTTTTTAGTTGGGCGAAGTTAACGTTCGCGCTCTTGCATAAGGGACGACCTACGTTGCGATCGAGCTGAAATAACAGTGCCCTTAGGTGCCAACGAGGCGAAAGAAAAAGAAATGATTGGTTTGTGTCTTTTAGGGTAATTCCATGATGACAAAACCCACTACAAGGCTTCGCATCGCTTCCTTACTTTGCTTTAAGTCTGACCATTTATTAGTATTTTAAGTGTTTTTGGTTGGTGTTTTTAAGGGAATTTATTTGTGACTTAGATCATACAAAAAGAAGTTTTTTTTGAATATTTAGAGAATGCACATCAAGGCCTACACCTCAATCGTTTCTCTAAATAGCGGCTAAGAAATACACCGAGGCCTACACCTCAATCATTTCTTTGCCGCTAAGTAGAAAAGAAATACACCGGGGCCTACACCCTAATCATTTCTTTCCTACTATGGGAAATAGTAGCGGTATGATCCTTGTCGATATTTATTAGATTTTTTAAGGTTAAAAAAGAAAAAGAAAATGAGAAGGGAACTAAACCTATTTTCTAATCTAATGTTGTTTATACAAGGGAAATTCTAAGTTTAATGATCACTATAAATTGCGTAAATGTATCGTAAATAATAGACAAAAACTACACAATTCATCAAGGAACATATAAAGCAAACATGAAAGGTTCAATTAAAATTCTATCCAAAATTATTTACAAAAGGAATCAAAGCAAAAAAATACAAGTATATTGTCAAAGAAATGAATTATTAAAGGTATTAAAACAATTAAAAAAAAACGACAAAGATTATGACAATTATTCACATACCCTAAAATACCTAAGAACAAATTTTATGTATTTTTATGTTTGAGTTAAAAAGGAATTATGAATTAAAAGAAAAAGAAAACAAAATTAAAATAAAATTGAGATTCTAAACTGCAGGGGGGTGCATCAACAATTTTAATATGAACTAGAATTAGTTACAAGCAAAAACAGGGCCTGAAACAGAGGGTGCGGATGGCAGGGGCGCTCAGGCCTAATCCACATTACAAACGTGTACACCAGCAATGAAGGGGTGTGATTCCAGAAAAGTTCTAGGCCCAGAGCGCGTGAGGCCCAACGCTCTCACTTCTATTTGATCAACATTTATTTCATTTGTTTTAGTTGTTTTTGCTTCAGCATTTATTAAGTAGACTATGGTTTTTGTTGAAAATGTAACGTGACACATACCATGCATAAAGACCTTGTATCAATGGGTCAGCCAAATTTTAAGTCATGTGAGGACAACAAACTGAACCAGCCAATCAGAGTGAGCCACCACACGTTTCCAATGATATGAATAAAACAAAATAGCAAATTAATGGGGACATGGACCAGTAACGTGCTGCCACCTATGCAAAACGAAGGGAGATAATAAAACACAACAGACCCCGGAGATTCCACTCCGGTCGTTTTCTCCGGCAAGCTCCGCCACCGAACCACCACCATATGCTCAGAAAAAACTCAGACCACCGCTGTCCGACTCAGTTTCGCGTGTAGAATCCAAATCCAGCATTTGTTTTCATTAATATGTCCTCTAAAGCCCTAACCGAAAGCAATACACGTAACCTTAACTACCACAAACTCCATGAAAATGCGAGGAAATTACACTGAAACGATCGTCATGTCGCTTAGAATCTAAACATGTAATTTATACGTTCGAACATCATTCATTTCATGCAAACAGAGATCGAATTTTAAGAACACACAGAGGAATACGAACGCTTATGGATCTACTACATGTTATCTTGGATGCAAAGAAGTTTCAGAATACTTACTTGGAACGAGTTCTTGAGTTTACTAAAAGAAAGAAACTCCTCAGCTTTGTCACCACATGAACAAGGCGAAGATGGTGATGTTCTGCTTCAAAGCGCAATGGTAGGAGAGTAAAGCGTGGCTCCAGATGAAGTCATAACAGAGGTGATGTTGTTGGTTCGGTAGCCATGGCAATGATGGTTGCAGCTTCTGAAACTAGGTGAACGATGAAGATGAAGGTTGGGGAGAAGGAGCTGTTAGAACAAGATTTGTTCTGATCAATTATCTTAGTTTTGATGATAACAATAATATGAATTTTGCTTAAGATAATATGGTACTCTAATCCAATGCAATTTCCTTTTCAGGAAATATATAAAGAGTATGCATAATTCAGCGCTCAGAAGCTTTGTCTCAAAGGGTTCAGCATGCAACATCAGAACATGGTCTGGCAAGACATCAGAAGATGGTCGAAGCAGAATCAGAACATGGGTCTATGGAAGCATCAGAAGAACATGAGATCAGAAGCACTGAAGTTCTGATGGTATCACGCTCAGAAGCACTTCAAGGTCAGAAGATCAGAAGATGCTTTGCACCAAGCTGTTTGACTCTGATGATATTCAAACGTTGTATTCACAAACATCAGATCAGAAGGAAGTACAAGTGGCAAGCTACGCTGACTGACAAAAGGAACGTTAAAAGCTACTAAAGGCAACGTCAGTAGACACAGCGTGAACAAGGCTCGAGGTAGTTGACAAAAGCGTATAACATTAAATGCGATGCTGTACGGAACACGCAAAGCATTAAATGCACTCAACGGTCATCTTCTCCAACGCCTATAAATATGAAGTTCTGATGAGAAGCAAGGTTAACGATTCTGCACAAAAACAACTCATATTAACTTGCTGAAACTCTGTTCTATTCAAAGCTCAGAATCTTCATCTTCATCAAAGCTCACTACATTGCTGTTGTAATATATCAGTGAGATTAAGCTTAAACGTTAAGAGAAATATCACAGTTTGTGATTATAGCTTTTAAGAAGCAATTGTAATACTCTTAGAATTGATTACATTAAGTTGTAAGGAACTAGAGTGATCGTGTGGATCAGAATACTCTAGGAAGTCTTAGAGGTTATCTAAGCAGGTTGTAACTAGAGTGATCGTGTGGATCAGAATACTCTAGAAAGTCTTAGAGGGTATCTAAGCAGTTGTTCCTGGAGTGATCAGTGTGTGATCAGAAGACTCTGGAAGACTTAGTTGCTGACTAAGTGGAGAACCATTGTAATCCGTGCGATTAGTGGATTAAATCCTCAGTTGAGGTAAATCATCTCTGCGGGGGTGGACTGGAGTAGTTTAGTTAACAACGAACCAAGATAAAAATAACTGTGCAATTTATTTTTATCTGTCAAGTTTTTTAAAGCTACACTTATTCAAACCCCCCCCTTTCTAAGTGTTTTTCTATCCTTCAATTGGCATCAGAGCGCCGGTTCTAAGGTGCAAGCACTTAACCGTGTTTAGAAAAGATTCAGGAAGAGAAAAACGCTTCAGTAAAAGATGGCTGATGAAACTGCAAAGTCTACACCTGCATCTACATCTGGCTCTGCTGAGCAACACAACGGTAACAATGGTTATACTAGACCGCCGGTATTTGATGGTGAAAACTTTGAATACTGGAAAGATAAACTAGAAAGTTACTTTCTTGGTCTAGATGGTGATCTATGGGATCTTCTGATGGATGGTTACAAACATCCAGTAAATGCCAGTGGTGTAAAGCTGACAAGGCAAGAAATGAGTGATGATCAGAAGAAGCTTTTCAGGAATCATCATAAATGCAGAACTTTTTTGCTGAATGCTATCTCTCATGCTGAGTATGAGAAGATATCTAACAGGGAAACGGCCTATGACATATATGAGTCCTTGAAAATGACTCATGAAGGAAATGCTCAAGTCAAGGAGACTAAAGCTCTCGCTTTAATCCAGAAGTATGAAGCCTTCAAGATGGAGGATGATGAAGACATTGAAAAGATGTTTTCAAGATTTCAAACTCTTACTGCTGGATTGAGAGTTCTTGACAAGGGATACACCAAGGCTGATCATGTAAAGAAGATCATCAGAAGCTTACCCAGAAGATGGGGTCCTATGGTGACTGCATTCAAGATTGCAAAGAATCTGAATGAAGTTTCTCTGGAAGAGCTTATCAGTGCCTTGAGAAGCCATGAAATAGAGCTGGACGCAAATGAGCCTCAAAAGAAAGGTAAGTCTATTGCATTAAAATCCAATATCAAGAAATGCACTAACGCTTTTCAGGCTAGAGAAGAAGATCCTGAAGAATCAGAATCTGAAGAAGAAGATGAACTGTCCTTGATCTCCAGAAGGCTAAATCAACTCTGGAAGAACAAGCAAAGGAAGTTCAGAGGCGTCAGAAGTTCAAAGAAATTTGAACATGGAGAATCTTCTGATGACAAAAGATTTGACAAGAAGAAGGTCATGTGCTATGAATGCAATGAGCCTGGACACTTCAAGAATGAATGTCCAAAACTTCAGAAGGAAAATCCCAAGAAGAAGTTTCATAAGAAGAAAGGTCTTATGGCAACCTGGGATGAGTCAGAAGATGATTCAGACTCTGAAGATGAGCAGGCTAACTGTGCGCTGATGGCGACAGAAGATGACGGATCAGAATCTACATCAGAATCAGATTCTGAAGAGGTATTTTCTGAACTTACTAGAGATGAGTTAGTTTCTGGTCTAACTGAACTTCTGGAATTCAAGTCTCAGATTAGTCTCAAATACAAAGAGCTGAAAAAGCTATTTGAATTTGAAACAAAGAAGCTTGAGTTGGAGAATTCTGAATTAAAAGAAAAACTTTTAAAATTATCCAATAATGTTGGATCTCCTTCTGATTCAGAAAAATCCACTCCTAGTCTAAACCATATTCTGAAAGAATATGATTTAAGTTTCAGGAAGTTCTTATCTAGAAGTATTGGCAGAAGTCAGCTAGCTTCTATGATATATGCTGTGTCTGGAAACAAAAGAGTCGGCATTGGTTTTGAGGGTGAAACCCCATACAAACTTGAACCTGTTGATGAAATGAAATTCACATACAAGCCATTGTATGATCAGTTCAAGTATGGCCACTCCCATGATATTAGGCACACCTCACATGCTCAAAGTTTTCACATAACACACACCAAAAAGCATGTAACACAACCTAGGAAATATCATGAAACTCACATTAAAAATTATCATGCTGTTCCTCCTATTGCTTACAATGTTAAACCCAAGTTCAATCAGAACTTGAGAAAATCTAACAAGAAAGGACCCAAGAAGATGTGGGTACCAAAGAAAAAGACTATTTCTTTTGCAGATTCTCTTGGCGACAATGAAGATAAAAATCAACATGTCATGTCACCTGGACTCAAGTTGGTCTCAACACTTGAAGGGAAGAAGGACTGTCTTCCAAGTTCTGGTACTTAAATCTGTGGAAGAAACTATATTCGTAGGAGATCAGAAAAGAAAGTTTATTAGTCTTGGAACCATCTGTTTTGTTTGTTTCTAAAGCAATGATGTTTCGTTCTTGATTATTCTGAATACTCTAAATGCTACAGAATATACAATATTGAAACATTGATTGTGGATGAATCAATAAATATCTGGTTTGATGATAAACTTGTTTCTGATGAAACAAAGCAGCTTAAGAATTTCTGCAGATACAGTTTTGTCTTATCAGAAGCTGCAGAACAAAGAAGTGAATCTCCAGAAGTTGGCAGTCTCAGAAGCAATGGATCAGAAGATCAAGTTGCTGCATCTTTAGAGAATCTGAGAATTTCTGAAGAACCAACTAACAGATCACTTAGACTTGCTTCAGCTTATCCAGAAGATGTGATTCTTGGGAAGAAAGATGATCCTATCAGAACCAGATCATTTCTTAAGAATGACTATCAGAAGCAGTGATCAGAATCAAAAGGCGTAAAGCCTATTCATATTTTACAGCTGTCATCCATTATCTGATGATGAACACGTGTCTGTGCGGTTAGTACAAAGCGTGCAGTTGAAAAGACGCCGACCTAGGTAACTGTATTAAATCATTTCATTTACCATGCTATCTCTCCTAATGTCATTTCTCATTTAATGCAAAATGATTTAAATTATTTTCAAATCTTTTAAATAGCCCGCTTCAACTTCATTCTTTTCTCCTTCTCTCTATTTTGGTTGTACATTTTTTTCGCTGCATCTGTTTTTCTTTTTCAAACCCTAGTCTTTGCTCTAATCTTACGACATAATCATCATGAACTCTTCCTCTTGTTCATCTTCCTCAAAAGAAAGACTTACTTCTTCACAAATCCTTCTACGAAATTATGAATATGCTCCTTTGAAAACTTGCTTGATACCCACGAAGGACTTGGAAGTTTTATGTGAAACTGCTGTGGACTTAAACAATCTTAAAGCGAATGGCTTTAAGTGTGATGCAAGAATCCTTGAGCAAGGATGGTCCAAGTACCTTTATAGATTGGTTGGTCCAATTTATCCTGATCTTGTGAAGGATTTCTGGGTACATGCAACGGTTACCCCAACGGCCATCATTTCATTCGTGCTAGGGCATGAAGTGGTTATCTCTGAAAAACTGATCAGGAAGCTATACAATCTGAATGATGAAGAGGGTTGGTCTGGTTTTCGACATGCATCTGTTGATTGGTCGACAGTTGAAAAACAAATCTCTCAGTCTTCTGGGATTGACTCGAATAACACAGGCACCTTGAGGCCATTTTATAGAGTATGGGCTGAGATTATTCTGGGTTCTCTTCACCACAAAAAAAGGATGCTCTCCTCTTCTTACATCAGTCCAGATCACAAGCACACTCTTTTCTGCATTGGCAAAAAGACTGAGATCAACATTTCTCACATTCTGTTTGAGAATCTGAAGACTTCAATCCTTGAGTCAAGAGAAGAGGAAAGGGCGAAGTACCCTCATCTTTCAAGAACGACTATTCCGTTTGGAAGAATGATTTCAGACATTCTTACTGAAAGCAAAGTGCTGGACTCCATCAGAAAACTCAATGCATCCCATTTGCTTGGAGTAGTTCAAGGTCCCATTTTTAATGGTGTGGATTTGTTCAGATTAGAACTCATTCAAAATGTACCTTCTGTGTGCCCAAGCTTTCCTGACATTCTCTCAAGAAGAGTTGCTGTTGAAGGTTTTGCCTCCTTGTTTCAAGAAGAACTGCATCAGGTTGTCAAGTCTTACTTGGAAGATTGTGTTAGGAAGCAATCAGATATTGATCCTGCTTGGATCCGTGGCAGAGTACTTCCGTCCAAGGCTGATCTTCTGAAGAAGGATCAGAAGGAACTAAAGGCTAGGCTAAAAAGAAAAGCCCGAGAAGATGAGGCTGAGAAAGCCAAGAAGTTGAGGGTCACCTATGATCCTGACAAGGTGGACTCTGAAGAACGAAGAGATAAAAGGATCAGAGATTCCTTTCGCAGAACCAGATCTTCTTCTTCTGTACAAATCTCCAGACAGGTTTTTACTCCACCTCCTTCTGTCCCTAAACCATCTTTCCAATCACCTCCATCTGAACCAAAAATAAACTTCACCTTACCAAATCCTTCTCCATCATCTTTCTCCTCTCCCATTCTAAACCCCACACCTTTAAGTATTCTTCCCCCAACTCCTTCTGATAAATCTTTCTCACCAATTCCCTTTACAAATACTCCATCCTCGTCTCAATCTATCATTTCTGATATTCCATCCTCATCAATCATTCTCTCAGATATCCCTTCTTCCTCATCCACCGCACCTCCACCTTCTATATCCCATCCCTTACCTACCAGAAAATCCAAACCTTACTGTCTTCTCTACCCTGACTACAAATTCACCTTCAATCCGCCTGAACCTGAACCCTATACCTACCTGGAACTTTTCAGACATGAGGTGATTAGCAGTCTAGACCTTCTGAAGGATGCGTTTCTAAATGGTCTGGATGATGTTTCTACAAGAAATCTCTGGAGAAGATTTCGCAAGGATTTTCAAGTAGAAGCAATGGGAGTACAGAAAAGACTAGTGGCTGCTGCCCCTGGTTACCCTGGTTACCTTCTGAAGGATGATAATGGTATATACTACCATCCTCTCAGAAATTGTGTTGCTACTGAGGAGAAGCCCTTTGTGGATGAATTGGAAGTAGCAAGACTCGCTGCTGCATTGGAAGCCAATCCTTGCAGGGAGATTGTGGTCTGGATACCTCAATATCTTGTTCTACTTGGGGATTTCAAGACCCTCTTTGACTTTCTGAGGGAAAACCCTTCTAAGGAAGACCCAAGCTTGGTCATTCCAGAAGTTGTTGACCCACCAGAAGTTGAAGGTCCTTCTGCCCCCAGGAATCTAGCTGCCATTCTTCAGGCTCTTGAGAATGGAGATTCTGAAATTCCTGCTGCAGAATATGGAGATGCTTCTATGCAAGAAGCAGATGTAGAAGATCATGTTGCTGAATCAGTTCCTATTGAGAAAATCCCTGCAAATGATCTATCTATGGAAGCTACAGATCACAATGCTATTCCTGTGGTTAGAAGCGGTGAAGCTTCTTCTGATGAATCTTCTCGTCTTGCAAGGACTCTGGAAGAAATTCAGAAGAGACAGGATGAGCAAAGCTCACTCAATGCTGAGTATAGAGCTTTCATGGTGAGGCAAGATGGACACAACAATGAGGTTCAAGAGATGCTGGCCAAGATCTTGTCAAGGCTAGGGCCATCTTAGATTGAGTCTGTGTTGTTTCTTTTTCGTTGCATCTGTTTTTTGTGCATCTGATCTTACTTATCTTCATGTACTTCTGTACCTGCTGTTTGAACTTCAATGAAATCATCTTCTTCCTCCGTGTGTTTCGTTTTGTTTGTCTCTGAATCTTTTTTGTTTTTTTGATGATATGACAAAAAGGGGGAGAAATATGTGATAAATGATTTGATTTAATCAGTTGCTTTTACTAACAAGAACTGCAAGTTCTATATGGTTTAAGTGTTTTGCAGGTATAAAGAAGTGAAGAGAATCTTCAAAGCAAACACAGAAGCAAAACCATAAGAAGTGTTATCTGTAAAAAGAATAAACTCATGGAAACTGAAGCAAGCTGAGTGCTATCAAGCTTCAGAAATCAGAAGCAAGAAAGAAGAATGAATCAGAAGCACTGATAATAGAATTTGATCCATATTTGTCTATTTGCTCTGACAAAATTCTATTTGCTCTGATACATTATTTTAGCCTATATGGCTCTGATACATATCATGTGTTCTAATATACATTTTATGTTCTGACTCGTTCATGCTGACTTTTGTCGTTTAGTTTTTGTTCTGTAACATTTCAGGATGTAGAGATGCTCTGATGATGCTCTGGTACATTCAACAATGTTCTGATACAAATCTAGCATGAAGTGATGTTGGTAGAAATTCAAAGCTCTGAAGCTATCCGAGGGAAGCAGAAATCAGAAGCTGTGAATGTTCTAAAGATCCAGAAAACTCAAGTTCTGAAGCTGTCCTAAATGGAAGCAGAAATCAGAAGCTGTGAATGTTCTGAAGATCAAAGAAATTCAAGTTCTGAAGCTGTCCTAAATGGAAGCAGAAATCAGAAGCTGTGAATGTTCTGAAGATCAAAGAAATTCAAGTTCTGAAGCTGTCCTAGATGGAAGCAGGAATCAGAAGCTTTGAGTGTTCTAGGGATCTAAAGAAATTCTAGTTCTGAAGCTGTCCAATGGAAGCAGAAGTCAGAAGCTATGAATTCTCTGAAGACAGAAGCTTATATGATCGTCTCTACCGAAATAATCAGGGAAGTCTTTTATTAAAGTTCTTCGAGTATTTATTTCAGGGGGAGATTATTTATCTCAGGGGGAGATTGTTAATCTCAGGGGGAGACATATTCATATGCTTATGCTATAGCTGTGTAATTTGTCTTTTGCCGTCTGCTAGAACAAGATTTGTTCTGATCAATTATCTTAGTTTTGATGATAACAATAATATGAATTTTGCTTAAGATAATATGGTACTCTAATCCAATGCAATTTCCTTTTCAGGAAATATATAAAGAGTATGCATAATTCAGCGCTCAGAAGCTTTGTCTCAAAGGGTTCAGCATGCAACATCAGAACATGGTCTGGCAAGACATCAGAAGATGGTCGAAGCAGAATCAGAACATGGGTCTATGGAAGCATCAGAAGAACATGAGATCAGAAGCACTGAAGTTCTGATGGTATCACGCTCAGAAGCACTTCAAGGTCAGAAGATCAGAAGATGCTTTGCACCAAGCTGTTTGACTCTGATGATATTCAAACGTTGTATTCACAAACATCAGATCAGAAGGAAGTACAAGTGGCAAGCTACGCTGACTGACAAAAGGAACGTTAAAAGCTACTAAAGGCAACGTCAGTAGACACAGCGTGAACAAGGCTCGAGGTAGTTGACAAAAGCGTATAACATTAAATGCGATGCTGTACGGAACACGCAAAGCATTAAATGCACTCAACGGTCATCTTCTCCAACGCCTATAAATATGAAGTTCTGATGAGAAGCAAGGTTAACGATTCTGCACAAAAACAACTCATATTAACTTGCTGAAACTCTGTTCTATTCAAAGCTCAGAATCTTCATCTTCATCAAAGCTCACTACATTGCTGTTGTAATATATCAGTGAGATTAAGCTTAAAAATTAAGAGAAATATCACAGTTTGTGATTATAGCTTTTAAGAAGCAATTGTAATACTCTTAGAATTGATTACATTAAGTTGTAAGGAACTAGAGTGATCGTGTGGATCAGAATACTCTAGGAAGTCTTAGAGGTTATCTAAGCAGGTTGTAACTAGAGTGATCGTGTGGATCAGAATACTCTAGAAAGTCTTAGAGGGTATCTAAGCAGTTGTTCCTGGAGTGATCAGTGTGTGATCAGAAGACTCTGGAAGACTTAGTTGCTGACTAAGTGGAGAACCATTGTAATCCGTGCGATTAGTGGATTAAATCCTCAGTTGAGGTAAATCATCTCTGCGGGGGTGGACTGGAGTAGTTTAGTTAACAACGAACCAGGATAAAAATAACTGTGCAATTTATTTTTATCTGTCAAGTTTTTTAAAGCTACACTTATTCAAACCCCCCCTTTCTAAGTGTTTTTCTATCCTTCAGGAGCAAGAGATTCGGTTGAGCCCTGGTTGGAGATGGAGGTTTGACGGTGGTGAAGGTGGTGGTTGAAAGTGGTTAAAGGTTGTTAAAGTTTGTTACAAGGTGTAACAAACTTTTTGAAGGTGAGTGATGGGAGGGAAGGGGAGAGAGAGAACCGAAGAGAGGAGAGAAAAATGAGAGGAGAGCTCTTGAGAAAATGGAAAGTTAGAGTGTGAAACTGGAAAACAAAAAATGGATGGTGTCCCCGTGATTTGTGAAGTGTTTATGACTTATATAGGGTGAGTGTTCATGGTAGTGTATGGTGTGGTGTATTGTATTCTAGCCTCTCTTCTACTTAATGAACACGTTTTGACATTTGTAGTAAGGTTTTTGCATGCTTTTTGAATTTAAGAAGCTGTATGGCTAAGTGTGGAACCAGAAAATGCAACTTGCCTTGCCCACTCACCATTCGTGAGGCTCACTTTAGAGGCTTATAATTTCATCCATAGATCACCAATGGATCCACATTTGGTATCAATTTAAAGAGGGTGTGGAAGAGAGAAAGATCCATGTTGGGGTTGTCTTGAGACGAGGTCTTGAATTTAGTTTAAATGACATCAAACATTGGCTGGCACAAACTGACCCACCCGAGCGCCTGACCTTGCCACGAGCCAGCCAGACACCCGTCATATTGACTTGTTTAAAGGTGTCACTTTGAGGCTTCATATTTCACTCCTTACTTAATGAAAAGTCACAAGACTAGTATCCGTCAAAAGAGGGCATGGAGTAGAAAGCGGTAAAGCTGGGTTTGAGTCAGTAGGATGCTTATAATTCCTTAAAATCAGTCTTGAAAATGGCACGCTACGTGTTTGATCAATTGCTTCGTGCGTGCCCTGAGTTTGTGCCCATGTCCTTATCAAAACGTGACTTGGCAAGGGTGTGACTTTGAGGCTTTGTCATTTGTTCAATATCCATCCAATTGCCATGATTCTTGTATTGTTAGGTAGAGGGAATGGAGGAGGTTAGAATGAGACCAAGTTTGCATTCATAGCACATCCGTAGAGCTCAATAAGCTGCTTCCAATATGGCACGCCATGTGTTTGACACAATGCTTACGCGTGGCCTTGATTTTGGCCTAGGTCATGACTTGGATCAATGATTTTTTCAAGACTTCAAACCAATTTTATCTTCTCAACCCAACTTCAAATGAAAAAACTCTCAACTAGAGAATTGTAGCATGCCAGGATCTGAACATTTTTGATGTTGGGAATTTTCTGAAATAAGGCCTTTTGACACGTGTAAATCAGGGCTGGAGTGGACTGCTCATCAAACCCTTTTTTGAGAGTCAAAATTTTTCTAAGTATAAAAACTTTCCTTTTTTGATTATTTTCTATTTTTGGTAATTTTTGTCAAACTCCTGATTTTATCCATTCTTTGACTTTTCTTGACCGATTTTTCACCAAAAGTCAATACTTGAGTTATTGACCTGATTTTGACCCAAAAGTCAACTGTTTTGATTTTTTCTCCGATCTTAATAAAGCTTCTGATTAATCAACTTTTGACCACTGGGAATCAACCGAACGCCTCCACAGTCATCATACCATCTCTCTTCATAAAATCACCTCTTGATCAGTGTGTTGACCAAAAAGTCAACGACGTTGACTTTGGTCAAGAAACCCTAATTCAGGATAATCAGATGAACATTAGGCTTGTATTTTCTAACCAATGCTCTGACTTGAAGGTGAGGAAACCCTGATTCAAGAATGCCCTCAGAAGAATAATGCCACAAGACCAGACCTTAGACATTTATATTTAATCAGAAGTTCTTTGCGTCAGGAGTTCCTTTCTTGTCTCCTTTTTGGAACAGTAACCATGATATGAATGCATGAATTGGGCCATGACCTAAATGATGTATGTATATGGATGATAAGCCAGATAAATAAGGGTAGGACAAATTTGGGGTATGACCGCTGCCCCTATTTAATCGTCTTAAACCCGAAGGTGAGATTGGCGCTAGCCTTTCGAACATTCAAGGTAGAAGGTGATTAAATACCAAGACCTGAAATTTGTCCTGAAATTATGGTGATGCAAGTGTTATCTTTATTTTTATATTTTGATATCTGTTGGGGAAACAGGATTTTGTTTTTCTGATGGAGTATTTATAGTGAAGAATTGAATTTGAATTGTGATAGCTTGTAACGTAGCCAAGGTGCCAATACAAGGTTCTCAAAGGAAATGATTGATGTATGTGACAATGATTAGAAAAGAAATAGATTTGACAGAAAGATAAGGTAACATAGACGAATGTTTTAATACGGACGAGTATCGAAAGAAGATACAGACGAGCATCAAAGAATAACACAAACGAGTGTTGAACCAACACAGACGAGTATTAAAAGAAAATACAGACGAGTACCAAAGGAACGACACAGATGAGTGTTTGACTCAATACAGACGAGTATCGAAAGAAGATACAAACGAGTACCAAAACGGATGACACAGACGAGTGTTTGAATCAATACAGACGAGTATCGAAAGAAGATACGGACGAGTACCAAAGAATTACACAGACGAGTGTTTGACTCAATACAGACGAGTATCGAAGGAAGAGACAGACGAGCATCAAAGAATAACATAGACGAGCGTTGAACCAACACAGACGAGTATTGAAAGAAAATACATACGAGTACCAAAGGAACGACACAGACGAGTGTTTAACTCAATACAGACGAGTATCGAAAGAAGATACAGACGAGCATCAAAGAATTACACAAACGAGTGTTGGACCCGATACAGACGAGTATCGAAGGAAGATACAGACGAGCATAAAAAAATAACACAGACGAGTGTTGGACCCGATACAGACGAGTATCGAAGGAAGATACAGACGAGCATCAAAGAATAACACAGACGAGTGTTTGACTCGATACATACGAGTATCGAAGGAAGATACAGACGAGCATCAAAGAATAACATAGACGAGTGTTTGGAGAGCTATACACAATAAGATGTTTGATTAATGGACTCGCTGGGGATTGAGAACACCAGGTATTAGGACCGTGGCTTGCGGTGGTTCACAATGCGATAACATATATCAATCGGGATTTGTAAGGATAACATCTCTGTGGGGATGTGTCATTGTCTTGATTGAGTGTCGAGTATGATTATCTGGCTTATGCTTTTGTATGCATGTTTGAATTTTGTATGACGTAATGATCCACCTTGATGGATATGCTACGCTTTGAGGATGCAATGTTATATGCAATGGATACTATATGCAGAGTGCCAAATAAAGGCCTTGGTGAGATAGTGGAGCAGGATCATTGGGGTCCGTTGGTTATTTTCTTGGAATGCCAATACGAGTGGGCGTTGGAAACCTTACAGTACCAAAGATTATTGGCAACTGTGCTGAGGATTAGAACATAGCTTCGTTGGGGAAGACGTGACCTCGCCTGACTTTCCCTACATCCTGAACTGCTTGGGGGATCACGATCTTGAAGGGCCCTTCTTCGTTTACTGTCCGGAGGAGAGGACATGGACTTCTCTAGGTGCCCAATGCATACCAGTACTGATGAATTACACGCTTGAACTTTCACGCGGGATGATGACGACCTTCGTGATATGAGATGGGTCAGGGTGACCAGCAGAACCTCCAACCTGCACAGAAAAACAACATTTGGATGCGAATGGTGCCCTTTAGAGCACTTTTATGTTTATGTAACATCATGTTTCATTTCGGCTTATGACCATTATTCCCCCATGTTTTCAATGCAATGTTTAATAACGAATTAAATCACACATCGCATACGAAAAATGGAAAGTAACAAGGAAAGCTTTTTAGAAAAAGGATCGTTTTATTGATGGCATGCCTATGAATAGGCTTTAGGAAGTAACTCCTAAATGAGGTAGTTGCAAAAGGAAAAATAAAGGCACGATAGGCAAAATGGCAAAGAGAAATGCTCGAATTTCCATTAAAACTGGTATTGCTACAGTTCCCATATCCTTGATCTTCTCAATGCTTTGCTTTAGAAGCGTAGTGGTTGAATTGGTTTGTCCGCTTGCCAAAGCGTATAGTGGGATATGTGAAGGATATTCAGACTGCAGCCTCTCGCTTTTGATACCTAACTTTTGCCTGGACCGCCCTTTCGGGTTTTCAATCCAGCGGGATACCCATTTTTGCCTAAGTCGCCTTTTCGGGTTTTCGACTTAGCGGGTAGTTCTTTTTGTTTTATCCCTAATTTTTTCCTGGACTTTTCCATTTTTATGTCCACCGGGATGCCCATTATAGCCTAAGTTGCTCTTTCGAGTTTTCAATTTAGCGGGTCTTTTATGCGTAGTATTTTTTGACTGAGTCTGAATTGATTGGAAGTGGAACGTCTTCCCCATCCATCTTTGTCAGGATTAAAGCACCACCTGAGAATGCTTTCTTCATAATGTATGGTCCTTCATAGTTTGGAGTCCATTTTCCCCTTGGATCGGTGTTAATTGGCAAGATCTTCCTTACAACCAGGTCACCTGTGCAGAATTCTCGAGGCCAAATTTTCTTGTCATACGCTTTCTTGATCCTCTTTTGGTACAACTGACCATGGCAAAAAGCAGATAAGCGTTTCTCCTCAATTAGATTGAGGTGATCGAGCCTCGTCTGAACCCATTCTATTTCATCAAGTTTGGTATCCATCAAGACCCTCAACGAAGGAATTTCTATTTCAACGGGAAGAACAACTTCCATGCCATAGACAAGAGAGAAAGGAGTTGCCCCAGTTGAAGAACAAACCGAAGTTCGATAGCCATGCAGGGCGAACGGTAACATCTCATGCCAGTCCTTGTGCGTTCTAACCATTTTCTGGATGATCTTCTTTATGTTCTTGTTGGCGGCTTCGACTGCGCCATTCATCTTTGGCCGATAGGGTGATGAATTGTGATGTTCAATCTTGAACACTTCGCACAGCTCTATCATCATCTTGTTATTAAGATTGGACCCATTATCAATGATGATTTTGTTTGGAACCCTATATCGGCATATGATCTCTTTCTTGATGAAGCGAGTGACGACTTGCTTGGTTACGTTCTTGTAAGAAGCAGCTTCAACCCATTTGGTGAAGTAGTCGATAGCAATAAGAATAAATATGTGTCCATTCGAAGCTTGTGGCTCAATTCGTCTGATCATGTCGATGCCCCACATAGCAAAGGGCCATGGTGATGTCAGAACATTCAAAGGAGTTGGAGGAGCATGAATCCTGTCTGCATACACTTGGCATTTGTGACACTTCTTCACGTACACATAACAATCACTTTCTATTGTCATCCAATAATACCCTGCTCGCAAGATCTTTTTAGCCATAGAATGTCCACTGGCATGAGTTCCAAAAGATCCCTCATGAATCTCTCGCATGATCAATTCTGCTTCGTGTCTATCCACGCATTTGAGCAAAACTGAATCATAGTTTCTTTTGTACAGGACGTCTCCTGACAAGAAGAATTTGGATGCTAATCTTCAAAGTGTTCGCTTATCACCAATTGTAGCATCTTCGAGATACTCTTGCTTCTCAACATACCTTTTGATGTCGTAATACCAAGGCTTTTCATCGTACACCTCTTCAGTGGTGAGACAATGAGCAGGGAATACATGTGCGGGCTCTTTGTAACGGAGTATCCTTATGTTAGGTGCTTCATTGGGGTAGCTAACTCTGAACATTGCTGCCAAAGTAGCCAAAGCATCTGCCAACTGATTTTCTTCTCGGGGAATATGATCGAAAGTGACTTCCTCGAAAGAGGGCAACAACTCCAAGATATAGTCCCGATAAGGAACTAAATTGGGGTGTCGTGTCTCCCAATCACCTCGTATCTGATGTATGACCAAGGCAGAATCCCCATAAACTTCAAGGATCTTGATTCTCATATTGATGGCTGCCTCGAGGCCCATCACACAAGCTTCGTATTCTGCCACATTATTCGTGCAATCAAAACATATTCTGGCCGTGAAAGGAATGTGAGTCTGACGAGGAGAAGTTAAAACTGCCCCAATACCGTGGCCCATAGCATTTGAGGCACCATCGAACGTGAGAGTCAATCGCTCCCCTGGTTCGGGTCCTTCATCATCATCTAGTTTCATGATGTCCTCATCAGGAAAGTCAAACTTCATTGACTAATATTCCTCCAATGGCTGATGAGCGAGATGATCTGCTAGAACACTTCCTTTGATGGCCTTTTGTGCGACATACTGAATGTCATACTCTGATAAAAGCATTTGCCATCGTGCTAGTCTGCCTATAAGTGCCGGCTTTTTGAAGATGTACTTTATCGGGTCCATTTTGGAGATCAATAAAGTGGTGTGAGTCAACATATACTGCCTCAGTCGGCGAGCGGCCCATACCAAAGCGCAGCAAGTTTTCTCGAGTAGTGAGTAACGGGATTCACAATCGGTAAACTTTTTGCTCAGGTAATAAATGGCGCACTCTTTTCGACCGGACTCGTCATGCTGGCCCATCACACATCCCATAGATCCTTCAAGCACAGTTAGGTACATAAGAAGCGGCTTCCCAGGAACTGGAGGCATGAGAATTGGTGGCTCTTGGAGGTACTGTTTGATCTTTTCGAAGGCTTCTTGACAGTGATCATCCCAACGGACATCTTGATTCTTGCGCAGCAATTTAAAGATGGGTTCACAAGTGTCAATGAGATGAGAAATGAACCTGGCTATGTAATTCAATCTCCCAAGGAACCCTCGAACTTCCTTTTCATTCTTCGGTGCTGGCATATTCTGTATTGCTTTTACTTTATCAGGGTCGACCTCAATCCCTCGTTGGCTCACAATGAATCCAAGTAATTTTCCAGATCGCACTTCAAAAGTGCACTTATTTGGATTAAGCCTAACTTGAATTTTCGCAGACGAGCAAACAGTTTCTCAAGATATACCAAGTGTTCCTCCTTAGTTTGAGACTTTGCGATCATATCATCGACGTACACCTCAATCTCCTTATGGATCATGTCATGGAAAAGGGTCACCATCGCTCGTTGATACGTTCCACCGGCATTCTTAAGACCAAAAGGCATTACTTTATAACAATATGTACCCCATGGAGTGGTAAAAGTAGTCTTGGTCATGTCTTCAGGAGCCATCTTTATTTGATTATAGCCAGAAAAGCCGTCCATGAATGAGAATACCGAATACTGAGCAGTATTGTCGACAAGTACATCAATATGAGGCAGAGGGAAATCATCTTTCGGACTTGCCCTATTCAGATATCGATAGTCGACACACATGTGCACCTTTCTGTCCTTCTTAGGAACAGGTACATTGTTTGCAATCCAAGGAGGATATTCACACACAGATAAGAAACCAGCCTTAAACTGTTTTTCAACTTCCTCTTTGATTTTCAAAGCCATATCAGGTCGAGTTCTTCGCGGTTTTTGCTTTACAGGCAGACATTCTGGTTTGAGCGGTAACCTATGCATAACGATATCAGTGTCTAAACCAGGCATGTCTTTATACGACCAGGCTAAGATATCAACATATTCTTGAAGCAACTCAATCAACCTTCTCTTTACATCACTTTTCAAAGAGGCACCTATCTTGACTTCTTTCTTTGCTTCTTCTGTACCGAGATTGATGATATCTATGGCTTCTTGATGTGGCTGAATAGATTTCTCTTCTTGTCTCAATAGTCTTGCCAATTCCTCAGGGACTTCACAATCTTCCCCACTATCTTCATCAGCTTGGTCAATTGGATTCTCAAGGATATCAAGACGTGGAACTGTAACATTATCATTTTTTATGGAATCCGAGCCGGATCTGCACGATGGATGATTTATGCTTTAGAATGCATCACATAGAGGAAATGAAAAAAGAGAAAAAACTTTGCCATTTATTATTTTTTGAAAAAGTTTTTAAACAAAAATAAAAATGAAAGAAATGGAGCAGTAATTGTATGCGGAAATGCGATTTTTATTCATCATTAAACAGAGTGAAACACATGGGGGCCCCTTTTTATACAAGCTATCAATATGCCTGGGGCGAGACACATGATTTATCGAAACAGGGAAATTACATCTCCATAAAAATGACTCTGGGGATGTCCACTATGGTCTAGTTGCTGAGTTCCTGTCCGGGCGCAGCT
This sequence comes from Vicia villosa, assembly GCF_029867415.1. Taxonomy (NCBI): domain Eukaryota; kingdom Viridiplantae; phylum Streptophyta; class Magnoliopsida; order Fabales; family Fabaceae; genus Vicia; species Vicia villosa. Next base: position 255,607 of record NW_026705808.1, on the reverse strand, counting down.
TGGCAAATGAATCTGGAGAGATCTTCTTCATCATCATCATCCACGGCGAGAACCTGACCTTCAGAACTAGTATTGGCGCTGACGAACACCTAGGAGATTGGAGGGATCACCTTTTTTCCATGGATATGGCTGAACTGAGTGGAAGAAGATGATTGATACCCAAGACCATACTTGTCTCGCTTCTCGTAAACATCGATCAACTTGCCCCAAGCACCATGGGGAACACCAGCTTCTAGGAAAGCCTTGGCATCATTTAAGGACGAGAGGGGTGCTCCAGGTCCCCTCTTGTTTTCGACCACAGGGAGTCTATCGACTGACACAATCTCCAAGGCTTGGAAAGGTGTCTCTTGTACTTCCCCTTCTACTTTTAAGTTGAAGTTGAAAATAATAGTTTTATAAATAAAGTTAAATTTTTTTGAGTCAACACATGTGGATCAGGTCAAAATATATTATATGTTTTTGCGTCATCAAGGAACCAAAAAAATACACTCCACTGTGAGGCTTCTTGCAAATCTTGCACTGAGGTGGTTACATTGCTCCCATGCCATGAACTTGTTTCTCCTTGGAAGTTGACCCTTTTAGTTTTAGATGTTGATTAGTCTTCCTATGGTCACCTCGACTCTATCTAGCTTGCTCCTTCTCCTGTTGGATTTTTCTTCAAACTCTGCTCAATGATGTAACGTTGTTCAAGTAGCTCTATATAAGTGTTATAACGCTACTGATCTACACAGTAGTCTATCTCTCCTCGAAGTCCTATATTGAATTGGTTAATCTTCCAACATTCATCAGGAGCATAAAGGGCTTGGCTAGAGTAGGTTGCCATATCCCAAAATTTGATGCAAACTCTGCCACCGTCATGGAACCTTGGTGTAATTTTGGAAATTCTACCTCCTTCCAAGCTCTCGTTGTCGCACGCTCGCGAAAAATGAACAGAGTCGCCATTAATATATTTATCCCATAAGGGAAAGGAATATCAGAAAACCTAACAAAGGATAAGAAAGGTTCTTGCGACCAGAGAATCAAGGTACGGGAGTCGGTTACGCGAGGGGAAGGTGTTAGCACCCCTCACGCCCATCGTACTCGATGGTATCCACCTATGTTTGTTTCTATCTAAAGGGTGTGTACTATGTTTATGTCTATATGCGAATGAATGCAAAATGTAGGGAAAAGAAAGAATTATACTCGCACGGGCCCTACCCCGCTGCCTACGTATCCTTTTCAGGAATCAGAGTTACCATAGCTCGACTCAAGATTTCCTGTTTGTTTTTGTGTTTTTTAGTTGGGCGAAGTTAACATTCGCACTCTTGCATAAGGGACGACCTACGATGCGATCGAGCGGAAATAACAGTGCCCATAGGTGCCAACGAGGCGAAAGAAAAAGAAATGATTGGTTTGTGTCTTTTAGGGTAATTCCATGATGAAAAAACCCACTACAAGGCTTTGCATCACTTCCTTACTTTGCTTTAAGTCTGACCATTTATTAGTATTTTAAGTGTTTTTGGTTGGTGTTTTTTAAGGGAATTTATTTGTGACTTAGATCATACAAAAAAAAGTTTTTTTGAATATTTAGAGAATGCACATCAAGGCCTACACCTCAATCGTTTCTCTAAATAGCGGCTAAGAAATACACCGAGGCCTACACCTCAATCATTTCTTTGCCGCTAAGTAGAAAAGAAATACACCGGGGCCTACACCCCAATCATTTCTTTCCTACTATGGGAAATAGTAACGGTATGATCCTTGTCGATATTTATTAGATTTTTTAAGGTTAAAAAAGAAAAAGAAAATGAGAAGGGAACTAAACCTATTTTCTAATCTAATGTTGTTTATACAAGGGAAATTCTAAGTTTACTGATCACTATAAATTGCGTAAATGTATCGTAAATAATAGACAAAAACTACACAATTCATCAAGGAACATATAAAGTAAACATGAAAGGTTCAATTAAAATTCTATCCAAAATTATTTACAAAAGGAATCAAAGCAAAAAAATACAAGTATATTGTCAAAGAAATGAATTATTAAAGGTATTAAAACAATTAAAAAAACGACAAAGATTATGACAATTATTCACATACCCTAAAATACCTAAGAACAAATTTTATGTATTTTTATGTTTGAGTTAAAAAGGAATTATGAATTAAAAGAAAAAGAAAACAAAATTAAAATAAAATTGAGATTCTAAACTGCAGGGGGGTGCATCAGCAATTTTAATATGAACTAGAATTAGTTACAAGCAAAAACAGGGCCTGAAACAGAGGGTGCGGATGGCAGGGACGCTCAGGCCTAATCCACATTACAAACGTGTACACCAGCAATGAAGGGGTGTGATTCCAGAAAAGTTCTAGGCCTAGAGCGCGTGAGGCCCAACGCTCTCACTTCTATTTGATCCACATTTATTTCATTTGTTTTAGTTGTTTTTGCTTCAGCATTTATTAAGTAGACTAAGGTTTTTGTTGAAAATGTAACGTGGCACATAGCATGCATAAAGACCTTGTATCAATGGGTCAGCCAAATTTTAAGTCATGTGAGGACAAAAAACTGAACCAGCCAATCAGAGTGAGCCACCGAACGTTTCCAATGATATGAATAAAATAAAATAGCAAATTAATGGGGACATGGACCAGTAATGTGCTGCCACCTATGCAAAACGGAGGGAGAGAATAAAACACAACAGACCCCGAAGATTCCACTCCGGTCGTCTTCTCCGGCAAGCTCCGCCACCGGACCACCACCATATGCTCAGAAAAAACTTAGACCACCGCTGTCCGACTCAATTTCGCGTGTAGAATCCAAATCTAGCATTTGTTTTCATTAATATGTCCTCTTAAGCCCTAACCGAAAGCAATACACGTAACCCTAACTACCACAAACTCCATGAAAATGCGAGGAAATTACACTGAAACGATCGTCATGTCGCATAGAATCTAAACATGTAATTTATACGTTCGAACATCATTCATTTCATGCAAACAGAGATCGAATTTTAAGAACACACAGAGGAATACGAACGCTTATGGATCTACTACATGTTATCTTGGATGCAAAGAAGTTTCAGAATACTTACTTGGAACGAGTTCTTGAGTTTAATAAAATAAAGAAACTCCTCAGCTTTGTCACCACACGAACAAGACGAAGATGCTGATGTTCTGCTTCAAAGCGCAATGGTAGGAGAGTAAAGCGTGGCTCCAGATGAAGTCATAACAGAGGTGATGTTGTTGGTTCGGTAGCCATGGCAATGATGGTTGCAGCTTCTGAAACTAGGTGAACGATGGAGATTAAGGTTGGGGAGAAGGAGCAAGAGATTCGGTTGAGCCCTAGTTGGAGATGGAGGTTTGACGATGGTGAAGGTGGTGGTTGAAAGTGGTTAAAGGTTGTTAAAGTTTGTTACAAGGTGTAACAAACTTTTTGAAGGTGAGTGATGGGAGGGAAGGGGAGAGAGAGAACCGAAGAGAGGAGAGAAAAATGAGAGGAGAGCTCTTGAGAGAATGGAAAGTGAGAGTGTGAAACTGGAAAACAAAAAATGGATGGTGTCCCCGTGATTTGTGAAGTGTTTATGACTTATATAGGGTGAGTGTTCATGGAAGTGTATGGTGTGGTGTATTGTATTCTAGCCTCTCTTCTACTTAATGAACACGTTTTGACATTTGTAGTAAGGTTTTTGCATGCTTTTTGAATTTAAGAAGCTGTATGGCTAAGTGTGGAACCAGAAAATGCAACTTGCCTTGCCCACTCACCATTCGTGAGGCTCACTTTAGAGGCTTATAATTTCATCCATAGATCACCAATGGATCCACATTTGGTATCAATTTAAAGAGGGTGTGGAAGAGAGAAAGATCCATGTTGGGGTTGTCTTGAGATGAGGTCTTGAATTTAGTTTAAATGACATCAAACATTGGCTGGCACAAACTGACCCACCCGAGCGCCTGACCTTGCCACGAGCCAGCCAGACACCCGTCATATTGACTTGTTTAAAGGTGTCACTTTGAGGCTTCATATTTCACTCCTTACTTAATGAAAAGTCACAAGACTAGTATTCGTCAAAAGAGAGCATGGAGTAGAAAGCGGTAAAGCTGGGTTTGAGTCAGTAGGATGCTTATAATTCCTTAAAATCAGTCTTGAAAATGGCACGCTACATGTTTGATCAATTGCTTCGCGCGTGCCCTGAGTTTGTGCCCATGTCCTTATCAAAACGTGACTTGGCAAGGGTGTGACTTTGAGGCTTTGTCATTTGTTCAATATCCATCCAATTTCCATGATTCTTGTATTGTTAGGTAGAGGGAATGGAGGAGGTTAGAATGAGACCAAGTTTGCATTCATAGCACATCCTTAGAGCTCAATAAGCTGCTTCCAATATGGCACGCCATGTGTTTGACACAATGCTTACGCGTGGCCTGGATTTTGGCCTGGGTCATTGTGAATACAAGTCCACACTCACAAAGGAGTTTTTGATCCATGGCAAACTCCACAAGCAAACAAGCAACAAGGCACAAGCAAAAGAACTCAAGGAAAAGCAAGTTTGGCTATTCAAGACAAATCAGGTCGATCTGCTCTGCATCTAGGTCGACTCAAAACAAGGAAAACAAGGAAGATTCAGAAATGCCACAGATAGGTCGACCTACTCACACTCCAGGTCGACCTAAAATGATGAAATTTACACACCTCACTGTTAGGCCGACTCACATAACAACTAGGTCGACCTAAAATGAAGAAAAGTCTTCAGAACATGTTTCAACAGAATTCTGGTCGACCTAAACCTTCAACAGGTCGACCTAACTGGCAAGAATTTCATCCAAGTTGAGTCCAGTTCTGTTAGGTCGACCTAAGCACTACAATAGGTCGACCTATTTGCTCAAAAAGGCCAAAATTGCAGATCTGCTATGCTCCAACTGACCAGCTCTCATATATATTATCTAATGTCAATTATTGAAGAATGAACACCAACAACTGAAAGATACACAAAGGCTTCTCATCTTCGATCATCGACACAACTCCAACACAACTACACACAATCATTTTTGCGTTGAGGGTTTACGTTCAAGATCGATAACGTCCATGGAACGGAATTGAAGATTCCTAGTGGGTGAAGATTTGTGGGGTTTTTGGTGAATAAAATCTACGGGTTTTGTCCTCCAAGATTGGTGAATTTTGGGGGTTTTTATCAAGAGGCTTCATCAAGGATCCAGCTGAGTGTGAAGATTGAAGAACAAGGGTTCAAGCAACTCAAGACACTGCAGAAAGGGATCAAAGTGAAGCTCTTGGAAGACCTTGATCTGGCTCAAGATTAAGGGGGAAGAAGATTCAAAGGATCGACAAAATCGGTTTATTGTTTATCGCTTTGTTATCTTCTTTGTATAAACTGCTTTCAATAATAATGGAAGACTTCCCAATTCCCGTTTGGAATTGGGGGCAGATGTAGTCGTAGCGAGGACGATCGACGAACTGCCTGAACAAATATCGTGTTGTTATCGCTTTTATCTTTTCATTTACGTTCTGTTCATATTTGGTTATAATTGCAAATTGATCAACGATTCAAGTGTTAAAATTGTGTATTAAGAACTCGTGTAAACATCACAATTCACCACACATTGAATCACAATCAATTTGAATATTATCACCAAGTGTTTGTCTTTTTGCTTCATCCATTATCAAAGCATTGGAAACAAAGTTTATCAAAATAGAAGTTAATCGTTTTTCATTGGTGTAACGAATTGCTTCAATAGTATATCCTTTCATTGTTAATCCCAATTATTTTGTGGTTTTATCACATATACAACCTTTTCAATAGCGGTCCGGAATAGACGCGAGTCGATTCAGAACCGCTTTCGCTTAAGTTTGAAATAATTCCGAAAAACTCTGAGAGATCTATTCACCCCCCCTCTAGATCCTTAAGCCTAGCGTCTAACAAGTGGCATCAGAGCCTAGTTTATTCCGTGCTACGTGAAACACTTATTGGAAAGATGGCTTCCGGACCTAAAGGGGCTCACAATAGAGCTCCAATTTTCAACGGTGAAAACTATGGCTATTGGAAGGATTGTATGTGTGTTCACATCAATGCCATTGATAGGAACATCTGGACAGCAATTGTCAACGGTCCCTTTCAGATCACCATGACAAATGCAGCTGGTGCCGTTGTTCCAAAACCAGAAAATACTTGGGATGCTGAAGATGAAAAGAGATATGGATACGATTGGAAAGCAAGAAACATTCTAATCTCAGCTCTAGGAGTTGATGAATACTATCGCGTTTCCCATTGTAGATCCGCTAAAGCTATGTGGGACACATTGCAAGTTGCCCATGAGGGACCGGATGATGTCAAACTAGCTAGAATCAATACGTTAACTCAAGAGTTCGAACTCTTTCACATGGAAGATGGTGAATCCATCGAAAACATGCAAAAGAGATTCGTACATTTGAAAATTCGTTTAAATTCTCTTGATAGACCTGTTTCCAATGAAGTTGCTACTAACAAAATCTTGAGATGTTTGAACAGGGAATGGCAACCCAAGGTTACGGCAATAAAGGAAGCAAATGATCTAAATACCTTAGACATCACCACTCTCTTTGGTAAACTAGAAGAACATGAACAACATCTTAAATGCCTTGACATGCATGAGAAAAGGGCAAAGAAAGATAAGAACATGGAGAAAGAGGTAGAGAAGAAGTCAATAGCTCTAAAAGCTTCAAGCTCCAAGACCTCAAAGCAAGAGCTAGAGGATAGTGATACAAGTGATGATGAAGACTCCGATGATGAGGAAATGGGACTGTTTGTGCGAAGATACAACAAATACCTAAAGAAAAATGGAGCAAAACATTCCGACAAAGGCTTGATCAACTATAGAAAGCAATCAAACAAGTTCAAACAAGATGAGAATAACAAAGGAAAAATCAAAGGTCCTTGCTTCAATTGTGGCAAAGTCGGTCACTACAAACCGGATTGTCCATACCTTAAGAAGGAGAAAGAGAAGAACCAAAGCAAAGGTCACAACAAATCTAGAAGAGCCTACATAGCATGGGAAAGTGATTCATCTAGTGAAAGCTCATCAAGCGATGAAGAAGAATCAGCAAACTTATGTCTTATGGCTCATCAACACAAGAAAAAGAAACGTGTAAGTCATCTTAAACCTGAACTTGTAGATAAGGTATCTCATTCTCAATTAAAACTTGCTTTTTAAGAATTACATAGAGACGCAATTGAAGCTTTCAAAATTTTGGCCTCAAATAAGAAAATCTTTTCATATCTTGAATCAAAAGTTGAGAAAACCGAAAAAGGATATGGAAGCTTTAAAACAATCTATGCTAGATATTCAAAAGGATAAAGTTGAGATAGATCCTACATCATGGTTTGGTTGTGAGACGTGTCATATTTGGCAAAAAGAAGTAAGAGATCTAAAAGTCAAATTAGATAAGGCTCTACAACCAAAAGTGACTTTTGCAGTTGATCCGAATAAGTTCAAAAGATCGTATACTCCCTTATATAGTAAATACACTTTTGTACCAAAAGTATCAACTAGCAAAATAGCATATTCTCATCATATTACCTATCACTATTGTTGCAAAAAGGGTCATACCATTGAAAAATGCAAATTTAGGAGGATTTTGGTTCCTAAAGGAGTATTTCAATGGCTACCCAAGTGCAACAAATTATGTACTCACTACCAAGGACCCAATGAAAATTGGGGACCTCCCTCTCTAAATTAATTTTGCAGGAAAAGTGTCTTGACATTGCCGAAAGGTTGTGGTTCCTGGATAGCGGATGCTCAAGACACATGACGGGAGACATATCACTTTTCGTTGAGTTTCACGCAAAGAAAAAGGGGTATGTCACCTATGGAGACAACAATCGGGAAGCTATACTTGGTAAAGGAAGTGTAGGTAACCCCTCTACCACAACTATAACTGATGTATTGCTAGTAGAAGGTCTTAAACATAACCTCTTAAGTATAAGTCAATTGTGCGACAAAGATTTTAAAGTAACTTTTACAAATTCTAGTTGCACAATAGAACATACTAAGAAAAGAGACATTATGTTTAATGGCTTAAGAGTAAACAACATCTATATGCTAAACTTGGACGAAGTATCTAAGTCAAGTACCAAGGTTCTAATTGCTCTAGGCGAAGACTCATGGCTTTGGCATAGACGCCTCGCTCACATTAATTTTGACTTACTTAACAAGGTTGTCACAAAAGACTTAGTAATCGGCTTACCAAAAATAAAATTTTCAAAGGATCATCTATGTGATGCTTGTCAAAAGGGAAAGCAAACAAAAACCTCTTTTAAATCAAAGAACGTGGTTTCAACATCACGCCCTCTTGAACTTCTTCACATGGATCTCTTTGGCCCTTCAAGGACTAAAAGCATAGGTGGAAACATCTATGGTTTTGTCAATGTCGATGATTACTCTAGATTTTGTTGGACAATCTTTCTACCTAGTAAGGATCAAACTTTTCCAGCTTTCACGCAATTTGCAAGATTATGTCAAAATAAAATGAACACCAAAATAGTTGCAATTAGAAGTGATCACGGTGGAGAATTTGAAAACTATCTTTTTGAAAAATACTGTGATAAACATGGAATTGAGCATAAATTTTCAGCTCCTAGAACACCACAACAAAACGGAGTGGTTGAACGTAAAAATCGTGTTCTAGAGGAGTTGGCAAGAACAATGCTAAATGAGGGTAGTCTACCTAAGTACTTCTGGGCGGACGCTATTAGCACCGCATGTTATGTTTTGAATAGGATAATAATACGTCCTATACTAAACAAAATGCCATATGAATTATTAAAAGGTAGAAAACCAAATGTGTCACATCTCCACGTATTCGGTTGCAAGTGTTTTGTATTGAACAATGGTAAGGATAATCTTGGGAAATTCGATGCTAAAGCTGACGAAGGCATCTTTCTTGGTTACTCACAATCTAGCAAAGCATATAGGATATACAACAAAAGGTTACTTATAGTAGAAGAGTCAGTACATGTGTCATTTGATGAATCTTATACAAAATATGTCGAGAAAGGTCTATCTTTTGATAGTGCAGGTCCATCTACTGAAGACATTGTCAAAGATAAGGAAGACGAGAGTGAAATTATTGTGAAGAAAGATGCTGAGAAAGAGAAAGATGAATCTCATGATGATTATGAAAAAGAAAGCATCTCAAACAATGAAGAACTTCCTAAGGCCTGGACAAATGTAAAAGATCATCCAATTGACAACATTATAGGGGACATCTCAAAGGGCGTTACAACACGCTCCAAGATAAGTAACTTTTGTCATCATTTTGCTTTCGTTTCACAAGTCGAGCTGAAAAACGCTAAGGACGCATTACTTGATGAGCATTGGCTAATGGCCATGCAAGAAGAATTAAACCAATTTAAACGGAATGATGTTTGGGACCTAGTCCCTCATCCGGGAGATCATCAAGTAATCGACACTAGATGGGTTTTTCGTAACAAACTTTATGAAAACGGAGTTATTAATAGAAACAAAGCTAGATTAGTTGCCCAAGGTTACAATCAAGAGGAAGGTATTGATTATGAAGAGACATACGCTCCCATAGCACGTCTCGAAGCTATTCGTCTCTTACTTGCCTATGCTTGTTCAAAAGACTTTAAACTATTTCAAATGGATGTTAAAAGTGCCTTTCTAAATGGCTATATAAATGAAGAGGTCTATGTCGCTCAGCCACCCGGCTTTGAGAATTACATGTATCCGACTCATGTTTATAAGTTGAAACGTGCTTTATACGGCCTCAAACAAGCCCCTAGGGCTTGGTACGAACGTTTGAGCAAATTTCTACTTAGTCAAGGATACTTTAGGGGTAAAGTTGACACTACTCTCTTCATCAAAAGAAAAGATAAAGATATACTCTTGGTTCAAGTTTATGTAGATGATATTATATTTGGATCGACTAATGCAAAACTTGTCAAAGAATTTTCTAAGCTTATGCAGAGTGAATTTGAGATGAGTCTCATGGGAGAGCTGAATTTCTTCCTTGGTCTACAAATCAAGCAACTTAGTCATGGAACGTTCGTAAGTCAAACCAAGTATTGTACAGAGTTGCTTAAAAGATTTGGAATGAGTGAGGCAAAGGAGATTGACACACCTATGGCAACAAATATTAACCTAGACAAAGATGAGAAAGGTAAAGAGGTTGATGTGAAATTGTATCGAGGTATGATAGGTTCACTATTGTATCTCACAGCTGCAAGACCAGACATCATGTTTAGTGTATGTATGTGCGCAAGATACCAATCTTGTCCAAAGGAATCACACTTAAAAGCTGTAAAAAGAATTCTACGATATCTACGTGGAACTACTACATATGGCCTATGGTATCCTAAAGGCAATGAATGTTATTTGGTGGGATTTTCCGACTCAGACTTTGCTGGATGCAAATCCGACAGAAAGAGTACCAGTGGAACATGTCATCTATTCTCAAATTCATTGATAAGCTGGCATAGTAAGAAACAAGTATCAGTTGCATTATCTACCGCTGAGGCAGAATACGTAGCTGCCGGAAGCTGCTGTGCTCAGATATTATGGCTCAAACAACAACTCATTGACTTTGGTATTAAGCTTGATCGTATACCTATCATGTGCGACAACACAAGTGCCATAAACTTGAGCAAGAATCCTGTTTTACACTCACGAACCAAGCATATTGAAATAAGGCATCACTTCCTAAGAGATCATGTAGAGAAAGGAGACGTTATATTTGAACATGTAGAGAGCAAGAAGCAACTAGCTGACATCTTCACCAAACCTCTAGCAACGGAGCAGTTCTTCAACATTCGTAGGGAATTAGGGATATTAGATATCTCTAAGTTGAGCTAAATGCGTTTGTTTTCTTAATTTTATTCCTTTACTCTCTATATATATTGATTATACTTAAGCAAACATCTCTTTTAGTATGAAGGTAGTTCATCATCAAATCAAACATCATTCCACATTGACTAGAGGATTATACTTCATTCTACGAAATGATGACGAGACACCTACATATTGAGAAGGCGGTAACATGTTTGTTGTTCACTTCCAAAAATATTATTGATACTATAATATGCTATCAATTAACATGTTTATAGTGACTTCATGTATGATTATCCATATATCTCACTTACTTGTATATGTCTTTCATCATTATTCATAACATATCATATTTTGGGCATACAAGCAAGTAACTAAGCATAAATCTATCATATATCAACATCACCAAGGCATTTCAAACAATTGAAGCAATTTAGGTCGACCTACCTTGCATCTGAGTCGACCTACAGAAGTTATTTTTCCACAGAAAACAAAAATGCCCAGTTACGTCGACCTACCCTTCTTTTAGGTCGACCTAATTTGATCTTTTTTAAGTTCTTCTGTTAGGTCGACCCAGCCTTCATTTAGGTCGACCTACTGCTGCAAGAATTCCCAAATTTGGGTCTGTTGGTCGACCCGACCCATCCCCATACATAACTAGACATTCCAATTTCCATTTTTGCTCATTCTCATATCATTGTGTACGGCCAACCCTAAATTCTCAAGTTCAAAGACAGCCAAAGATCATCTCTCTCACTCAAATCCTCAACAATCATGGCACCCAAATCAAGAAAAGGAAAGGAAATCGCATCCGGATCATCCTCTCAACCGGTAAGTGCTATAGCCCTTGTTCATCCTGATTGCAAAGAAAACTTTGAAAAGTGGCAAATGAAGAGGAAGATAGTCAAGCAATATATCTATAATCCACATGTTGCTAAATGTATGCACATTCCTGATGTTGTCAGTCTGATTCAGCATCAAAATATTCACCCTCTTTTGGAATGTGACACACCGTACTGTGAGAATACTGTTAGGGCTTTCTATGCAGGGGTTCACAAGAGAGGAAGGTTGTAATTTTCGATTTAAGATGGGGTCGAGATCACATGTTGTTGACAAACGGGCCTGGATAAGTATCTTTGGCCTTACACTTATAGGAGATGAAGTCCGTATAGAAGACGGTGAGATCCCGGCCAACTATGATCATGTGGCCTACATGAAATCAATTCTCAAAGACCCTTCCATCTTTGATAAGCCGAATGAAACAATCACAGCTGGGCACTTAAAGAGAGATCCTAAGCTCCTAAATTGGATTATCTCACGAGTTGTTCGACCACGAGCAGGCGGATTCTCAAGAATTGAAAGAAATGAAGTTGTGTTAATGTATCTGCTGCAAAACAAGACGCGTGTACACTGGCCACACTTTCTAACTGCCAAGTTCCATGAGGTACAGTAGAAGACTACTGCTCTATGTTATGGCTCGATCATTCAAACAATCGTGAACCATTTCGGCATGAGACTCGATGGATTGCCCTACATTCACATGAGGCAGTCCCAAGATTTCTCCCAAACAACCTTAACCCTCATGGGATACCATTGGGATCCAGATAGGAAAACCTACTATCTTATTCAAAAGGGAACCGGAAAGGTCATATACAACTATGACGATCCTACGGAATTTGTCCACCTTGCAGGTAATGAAGAAGAAGGAAATGATCAAGAAATAGCAAATGATGAGGATCACACTATGGAAGATGTAACTCATGACACAGATCCAAATTGGCAATATGTCCCTCCTCAAGAGGAAGAAATTCCTTGGGGATACACGGCTCCACCTCCGGCGGATCAGTCCAACATCATTTCCATGCTTGAAAATATGCAACTCCTACAACAACATCATTTCGACACACAACAGCTCCAATTCCAGAACATGCAACAGCTTCAACAAGATCGCTATGACGAACAACAACGACAATATCAATCGTTATACAGCTTGGTTCAAGACCATAAAAGCGACTTTGAAACGTTTGCATCCAACTCGACCTTAAGACAAAATCATTTTGAGGAGACTACATTGAACCGCCATGCAAATCTAAGTCAAAGCTTCAATACTCTAAATATCTCTGTGCTTGATCTGTTGGAACAAGTTGAAGAAGATCGTCCTCAAACGTTTCAAAGAGGAAGAGGAAGACGGGGCAGGCGTTAGGATGCATCACATTTCATATCATCATCTCATTGCATTTCATTCCATCATCATTATGTTTATTTGCTAAACTTTCTAGCACTTAGTCTAGTTTCCCTTAAATTAGTTGGAATATTATGTGTGCTTGGGTGTACCTTTAAATTTGTTTGGATATTATGCTACCTCTACTTGCCTTTTACCTATTATGCTATGCATGTTCGCGTTATATATATTTTATCTTGTTACTCTCTTCTACTATTCCTTCGTTGTATTTCTTTTGATGTTGTCAAAGGGGGAGATAGGTGCTGAGAGTACGGGGGAGCTCAGTATGAAGGAGCTTACGCATACAAGTCCGGGGGAGCTCTCAATACTTGTTTGCCGGAGCTTTCACTACTTGTTTGCCATCATCAAAAAGGGGGAGTATGTGAATACAAGTCCACACTCACAAAGGAGTTTTTGATCCATGGCAAACTCCACAAGCAAACAAGCAACAAGGCACAAGCAAAAGAACTCAAGGAAAAGCAAGTTTGGCTATTCAAGACAAATCAGGTCGATCTGCTCTGCATCTAGGTCGACTCAAAACAAGGAAAACAAGGAAGATTCAGAAATGCCACAGATAGGTCGACCTACTCACACTCCAGGTCGACCTAAAATGATGAAATTTACACACCTCACTGTTAGGCCGACTCACATAACAACTAGGTCGACCTAAACTGAAGAAAAGTCTTCAGAACATGTTTCAACAGAATTCTGATCGACCTAAACCTTCGACAGGTTGACCTAACTGGCAAGAATTTCATCCAAGTTGAATCCAGTTCTGTTAGGTCGACCTAAGCACTACAAGAGGTCGACCTATTTGCTCAAAAAGGCCAAAATTGCAGATCTGCTATGCTCCAACTGACCAGCTCTCATATATATTATCTAATGTCAATTATTGAAGAATGAACACCAACAACTGAAAGATACACAAAGGCTTCTCATCTTCTATCATCGACACAACTCCAACACAACTACACACAATCATTTTTGCGTTGAGGGTTTGCGTTCAAGATCGATAACGTCCATGGAACGGAATTGAAGATTCCTAGTGGGTGAAGATTTGTGGGGTTTTTGGTGAATAAAATCTGCGGGTTTTGTCCTCCAAGATTGGTGAATTTTGGGGGTTTTTATCAAGAGGCTTCATCAAGGATCCAGCTGAGTGTGAAGATTGAAGAACAAGGGTTCAAGCAATTCAAGACACTGCAAAAAGGGATCAAAGTGAAGCTCTTGGAAGACCTTGATCTGACTCAAGATTAAGGGGGAAGAAGATTCAAAGGATCGACAAAATCGGTTTATTGTTTATCGCTTTGTTATCTTCTTTGTATAAACTGCTTTCAATAATAATGGAGGACTTCCCAATTCCCGTTTGGAATTGAGGGCAGATGTAGTCGTAGCGAGGACGATCGACGAACTGCCTGAACAAATATCGTGTTGTTATCGCATTTATCTTTTCATTTACGTTCTGTTCATATTTGGTTCTAATTGCAAATTGATCAACGGTTCAAGTGTTAAAATTGTGTATTAAGAACTTGTGTAAACATCACAATTCACCACACATTGAATCACAATCAATTTGAATATTATCACCAAGTGTCTGTCTTTTTGCTTCATCCATTATCAAAGCATTGGAAACAAAGTTTATCAAAATAGAAGTTAATCGTTTTTCATTGGTGTAACGAATTGCTTCAATAGTATATCCTTTCATTGTTAATCCCAATTATTTTGTGGTTTTATCACATATACAACCTTTTCAATAGCGGTCCGGAGTAGACGCGAGTCGATTCAGAACCGCTTTCGCTTAAGTTTGAAATAATTCCGAAAAACTCTGAGAGATCTATTCACCCCCCTCTAGATCCTTAAGCCTAGCGTCTAACAGTCATGACTTGGATCAATGATTTTCTCAAGACTTCAAACCAATTTTATCTTCTCAACCCAGCTTCAAATGAAAAAACTCTCAACTAGAGAATTGTAGCATGCCAGGATCTGAACATTTTTGATGTTGGGAATTTTCTGAAATAAGGCCTTTTGACACGTGTCAATCAGGGCTGGAGTGGACTGCTCATCAAACCCTTTTTTGAGAGCCAAAATTTTTCTAAGTATAAAAACTTTCCTTTTTTGATTATTTTCTATTTTTGGTAATTTTTGTCAAACTCCTGATTTTATCCATTCTTTGACTTTTCTTGACCGATTTTTTCACCAAAAGTCAATACTTGAGTGATTGACCTGATTTTGACCCAAAAGTCAACTGTTCTGATTTTTTCTCCGATCTTAATAAAGCTTCTGATTAATCAACTTTTGACCACTGGGAATCAACCGAATGCCTCCACAGTCATCATACCATCTCTCTTCATAAAATCAGCTCTTGATCAGTGTGTTGACCAAAAAGTCAACGACGTTGACTTTGGTCAAGAAACCCTAATTCAGGATAATCAGATGAACAGTAGGCTTGTATTTTTTAACCAATGCTCTGACTTGAAGGTGAGGAAACCCTGATTCAAGAATGCCCTCAGAAGAATAATGCCACAAGACCATACCTTAGACCTTTATATTTAATCAGAAGTTCTTTGCGTCAGGAGTTCCTTTCTTGTCTCCTTTTTGGAATAGTAACCATGATATGAATGCATGAATTGGGCCATGACCTAAATGATGTATGTATATGGATTATAAGCCAGATAAATAAGGGTAGGACAATTTTGGGGTATGACAGCTGCCCTTATTTAATCGTCTTAAACCCGAAGGTGAGGTTGGCGCTAGCCTTTCGAACATTCAAGGTAGAAGGTGATTAAATACCAAGACCTGAAATTTGTCCTGAAATGATGGTGATGCAAGTGTTATCTTTATTTTTATATTTTGATATCTGTTAGGGAAAGAGGATTTTGTTTTTCTGATGGAGTATTTACAGTGAAGAATTGAATTTGAATTGTGATAGCTTGTAACATAGCCAAGGTGCCAATACAAGGTTCTCAAAGGAAATGATTGATGTATGTGACAATGATTAGAAAATAAATAGATTTGACAGAAAGATAAGGTAACATAGACGAATGTTTTAATACGGACGAGTATCGAAAGAAGATACAGACGAGCATCAAAGAATAACACAGACGAGTGTTGAACAAACACATACGAGTATTGAAAGAAAATACAGACGAGTACCAAAGGAACGACACAGACGAGTGTTTGACTTAATACAGACGAGTATCGAAAGAAGATACAGACGAGTACCAAAAGGGATAACACAGACGAGTGTTTGACTCAATACAGACGAGTATCGAAAGAAGATACAGACGAGTACCAAAGAATTACACAGACGAGTGTTTAACTCAATACAGACGAGTATCGAAGGAAGATACAGACGAGCATCAAAGAATAACACAGACGAGAGTTGAACCAACACAGACGAGTATTGAAAGAAAATACATACGAGTACCAAAGGAACGACACAGACGAGTGTTTGACTCAATACAGACGAGTATCGAAAGAAGATACAGACGAGCATCAAATAATTACACAAACGAGTGTTGGACCCGATACAGACGAGTATCGAAGGAAGATACAGACGAGCATCAAAGAATAACACAGACGAGTGTTGGACCCGATACAGACGAGTATTGAAAAAAGACACAGACGAGCATCAAAGAATAACACAGACGAGTGTTTGACTCGATACATACGAGTATCGAAGGAAGATACAGACGAGCATCAAAGAATAACACAGACGAGTGTTTGGAGAGCTATACACAATAAGATGTTTGATTAATGGACTCGCTGGGGATTGAGAACACCAGGTATTGGGACCGTGGCTTGCGGTGGTTCACAATGCGATAACATATATCAATCGGGATTTGAAAGGATAACATCTTTGTGGGGATGTGTCATTGTCTTGATTGAGTGTCGATTCTGATTATCTGGTTTATGCTTTTATATGCATGTTTGAATTTTGTATGGCGTAATGATCCACCTTGATGGATATGCTACGCTTTGAGGATGCAATGTTATATGCAATGGATACTATATGCAGAGTGCCAAATAAAGGCCTTGGTGAGATAGTGGAGCAGGATCATTGGGGTCCGTTGCTTATTTTCTTGGAATGCCAATACGAGTGGGCGTTGGAAACCTTACAGTACCAAAGATTATTGGCAACTGTGCTGAGGATTAGAACATAGCTTTGTTGGGGAAGACGTGACCTCGCCTGACTTTCCCTACATCCTGAACTGCTTGGGGGATCACGATCTTGAAGAGCCTTTCTTCGTTTACCGTACGGAGGAGAGGACATGGACTTCTCTAGGTGCCCCATGCATACCAGTACTGATGAATTACACGCTTGAACTTTCACGCGGAATGATGACGACCTTCGTGATATGAGATGGGTCAGGGTGACCAGTAGAACCTGCAACCTGCACAGAAAAACAACATTTGGATGCGAATGGTGCCCTTTAGAGCACTTTTATGTTTACGTAACATCATGTTTCATTTCGGCTTATGACCATTATTCCCCCATGTTTTTAATGCAATGTTTAATAACGAATTAAATCACACATCACATACGAAAAATGGAAAGTAACAAGGAAAGCTTTTTAGAAAAAGGATCATTTTATTGATGGCATGCCTATGAATAGGCTTTTGTACAAGGAAGAAACTCCTAAATGAGGTAGTTGCAAAAGGAAAAATAAAGGCACAATAGGCAAAATGGCAAAGAGAAATGCTCGAATTTCCATTAAAACTGGTATTGCTACAGTTCCCATATCCTTGATCTTCTCAATGCTTTGCTTCAGAAGCGTAGTGGTTGAATTGGTTTGTCCGCTTGCCAAAGCGTATAGTGGGATATGTGAACGATATTCAGACTGCAGCCTCTCGCTTTTGATCCCTAACTTTTTCCTGGACCGCCCTTTCGGGTTTTCAATCCAGCGGGATACCCATTTTTGCCTAAGTCGCCTTTTCGGGTTTTTGACTTAGCGGGTAGTTCTTTTTGTTTTATCCCTAATTTTTGCCTGGACTTTTCCTTTTTTATGTCCACCGGGATGCCCATTATTGCCTAAGTTGCTCTTTCGAGTTTTCAACTTAGCGGGTCTTTTATGCGTAGTATTTTTTGACTGAGTCTGAATTGACTAGAAGTGGAACGTCTTCCCCATCCATCTTTGTCAGGATTAAAGCACCACCTGAGAATGCTTTCTTCACAATGTATGGTCCTTCATAGTTGGGAGTCCATTTTCCCCTTGTATCGGTGTTAATTGGCAAGATCTTCCTTACAACCAGGTCACCTGTGTGGAATTCCTAAGGCCGAATTTTCTTGTCTTACGCTTTCTTGATCCTCTATTGGTATAACTGACCATGGCAAATAGCAGATAAGCGTTTCTCCTCAATTAGATTGAGGTGATCGAGCCTCGTCTGAACCCATTCTGTTTCATCAAGTTTGGCATCCATCAAGACCCTCAACGAAGGAATTTCTATTTCAACGGGAAGAACAGCTTCCATGCCATAGACAAGAGAGAAAGGAGTTTCCCCAGTTGAAGTACGAACCGAAGTTCGATAGCCATGCAGGGCGAACGGTAACATCTCATGCCAGTCCTTGTGCGTTCTAACCATTTTCTGGACGATCTTCTTTATGTTCTTGTTGGCGGCTTCGACTGCGCCATTCATCTTTGGCCGATAGGGTGATGAATTGTGATGTTCAATCTTGAACTCTTCGCACAGCTCTGTCATCATCTTGTTATTAAGATTGGACCCATTATAATTGATGATTTTGTTTGGAACCCCATATCGGCATATGATCTCTTTCTTGATGAAGCGAGTGATGACTTGCTTGGTTACGTTCTTATAAGAAGCAGCTTCAACCCATTTGGTGAAGTAGCCGATAGCAACAAGAATAAATCTGTGTCCATTCGAAGCTTGTGGCTCAATTCGTCCGATCATGTCGATGCCCCGCATAGCAAAGGGCCATGGTGATGTCAGAACATTCAAAGGAGTTGGAGGAGCATGAATCCTGTCTGCATACACTTGGCATTTGTGACACTTCTTCACGTACACATAACAATCACTTTCTATTGTCATCCAATAATACCCTGCTCGCAATATCTTTTTAACCATAGAATGTCCACTGGCATGAGTTCCAAAAGATCCCTCATGAATTTCTCCCATGATCAATTCTGCTTCGTGTCTATCCACGCATCTGAGCAAAACTGAATCATAGTTTCTTTTGTACAGGACGTCTCCTGACAAGAAGAATTTGGATGCTAATCTTCGAAGCGTTCGCTTATCACCAATTGTAGCATCTTCGAGATACTCTTGCTTCTCAACATACCTTTTGATGTCGTAATACCAAGGCTTTTCATCGTACACCTCTTCAATGGTGAGACAATGAGCAGGGAATACATGTGCGGGCTCTTTGTAACGGAGGATCCTTATGTCAAGTGCTTCATTGGGGTAGCTAACTCTGAATATTGCTGCCAAAGTAGCCAAAGCATCTGCCAACTAATTTTCTTCTCGGGGAATATGATCGAAAGTGACTTCCTCGAAAGCGGGCAACAACTCCAAGATATAGTCCCGATAAGGAACTAAATTGGGGTGTCGTGTCTCCCAATCACCTCGTATCTGATGTATGACCAAGGCAGAATCCCCATAAACTTCAAGGATCTTGATTCTCATATCGATGGCTGCCTCGAGGCCCATCACACAAGCTTCGTATTCTGCCACATTATTCTTGCAATCAAAACATATTCTGGTCGTGAAAGGAATGTGAGTTTGACGAGGAAAAGTTAAAACTGCCCCAATACCGTGGCCCATAGCATTTGATGCACCATCGAACGTGACAGTCCATCGCTCCCCTGGTTCGGGTCCTTCATCATCATCTAGTTTCATGATGTTCTCATCAGGAAAGTCAAACTTCATTGACTGATATTCCTCCAATGGCTGATAAGCGAGATGATCCAAGGAGGATATTCACACATAGATAAGAAACCAGCCTTCAACTTTTTTTCAACTTCCTCCTAGATTTTCAAAGCCATATGAGGTCGAGTTCTTCGCGGTTTTTGCTTTACAGGCGGACATTCTGGTTTGAGCGGTAACCTATGCATAACGATATCAATGTCTAAACCAGGCATGTCTTCATACGACCAGGTGAAGATATCAACATATTCTTGAAGCAACTCAATCAACCTTCTCTTTACATCACTTTTCAAAGAGGCACCTATCTTGACTTCTTTCTTTTCTTCTTCTGTACCGAGATTGATGATTTATATGGCTTCTTGATGTGGCTGAATAGATTTCTCTTCTTGTCTCAATAGTCTTGCCAATTCCTTAGGGACTTCACAATCTTCCCCACTATCTTCATCAGCTTGGTCAATTGGATTCTCAAGGATATCAAGACGTGGAACTGTAACATTATCATTTTTGATGGAATCCTAGCCGGATCTGCACGATGGATGATTTATGCTTTAGAATGCAGCACATAGAGGAAATGAAAAAAGAGAAAAAACATTGCCATTTATTATTTTTTGAAAAAGTTTTAAAACAAAAATAAAAATGAAAGAAATGGAGTAGTAATTGTATGCGGAAATGCGATTTTTATTCATCATTAAACAGAGTGAAACACATGGGGAGCCCCTCTTTATACAAGCTATCAATATGCCTGGGGCGAGACATATGATTTATCGAAACAGGGAAATTACATCTCCATAAAAGTGACTCTGGGGATGTCCACTATGGTCTAGTTGCTGAGTTCCTGTCCAGGCGCAGCTTGGCAAATGAATCTAGAGAGATCTTCTTCATCATCATCATCCACGGCGAGAACCTGACCTTCAGAACTAGTATTGGCGCTGACGAACACCTGGGAGATTGGAGGGATCACCTTTTTTCCATGGATCGGGCTGAACTGAGTGGAAGAAGATGGTTGGTACCCAAGACCATACTTGTCTCGCTTCTCGTAAACATCGATCAACTTGCCCCAAGGACCATGGGGAACACCAGCTTCTAGGAAAGCCTTGGCATCATTTAAGGACGAGAGGGGTGCTCCAGGTCCCCTCTTGTTTTCGACCACAGGGAGTCTATCGACTGACACAATCTCCAAGGCTTGGAAAGGTGTCTCTTGTACTTCCCCTTCTACCTCCACATAACGGTATGTTGTTAGATTATTGATTACCAGATCTTCTTCACCAGTGATCACAACGATCTTGTCACCCACAACAAATTTCAAACACTAATGAAGGGTGGATGTCACAGCTCCAGCGGCATGGATCCAAGAACAACCCAAGAGGCAAGTATATGATGGACGAATATCCATAACCTAGAAGGAAATATAGAAGGTGTGAGGACCAATCTTGACAGGCAAGTCAATTTCTCCTTCCACCGATCTTCTGGAACCATCAAACGCTCTGATGCTCATAGTACATGGTCTCATCATAACCCCATCCATACTCAGCTTGAACAAGGTAGCTTTGGGCATCACATTAAGGGAAGATCCGGTATCAATCAGAACTCGAGATAACACAATATCCAAGCACCTTATGGAGATATGCAACGCTTTGTTGTGTGCTCTACCCTGAGGTGGAAGTTCATCATCACAAAAGCCCAAACAATTACCAGCAGCAATATTGGTCACAACCCCTTCAAACTGAGGCACAGTAATGTCTTGAGTAACATGAGCGGAAGCCAGGATCTTCATCAGAGCGTCACGATGAGCTTCTGAGTGCACCAAAAGAGACAAGATGGAAATCTTAGCTTGAGTTTGGTCAAGTTGATCAATCACCTTGTAGTCACTTTTCTTAATAATTCTCAGAAGTTGTTCAGCGTCTTGTGCAGTACGGGGCTCAGGAGGATCAACAACAACTTGCTTCCCCTTTGTCTGTGCATTAACATCCTTGTTGGTCTCTTTGGGAGGTGGAGGCGGAGCATCAAAGATTCGACCGGTACGAGTGATGCCACTAGTCCCAGCAATATTAGTGACATTCAAGTTACCCACCGGAGGACAATCATGCTTTTTCCCTCGAATATACACATCATTATAACTCCAAGGAACATCCTTAGAATCACCCACTGAAGAGGAAGCGGGAGATGAAGTTGAAGGAGCCTGGAAATGGATGACCAGAGGAGCATTCGGAGCCTGAATAACCAACGGAATTCTCGGAGCCTGAATAACCAAAGGAGTACTCGAAGCATGAATAATCAAAGGGGTGCCTTGAGCCTTTGACACATCAGCAGGATAGTAAGGGATTTCTAGAGTAGCCACATCTTTATCAGAAACAACTCTTTCTACTCTAAGAATACCTTCATCCATCAGCTTTTGAATCTCATCCCTCAACTTGGCACACTCCTCTGGATTAGAGGAACACTGCAAACAAAAATCATGGAGTTCGTGCAAGATCCCTTGTTGCACAAGATGTTCTCTAACAGTTGCGAGCGGCATCTTAACCTTATTAACATCAGTTACCAAGATCTGTTCATCACACGATTCCATAGCATTTGTCGTACCTACGTGGGGAGGCATACAATTGTTCTGCACATTAGGACCAGTAGGAGCAAATGAGATAATCTTGTCATCAAGGAGATCCTGAACCTTGTATTTTAACGCTCTACACTTTTCAATCGTATGGCCTGGGGCCACTGAATGAAACTCACAACGAGCATTAGCATCATATCCTGGAGGGAGGGGATTAGGCGGAGGACCCATTTCACGGAGTTGTATCAATTGACCAGCAAGCAATTGGGGAAGAAGCTGAGCATATGGCATTGGAACCGGGTCTATACGCCTTTCAGGGTATCTTTGCCTTTGTGGAGCTCTCTGACCTTGAGTCCTAGGATTTTGCTGACGATTCTGAGGGGCAGCAACTTGTTGTTGTGGTACGAAAGGCTGTTGAGGTGCCACCCACGGCTGCGGAAGCGCAGCAGCATATGCTTGAGGGACATATGGATTAGGAACAGCATAAGGCATCAGATAATAAGGAAGCGGAACAGCAGAATATACAGGAGCTCGGCCTTGGTCAACAGAGGCGGTGCTAGTCTCACCTTCTTTCTTCTTCACAAATCCAGAGTATAGCTTCTTACCATTGCCATTAGAATTGCTAGGACCAGCAACACCCTGAATGGTACCAGCTTTAACACAATTCTCAACTCGTTCACCAATGATAACCACATCTGAGAAAGAAGGAGAAGTATTGCTGACCATGTGCTGAAGATACGGCCCTTTCAGAGTTCCCATAAACAGATCAATCAATTCACGGTCCAAGAGAGGAGGTTGGACTCGAGCAGCAAGTTCACGCCACCTCTATGCATACTCTTTAAAAGACTCCTCAGACTTTTGTGACATATTTTGAAGCTGAGCGCGGCTAGGAGACATAGCAGTGTTATAGTGATATTACTTCAAAAAGGCATCGACAAGTTCTCCCCAAGTACGAACATTATCCCTTTCAAGCTGCATATACCATTCGAACGGGGCTCCAGTGAGACTGTCTTGAAAAAAGTGCATGAGCAAAGGCTCGTTCTCAGCATGAGCGGTCATCTTACAGCAATAGGAACGAAGGTGAGTCTCTGGGAAGGTGACCCCCTTGTACTTGTCGAAATCAAGCACTTTAAACTTTGGGGGAATAACAATCCCAGGAACCAAGCATAAAGCAGCAGTGTTGAAGCTCGAAGTCTTAGCAACCTCAATGGCTTTAAGACGCTCCTCAAGAGCATGATACATTCTAGCAGTTTCAGCCAGTTCAGCAGTAAGATCTTGGTCAAGGTCGATAACATCGTGATGATCGTCCACCACCTTAGGTATGTCGCCATCAGGAATATCCCCAGGTTTCGGCACTCCACCAGCAGAAGTGGTAGGAGCATCCTTGACCAAACTAGCGACGCTCTTCCTGAGCTCATCTTGCCCCTGAATAACAATGTAGAGAGTCTCCAAGAGTTGGGTCATCCTCTCCCCTATAGCGTCCACGTCCCTACGGAGGGAAGCCTGATTCTGTTCGAAGTGGTCCATGATCCTTTTCTGATTGTTCCTGGTACGGTATGGATGTAAGGAAGTCAGCTTTGTCGTTGAAGCAGAAATCTGTTGCTGAAAGGGACCCCAATTAGTTTCTTGTACAATAACTTGAAAATGCAATGTGATAATGTGAATGTATGAGTGCATGTGTGCGTATGACGTGATGTTCCATTTTCAGAATATCCAAGATTTTAATATTGATCTAGAATAGCTAACAACGTGATAGAGGACAAGCATTAAGAGAAACAAAGGAACTAGTTCTTTTTTATTCATAACAGAAATTTAAACTTGGGTGAGACCATACATCAACAAGATAGTTCAACAAGGAAAAATAAAGGACCCCATCCAACAAGTCTGGTGGTGGTCAAGTCATACAGACTCAAACATCAATCCATCTGAATATAAAATAGAGGTCCTCCTTGTCTGAAGTGCTCATCACTCCACTACTTGGTTTCATCAAACAGTATCTTGGTTGCCTTTCAATCTCTTCCTTTGACG
The DNA here is from genome assembly GCF_029867415.1 of Vicia villosa. NCBI lineage: Eukaryota > Viridiplantae > Streptophyta > Magnoliopsida > Fabales > Fabaceae > Vicia > Vicia villosa. The sequence continues at coordinate 231,122 of NW_026705808.1, read as the reverse complement.
AGATTCTGAATTACCACGTCCATTCGGAATAACTGCCCATCTAGCTTCTTGCAGCACTCCCTAAGTTCGTCACATCCTTTGCATTCTAGGAGATAAGTCTTCTCAGGTGCATTCTCCATACTTGTCATTTGATCTCTGAGCTTGGAATTCTCTTCTGTTAGTCGAGCGGTGCGGAGGTGACTTCCTTTCAACTGAGTCTCAACTGCTATTCTTTGGGTAGTTTCTTCTTCTAGTTTATTTTTCAGACTCTTCACTTCAGCTCTAGCCTCCTTTTCTATCTTGAGTTTATAAGCCTTCAAGTCTTCTCTGTACTCTCTCTTGAGTTTCTCTTCGGCCTCTTTTATTGCCCTTTTTATGATCTTCTGGTGATCCTCGACAACAACAGTAGTATCTCTTTCACCTTTTTCAATTCTGGTCCTCTTTTAAACCCTAGAAGTTCCTCCTTTCAGCATCTTGGCTTCGTGGGGCAACTCAGTCCTTTTCTGGTCCACAAGATAATGTTTTAGTTGTGCGTCTGAACTCTTTTCATGCAACTGGGTGCTTTCCATATCCACTTGGATGCAATTCTCAGCAGGCATAGTGGCAGTTAGAACCTCAGGTGGTTGCTCGTACAATGGGTTAACCTTCGGGAACGGCAACAGGCGATCTTTAACTCTATCTTTGACCCAATCTGTATAGGCTTGTTTGGTAACGGCATTCTTCTCACATAGGGAAGTCTGATCATCTGTATGGATGCTATTCCAGGCGCTTCTTACTTTTTCCAAACCCTTTGGATCAGTTCCCTTCTCAAAGCAAACGGATTCGAATATCTCTTTGTCCAAAGGCTTGTCTTTAAGAGCAAAACCCAACTGACGTAGCGCTAGCTTAGGATTATAATTGATAACACCTTTCGTTCCTATGAGGGGAACGTTGTCAAAAACACCACAACTAGTTATAACTTCCTCTATGCCCATTCCGATATGACACCAAACAATGTCGTTTGCAGTAAGCCCCATGATCCTTTGAGACCACTTTTGAGTAGAAGTAACGAATGGACCACTTGTAGGTAGATGAGACTTAAACCAGCTGTATAATAACGGCAAGCAACCTCGGATAGCTCCCTTTTTCCCATACCGAGAGTGAATGGAATAGTATGTATTGGCTAGCATAGTAGGGACCAGATACTTATCCATAAAGAGACATATAGCAGCCAAATCAACGAACTTGTGAATGTTAGGAAACATCACAATCCCATAAATCAGAACGGCCAGAAGAGCATTGAAAGCTTCCCACATCTTTTTGTTAGCTAATTCATGGGCCTTCTCAATCAAGAAACTCACATAGAAACCATGAGCATCACCATTCTTCTTCCAATTATGATGGACGTCTCCTAGGCTCAAATAAAGAGCGTTGGCAATGTGATCCAACCTAGGATCATCTGGGACACAAACAAAAGGAACTTTGCACTGAATCTGGATATTGAGAATATGGGAGTACTCCTCGAGAGTGGGAGCCAACTGATAGTCTGAGAAGGTGAAACAACGCATGTCGGGATCGTAGAACTGGAGAAGAGTAGATAAAGCCCATTCGTCGACACGCGTGAAATTCTGGACTCAGACACGCGATGTCTTACACGATGTCACGACATCACTATCTGAATGTTTTTAAACAAATGAACAAAGAGTAAACAGTAAACAGTAAACAGCACAGGAAAATTGTTAACCCAGTTCGGTGCAAACACACCTACATCTGGGGGCTACCAAGCCAGGGAGGAAGTCCACTATAAGTAATATTAATTCAAGGTAATACAACTCAATATTACGCCTTTCACTTAATATCTACCCAATGCAACTTCAATCTAAACAGCTAGACCAGAGCTCCTACTCACTCCCCCTCAATCACAGCAGTGATGAAAAACTAACAGACGAAAAGTAAAAGAAGACACTCTTCAAAACACACCTTGATCTTGCTTAAAAGCTTTGATCAAGAACAATAGTACTCTTGCTTAAAAGCTTTGAGTACTTTTTACAACTCAAAACAAAAACACCTAGACCAAGACAATCATCATGATGATTGTTTGGCTTACAAGAAATCTAGTACACAGAGGAGCAACACAACACACTTCTGGACGGTAAACCCTAAAAAAACATATCTCCAGCAGCTTCTTCATTTGATATATAAAACCTTGCAGCAGCTGGGCCTTGGATCCAATAATAATTTTAAACCTAATTAAAACCATTTCCATAAGGAAAGATCCATCGCATACCATTGTTCTGAAACAAAACAATATCCAAAGTTTCCAAAAGAAGCGCGCAAAGACTTAACAGATCAAATAACCATAACGCGAACATAGTAAAACACAGCAGCTTCGGATGTCATGACATCGGTCTTGACATCAGTAAAAACCTGCACAAGAAAAACTTCAAAACAATGCATGTCATGACACCGGTCTTGACATGAGTAAAGACACTATTTGTTTTACCAAAAAATACAGCCAATCAAAAACATCTACAAACTCCCCCTTTGGCGAATTTTTGGCTAAAACAATAATAGATGATACCATCAGAGATCAGAGTACACGCAGCAGCCAATAGAAACAAGGATCCAAAAACAGAATAAATTCTGTTAGCCAACAACATCTTGCTCATAGTACAAACAAGGAACCAAACAGAATAACAGCAACCAAATCAACAGCCAAATCATCAACCCAAATCATCATCATCTATCACTTCTCCCCCTTTCTAGCCACAAAAGAAGCCAAACAACAGGTGAAGATTTACACTTTAGAATCATTATCCTTACTCATCTCCACATCATCTATCACTTCTCCCCCTTTCTAGCCATCACTACCAACAGAATGATCATTACCACCATCAGCAGAGTATCCTTGACAGTCAAGAAAGAAATAGTGCTGATCCCACACCCAATTAATTGCTATAATCCTTCACAAAGACAAATTCCTAGTTTGCTTCTTAGATTTTCAAATTGATTTGCATCCAAGGCTTTCGTGAAAATATCAGCTAGTTGAAGGTTTGTAGCAACATGTTCCAAGACAATTGTTTTATTTTCAACAAGATCTCTAATGTAATGATGTCTAATATCAATGTGCTTGGTCCTGCTATGCTGAATAGGATTCTTTGAAATGTTAATGGCACTTAAATTGTCACAATATAATGTCATGACATCTTGTGTGACATTGTATTCTGATAACATCTGTTTCATCCAAACCAGCTGAGAGCAACTACTTCCTGCTGCAATGTATTCTGCCTCTGCAGTGGACAGAGATACACAGTTTTGTTTCTTGCTGAACCATGAAATAAGATTATTACCCAAGAAGAAACAACCTCCTGAAGTACTTTTTCTGTCATCAGCACTTCCTGCCCAGTCTACATCACAATATCCCGTGAGAATGGGTTCACACCCATGAGAGTAGAGCATTCCATATTCACAAGTACCATTCACATATTTCAGGATCCTCTTGACTTGATTGATGTGGCTGGTTTTGGGTTCTGCTTGATACCTGGCACATACCCCAACAGCAAAGGCAATATCAGGTCTACTGGCTGTAAGATACAGCAGACTTCCTATCATGCTTCTGTATAAACTTTGATCAACACTGGTTCCCTTTTCATCTTTGGTCAGCTTCAAATGGGTAGGTGCTGGTGTCCTTTTGTGAGAAGCATTTTCCATTCCAAACTTTTTAACAATGTTTCTAGCATACTTGCTCTGAGAGAGAAAGATTGAGTCTTCCATCTGTTTGACTTGCAGCCCAAGAAAATAGGTTAATTCTCCAACTAGACTCATTTCAAATTCAGATTGCATCTGATCAACAAAATGTCTAGTCATCTTGTCTGACATCCCACCAAATACAATATCATCCACATAGATTTGAGCTATCAGAATCTTCCCTCCTTCATCTTTAACCAAAAGAGTTTTATCTATCCCTCCTTTCCTGTATCCATTGCTAGTAAGAGACTCAGTTAGTCTCTCATACCAAGCTCTAGGGGCTTGTTTCAGACCGTAAAGAGCTTTTCTTAATTTGTATACATGATCCGGGTGGTTTGGATCTGCAAAACCTTTAGGTTGTTCTACATAGACTTCCTCATTCAAATATCCATTCAAGAAGGCACTCTTCACATCCATCTGGTATAGTTTGAATTTCAGAATACAAGCAATTCCTAACAATAGCCTAATTGACTCAAGTCTGGCAACAGGGGCAAAGGTTTCATCAAAGTCAATTCCTTCAACTTGGGTGTATCCTTGAGCAACTAGCCTTGCTTTGTTTCTGATAACAGTTCCCTGTTCATCTGACTTGTTCTTGTAAACCCATTTAGTTCCAATGACATTAGTACCTTTAGGTCTTGGTACCAGCTCCCATACTTCATTTCTTTCAAACTGGCCTAGTTCCTCCTGCATGGCATTAATCCAGAACTCATCTGTTAATGCCTCCTTGACATTTTTAGGTTCAATCTTTGACACAAAACAAGAGTTTGAGACAACTTCTCTTGACCTTGTAGTAACTCCACTGTTGAGATCTCCTATAATAAGTTCTTTAGGATGATCTTTCTGAAGTCTTATAGAAGGACTCTTGTTAGGGGGTTCAGTCTCAGCTTCTGTGATAGTGGGACTGCAATCATCTTCTCTTGTAGACCCTTCTGCTGTAAGATCCCAGAATGTTCCGACATCTTCTGTGACATCTGCTTGATTGTGAACATCATCAACCACAACATTTATGGATTCCATTATTATTTTGGTTCTTGAGTTGAATACTCTATAGGCTCTACTGTTTGTAGAGTAGCCCAGAAAGATTCCTTCATCACTCTTGGGATCCATCTTCCTCCTGTGATCTCTATCAGCAAGAATGTAACACTTACTACCAAACACATGGAAGTATTTGACAGTGGGTTTTCTTCCCTTCCAGATCTCATATAGAGTGGTAGAGGTTCCTTTTCTTAATGTAACTCTATTATGGACATAACAAGCAGTATTCATGGCTTCAACCCAGAAGTAGATAGGAAGATTCTTAGCATGGATCATGGCTCTTGCTGATTCTTGAATAGTTCTATTCTTTCTTTCAACAACCCCATTTTGCTGTGGAGTAATAGGGGAAGAGAATTCATGATGTATTCCTTCAGAGGAGCAGAATTCAGCAAACTTTTGATTCTCAAATTCCTTTCCATGATCACTTCTAATTCTCACAACACCATTTTCTTTTTCTCTTTTAATTCTTTGACATAGGTCCTTGAAAACATCAAACACATCTGACTTTTCTCTGATGAAGTTTACCCAAGTGTACCTGGAGTAGTCATCCACAACCACATAAGCATATTTCTTTCCTCCAAGACTTTCTATTTGCATTGGTCCCATCAAGTCCATATGTAGAAGTTCAAGAACTCTGGAAGTAGTCAAATGTTTAACCTTTGGATGTGACATCCTGGTTTGTTTTCCTACCTGACATTCACCACATATTTTTCCTTCATCAATTTGTAGCTTAGGAATTCCTCTTACAGCTTCCAGAGAAATAATTCTTTTCATACCTCTTAGGTGAAGGTGACCAAGTTTTTGGTGCCACAGCTTTGCTTCTTCTTCCTTAGAACAAACAGTAGAGTAGCTGGATTCATGAGACACCCACAAGTAGCAGTTATCTTTGGATCTGACACCCCTCATAACTACTTCCTTTTCTTTATTAGTAACCACACACTCAGCTTTAGTGAAGTTGACTTGGTATCCTTGGTCACATAGTTGACTGATGCTTATGAGGTTAGCTGTCAGGCCCTTGACCAACAAAACACCTTCTAAACTTGGCACTCCTGAACAGTCTAATTTTCCAACTCCTTTGATTTCTCCTTTAGCTCCATCACCAAAGGTTACATAACTAGTAGAATGACTTTTGATATCAACAAGCAGATTCTTGAGTCCTGTCATGTGTCTGGAACATCCACTATCAAAATACCAGTCTTCTTTGGCTGAAACTCTAAGAGATGTATGTGCTATTAAAGCCATACTTTTAGGTTTCCATTGTTGCTTCTGGATGGGCATGATCTGCTTAGGTTTGTAAGAAGGAGCTTGATCTGGGTATCCATATAGTCTGAAGCAGAAAGGCTTAATGTGTCCAAATCTTCCACAGTAATGACATCTCCATCTTTGAAACTTTCTCTTCATTTGACCTTTCTCGTGATGTTGAGTCACATGTTTTGACATCGGCTTCAACATCTCAGCTTCAGGTTTAGTTCTGCTACTATCTTGGACATCTTTCTTTGCACCAACAAATCCTATACCAGACATATCTCTTGAACTTTTTCCAACCTGCAAGATCTCCTCCAACATATCCGTGCCACTGTTCAACATTTTAACTGATTTTGACATCTGATCAAGTTTGGATTGTAGCAGGATAGTTTCACCATTCAGTTCAGATATAGTTTCATTAAGCTCTTTGTTATCAGCCTCCAACTGCGCTATGTATTTCTTCTGCTTTTCACCTTGTTGACACACTTCTGCACATTTGATACACAGCTTTCTGTAGGAACCTGCCAGTTCTTCAAAGGTTAGCTCGTCTTTCCTAGAATCTTCATTAGAATTGCAAATTCCAGTAAGGGCTGTGACATGTTTGGCTGATTCTTCTTCAAAATCACTCTCTGAATCTTCATCAGACCAGGAGACTGACAATCCTTTCTTTTGTTTCTTGAGATAGGTAGGGCATTCAGCTCTAATATGTCCATACCCTTCACATCCATGACATTGAATCCCTTTGTTGTGGTTGTACTTTTCTTCTGGTTTAACTCCTCTGCCAGAGTCATAAGATCTACTGATGTCAGATGAGATGTTCTTGACATTAGGTCTTTGCTTCTGATCCATTCTTCTTATAATTTTGTTGAATTGTTTGCCAAGCATAGCTATAGATTCAGATAGATTTTCTTCTCTACTTTCCTCTTGAGAATTGGACACAAAGGCTATGCTCTTGTTCTTCTTTTCAGAATTTTCACTGATTCCCATCTCAAAGGTTTGAAGAGATCCAATTAACTCTTCTACCTTCATTTTGCTGATGTCCTGTGCCTCTTCTATAGCTGTAACTTTCATATCAAATCACTTAGGTAGGGATCTAAGAATTTTCCTTACCAGCTTTTCATCAGACATTTTTTCTCCCAAAGCTCCTGAGGTATTAGCAATATCGAGTAAATTCATATGAAAATCCTTAATACTTTCATCATCCCTCATCCTTAGATTTTCAAATTTTGTAGTTAGCAGTTGAAGTCTTGACATCTTCACTTTGGAGGTGCCCTCATGAGTAGTCTTTAGGATATCCCAGACATCTTTGGCTAGTTCACACTGGTGCACCAGTCTGAATATATTTTTTTCAATTCCATTGAATAAAGCATTTAGAGCTTTAGAGTTGCCAAGCGCCAATGCCTCTTCATCTTTGTCCCACTCTTCCTCTGGTTTAAGAGTTTTGTTGCCATCTTTATCAGTAATAACAGGATGTTCCCATCCTTTGTTCACAGCTCTCCATGCTTTGCTATTCACAGATTTCAGAAAAGCCACCATGAGAGGTTTCCAATAATCATAATTAGAGCCATCTAGAATGGGTGGTCTCATTATAAATCCACCACCTTCTTTGTCCATCGAACCAGAAAATACTTTCCCTAGATCTCACCCAGTAAAAAACAGGCAGGGTGCCTGCTCTGATGCCAATTGAAATTCTGGACTCAGACACGCGATGTCTTACACGATGTCACGACATCACTATCTGAATGTTTTTAAACAAATGAACAAAGAGTAAACAGTAAACAGTAAACAGCACAGGAAAATTGTTAACCCAGTTCGGTGCAAACACACCTACATCTGGGGGCTACCAAGCCAGGGAGGAAGTCCACTATAAGTAATATTAATTCAAGGTAATACAACTCAATATTACGCCTTTCACTTAATATCTACCCAATGCAACTTCAATCTAAACAGCTAGACCAGAGCTCCTACTCACTCCCCCTCAATCACAGCAGTGATGAAAAACTAACAGACGAAAAGTAAAAGAAGACACTCTTCAAAACACACCTTGATCTTGCTTAAAAGCTTTGATCAAGAACAATAGTACTCTTGCTTAAAAGCTTTGAGTACTTTTTACAACTCAAAACAAAAACACCTAGACCAAGACAATCATCATGATGATTGTTTGGCTTACAAGAAATCTAGTACACAGAGGAACAACACAACACACTTCTGGACGGCAAACCCTAAAAAAACATATCTCCAGCAGCTTCTTCATTTGATATATAAAACCTTGCAGCAGCTGGGCCTTGGATCCAATAATAATTTTAAACCTAATTAAAACCATTTCCATAAGGCAAAGATCCATCGCATACCATTGTTCTGAAACAAAACAATATCCAAAGTTTCCAAAAGAAGCGCGCAAAGACTTAACAGATCAAATAACCATAACGCGAACATAGTAAAACACAGCAGCTTCGGATGTCATGACATCGGTCTTGACATCAGTAAAAACCTGCACAAGAAAAACTTCAAAACAATGCATGTCATGACACCGGTCTTGACATGAGTAAAGACACTATTTGTTTTACCAAAAAATACAGCCAATCAAAAACATCTACAACGCGAGTAAAAAAGAGACAAGATGTTGCCATAATCTTCAGTGAACACTGTTTTATTACGACCAGTAATCAATTCACCCAACTGTCCCAACTGAACCATGCCTTCACGATAGAAACTGTAAGTGCGAGTACGCCTTGTAGCTTCTTTGGTAGCGGTCACGTTGTTAGCCATTCTGGATGAGAAGTAGTAACCTCGGATATCCTGAAAGAATAGCATGCATATGAGAAGTAATAATCTTTTTCTTTTGCTTTTTTTTTCTTTTCTTTTTTATTACATCTTTTCCTTCTTTTTTTTTTGGAAATTAAATATGCCATGATGAAAATGATGCAATGGAGGTTCTCCTAACATGGGAGAGTTGTTGTATTGTTTCTGAACAGGATCGGATGTCATAAGATCAAAGGTCTGACATAGCTACCACAGAGCCATAGGAACAATAGTCACCAACAGAACAGAATAGTCACCAACGGTACCTGTCATGTATATCCCTCCCCACTCACAGGTGAATCTAGGCCAGGGTAAGGTCATGAAACGCAGTATACGGTCCGCCCGAAGGTAAGCATCATCACAGCGCGGATGCGGGTGACGATAATACCCCCGTTTGAAACCACTACTCTGCTCGTGGTCACATAATCCATCCCGAGACGTACACCTCGAGACAAACCATGCTCCCACTCTATCCCAGGGTTCCTATGGTTCACACATAGCCTGGGTGTTGGGCCTTTTACCTCATAGTATCATCCCACCCAACCTGCAAACAGAGACAATATGTGGTCCACACGGGGATCCATAATACAGTCCAGATGCATGCGGAAAGTAAACATGATATGCAAGCAAGAAATAAACATGATATGCAAGCATATATATATATATATATATATATATATATATATATATATATATATATATATATATACACACACAAATGATGCAAACATATAAATAAAACAAAGAAACACCCAATAAAACGAAACAAAAAAAGGCTAGGATCGACTCGCTAAGTACGGACCCGCAATAGGTCTAACGTCCCCATCAGAGTCGCCAGCTGTCGCACGCTCGCGAAAAATGAACAGATTCGCCACTAATATATTTATCCCATAAGGGAAAGGGATATCAGAAAACCTAACAAAGGATAATAATGGGGTCTTGCGACCAGAGAATCAAGGTACGGGAGTCGGTTACGCGAGGGGAAGGTGTTAGCACCCCTCACGCCCATCGTACTCGATGGTATCCACCTATGTTTGTTTCTATCTAAAGGGTGTGTACTATGTTTATGTCTATATGCGAATGAATGCAAAATGTAGGGAAAAGAAAGAATTATACTCGCACGGGCCCTACCCTGCTGCCTACGTATCCTTTTCCGGAATCAGAGTTACCGTAGCTCGGCTCAAGATTTTCTGTTTGTTTTTGTGTTTTTTAGTTGGGCGAAGTTAACGTTCGTGCTCTTGCATAAGGGACGACCTACGATGCGATCGAGCGGAAATAACAGTGCCCTTAGGTGCCAACGAGGCGAAAGAAAAAGAAATTATTGGTTTCTGTCTTTTAGGGTAATTCCAAGATGACAAAACCCACTACAAGGCTTCGCATCGCTTCCTTACTTTGCTTTAAGTCTGACCATTTATTAGTATTTTAAGTGTTTTTGGTTGGTGTTTTTTAAGGGAATTTATTTGTGACTTAGATGATACAAAAAGAAGTTTTTTTGAATATTTAGAGAATGCACATCAAGGCCTACACCTCAATCGTTTCTCTAAATAGCGGCTAAGAAATACACCGAGGCCTACACCTCAATCATTTCTTTTCCGCTAAGTAGAAAAGAAATACACCGGGGCCTACACCCCAATCATTTCTTTCCTACTATGGGAAATAGTAGCGGTATGATCCTTATCGATATTTATTAGATTTTTTAAGGTTAAAAAAGAAAAAGAAAATGAGAAGGGAACTAAACCTATTTTCTAATCTAATGTTGTTTATACAAGGGAAATTCTAAGTTTAATGATCACTATAAATTGCGTAAATGTATCGAAAATAATAGACAAAAACTACACAATTCATCAAGGAACATATAAAGCAAACATGAAAGGTTCAATTAAAATTCTATCCAAAATTATTTACAAAAGGAATCAAAGCAAAAAAATACAATTATATTGTCAAAGAAATGAATTATTAAAGGTATTAAAACAATTAAAAAAAACGACAAAGATTATGACAATTATTCACATACCCTAAAATACCTAAGAACAAATTTTATGTATTTTTAATTTTGAGTTAAAAAGGAATTATGAATTAAAAGCAAAAGAAAACATAATTAAAATAAAATTGAGATTCTAAACTGCAGGGGGGTGCATCAGCAATTTTAATATGAACTAGAATTAGTTACAAGCAAAAACAGGGCCTGAAACAGAGGGTGCGGATGGCAGGGGCGCTCAGGCCTAATCCACATTACAAACGTGTACACCAGCAATGAAGGGGTGTGATTCCAGAAAAGTTCTAGGCCCAGAGCGCGTGAGGCCCAACGCTCTCACTTCTATTTGATCCACATTTATTTCATTTGTTTTAGTTGTTTTTGCTTCAGCATTTATTAAGTAAACTATGGTTTTTATTGAAAATGTAACGTGACACATAGCATGCATAAAGACCTTGTATCAATGGGTCAGCCAAATTTTAAGTCATGTGAGGACAAAAAACTGAACCAGCCAATCAGAGTGAGCCACCGCACGTTTCCAATGATATGAATAAAACAAAATAGCAAATTAATGGGGACATGGACTAGTAACATGCTGTCACCTATGTAAAACGGAGGGAGAGAATAAAACACAACAGACCCCGGAGATTCCACTCCGGTCGTCTTCTCCGGCAAGCTCCGCCACCGGACCATCACCATATGCTCAGAAAAATCTCAGACCACCGCTGTCCGACTCAGTTTCGCGTGTAGAATCCAAATCCAGCAATTGTTTTCATTAATATGTCCTCTAAAGCCCTAACCGAAAGCAATACACGTAACCCTAACTACCACAAACTCCATGAAAATGCGAGGAAATTACACTGAAACGATCGTCATGTCGCATAGAATCTAAACATGTAATTTATACGTTCGAACATCATTCATTTCATGCAAACAGAGATCGAATTTTAAGAACACACAGAGGAATACGAACGTTTATGGATCTACTACATGTTATCTTGGATGCAAAGAAGTTTCAGAATACTTACTTGGAACGAGTTCTTGAGTTTAATAAAAGAAAGAAACTCCTCAGCTTTGTCACCACACGAACAAGACGAAGATGCTGATGTTCTGCTTCAAAGCGCAATGGTAGGAGAGTAAAGCGTGGCTCCAGATGAAGTCATAACAGAGGTGATGTTCTTGGTTCGGTAGCCATGGCAATGATGGTTGCAGCTTCTGAAACTAGGTGAACGATGGAGATGAAGGTTGTGGAGAAGGAGCAAGAGATTCGGTTGAGCCCTGGTTGGGGTGGGAATAGGCCAGGCCGGCCTACAGGGGCCTATAGCCTAGCCTACTTAAGGCCAGGCCAGGCTAGGCCTATTTGATAAAAAGGTCAGGCTTGGGCTTTTTTAAAAGCCTATTTAATAAAATAGGCCAGGCCTAGACTATTAAAAAAGCCTATAAAGCCTTGTAGGCCGGCCTATATTTTCATATATATATATATATTAAAATTAGTCTAAATAGGTTGGCCTATATATGCATATATATTAGAAAAAGTGTTAAATAGATTGGTCTATATATGCATATATATTAGAAAAAAAAATGCTAATTAGGTCGGTCTAAATGTTCATATATATATATATATATATATATATATATATATATATATATATATATATATATATATATATATATATATATATATATATATATATATATATATATATATATATATATATATATATATATATATATATATATATATATGAACATTTAGACCGACCTAATTAATTGAAAACATTAATAAGAAAGAGACCTATAAGGCTTCTTAAGTAATATGAATTAATTGAAAACATTAATAAGAAAGAGGCTTTTAAATAGGCTTTCAGGCCAGGCCAGGCTTTTAAAAAGGCTAGGCCAGGCTGAAAAAAACGAGCCTATAGTAGGCCATAGGCCAGACTCAGGCCATATAAGTTTATCGTAGGCCAGACCCAGGCCTTATAAAGCCTAGCCTAGCCTAGCCTATTCCCACCCCTATTGGAGATGGAGGTTTGACGGTGGTGAAGGTGGTGGTTGAAAGTGGTTAAAGGTTGTTAAAGTTTGTTACAATGTGTAACAAACTTTTTGAAGGTGAGTGATGGGAGGGAAGGGGAGAGAGAGAACCGAAGAGAGGAGAGAAAAATGAGAGGAGAGCTCTTGAGAAAATGGAAAGTGAGAGTGTGAAACTGGAAAACAAAAAATGGATGGTGTCCCCGTGATTTGTGAAGTGTTTATGACTTATATAGGGTGAGTGTTCATGGAAGTGTATGGTGTGGTGTATTGTATTCTAGCCTCTCTTCTACTTAATGAACACGTTTTGACATTTGTAGTAAGGTTTTTGCATGCTTTTTGAATTTAAGAAGCTGTATGGCTAAGTGTGGAACCAGAAAATGCAACTTGCCTTGCCCACTCACCATTCGTGAGGCTCACTTTAGAGGCTTATAATTTCATCCATAGATCACCAATGGATCCATGTTTGGTATCAATTTAAAGAGGGTGTGGAAGAGAGAAAGATCCATGTTGGGGTTGTCTTGAGATGAGGTCTTGAATTTAGTTTAAATGACATCAAACATTGGCTGGCACAAACTGACCCACCCGAGCGCCTGACCTTGCCACGAGCCAGCCAGACACCCGTCATATTGACTTGTTTAAAGGTGTCACTTTGAGGCTTCATATTTCACTCCTTACTTAATGAAAAGTCACAAGACTAGTATCCATCAAAAGAGGGCATGGAGTAGAAAGCGGTAAAGCTGGGTTTGAGTCAGTAGGATGCTTATAATTCCTTAAAATCAGTCTTGAAAATGGCACGCTACGTGTTTGATCAATTGCTTTGCGCGTGCCCTGAGTTTGTGCCCATGTCCTTATCAAAACGTGACTTGGCAAGGGTGTGACTTTGAGGCTTTGTCATTTGTTCAATATCCATCCAATTGCCATGATTCTTGTATTGTTAGGTAGAGGGAATGGAGGAGGTTAGAATGAGACCAAGTTTGCATTCATAGCACATCCGTAGAGCTCAATAAGCTGCTTCCAATATGGCACGCCATGTGTTTGACACAATGCTTACGCGTGGCCTGGATTTTGGCCTGGGTCATGACTTGGATCAATGATTTTCTCAAGACTTCAAACCAATTTTATCTTCTCAGCCCAGCTTCAAATGAAAAAACTCTCAACTAGAGAATTGTAGCATGCCAGGATCTGAACAATTTTGATGTTGGGAATTTTCTGAAATAAGTCCTTTTGACACGTGTAAATCAGGGCTGGAGTGGACTGCTCATCAAACCCTTTTTTGAGAGTCAAAATTTTTCTAAGTATAAAAACTTTCCTTTTTTGATTATTTTCTATTTTTGGTAATTTTTGTCAAACTCCTGATTTTATCCATTCTTTGACTTTTCTTGACCGATTTTTTCACCAAAAGTCAATACTTGAGTGATTGACCTGATTTTGACTCAAAAGTCAACTGTTATGATTTTTTCTCCGATCTTAATAAAGCTTCTGATTAATCAACTTTTGACCACTGGGAATCAACCGAACGCCTCCACAGTCATCATACCATCTCTCTTCATAAAATCAGCTCTTGATCAGTGTGTTGACCAAAAAGTCAACGACGTTGACTTTGGTCAAGAAACCCTAATTCAGGATAATCAGATGAACAGTAGGCTTGTATTTTCTAACCAATGCTCTGACTTGAAGGTGAGGAAACCCTGATTCAAGAATGCCCTCAGAAGAATAATGCCACAAGACCAGACCTTAGACCTTTATATTTAATCAGAAGTTCTTTGCGTCAGGAGTTCCTTTCTTGTCTCCTTTTTGGAACAGTAACCATGATATGAATGCATGAATTGGGCCATGACCTAAATGATGTATGTATATGGATTGTAAGCCAGATAAATAAGGGTAGGACAAATTTGGGGTATGACACTCGTACTGTTTGGAAAATATTTTACTAACATGTTTGCTTTAAATTGTTCCCAAGGCTTGGAAATCCCTAAAGTAGTCATCCTGCTAGAAGCACTTGTCCACCATCAGGCTGGAAGTCCCCTAAGCATCTGAGTGACACAAACTACCTTGTCTTCTTCGGTATAAGGGTTCACTTTAAAAATCCTTTCAATGCTGGTAAGCGAATCATGAGTCTTGAGAGAATCAACATCTCCATGAAGCTCTAGAGGATTCATATGGTAAAAATCTCGGAAACAGCTACTTCCCACATTTTGTTTGGGAGGCGGTTGAGCACCATGCATTTTATGTATCATCTTAGCCATGGACTCTTTCTACTGTTATTTCATTTGCAACTAATGATGTTGTTGCATTTACATCATTTACTCCCATTGCGGATCACATGCCTCTTCCCCGGGGTTCTTATTCACGAGTTGGGCACGAGCGCTGCATGGTCTTTCGGATCTTTGTTCTTGATCAACCATGATAATCGCCTGCTAAATACACAGACATCAAGTTGATCAGGTGTAATGTGTCATACCTCAAAATTTACCCGATACGATTCATGTCTATTAATTTATTGAGGGTATCAAAATTAGGAGTTATGGGGTTTAACATTTGTATTGTTAAACCAAATCTCTTAGAAAAAAAACCTTCTAAATTGAATGTATGGGTGTATCTATAGGATGTCCTTTGAGTCCAATTGAAAATTTAGGCCCATTAACTTGTTCCTAATTTTTTATTTTTAATTTTTTGTTTAAATTATATATTTCGGTCTTTCATTATTTAAAACATATTTTTTTCTAACATTAATTTCTTTTTATACAAACTATATATAAATTATTATCTTTATTTTATTATTTAGTTAGTATTATCATTAAAAACAAATCTATTATATCAATTATATTAATATTACTATTAATCATTATTATTATTAAAATCAAATCTTATATACAATAAAAGTCCAAATACAGAATCAATCTAATTTACAAATTGAATCAAATCCTAAAAACCTAAATCAAAACCTAAAATAAAATCAAATCTTATTTCATGAATCAATTTACAACAAATCAAATATATTACAATCAAATACAAATCAATCTAATCTAATCAAATCAAAATTATAACGAAATTAATTCAAATCTAATTTACAAATTGAATTATTCCTAATATGAATTAACCCTAAGGCTATAAATAAGAAACCTAAGTCTACAGAAAAGGGGATGAAGAAGAAACCCTAATCTAAAAGACGGAGAAAGAGAGGTCGGAGAAGGGGTTGAAGCGCGAAGCCTTCAACCTTGCGCCGACACCTGCAAGCAAAAAAGAAGAGGATTAATAAGGAGATTGGAGCTTACACGATCCAGAATACAAGACAAAAGGTAACAAATCAGACTTAGCTTAGGTTATTATGTCGAATGCATGTGTGTTTTGGTCTTGGTTTTTGGAAATTTGGGGATTAAGGTTATAATATAGGGTTAGGATTCTTCGTGAAATTGTTAGGGTTCTTAAATAGGGTTAGGGTTCTTGAGGTTTGATTGAAGAATTGTTAGGGTTCTTGAATAGGGTTACGGTTCTTGGGGTTTGATTGAAGAATTGTTAGGGTTCTTGTTTTTTTTCTGGATTATTATCAAACTTAAGATACACCCCCCTGTGTAACACCCGTATATTTTAATTTCTAATTTAATTGGAAATTTAATTAATAATTAGAATTATTGGTGGTTTGTGGAATTTAATTGGAAAAGAATGGTTTATGATGTTGGGCCATGTGTGATGTTAAGGAATGATGGGGGTGTTATATTAGAAAAGGCCCTATTCTAATTAAAAGTTATTTTATAAAATAATAAGGAATTGGGAGAAAGGAAAAAGGAACGTGAAAAGCAGAGCAGGGAGATGAGAGATTGGAAAGCTGATGCGTGAAGAGGAACAAAGAGGAAGAAGGCCAATCAAGAATCTATGGCTAAGGTAAGGGGGGGGGGGCACTTCCAATTACCATCTCTTATTGTAATTATGGATGATAGTGCATGTTTGGTTGTGTTGTTGAGTCAATTTGATCATATGTCAGAGTTAGGTTTTGGGATAATTTTAATAGAAGTTGAATAATTGATGAATACCTCTATGAATTCTATATAGAATTGTATGTTAATTGATGTTTGTGTTGTGGGTATTGTATCAATTGTCGTGTTGTTGCGTTCTTCCATGAACACTGAATCTGAGTTATGGGTTTCCAATAATTGGATAGAAAGTTAGGTTTTAATGTGTGAAACTGACATAGGATGATAGATTAATGAATATGGATGAATACTATATGTTAATGTATGAAAAGAAGGTGTTTTAGACTTAAAATCATAGCCTGTTATGAGTGAAAACGAGTGGAAAACGGACTGGTGCGAAATTGCATATTTTTGGAGAAATACAGGTGTTTTGCGTATGGAATTTTGTCATACGCATATGGGATGAGGCCGTACGCGTATGAGTGTGTTGATACGCGTATGGGAATTTTCAGTGTAAAATTAGTTCAGTTGATACGCGTAATTTGGGTGATACGCGTATGGGAGGTGCCATACGCGTATGGCTTATGTGTGTAAAAATTCTGTTTTGTGATTTTCTTCGAAGTTCAATGATGCGTAACTTTTGATCCGTAACTCCGTTTTTAGTGCCGTTTCGAGTATGATGAACCTTATGGGATAACCTATGAGTTTAAATGAGAAAATGAGGTGTAGCTTTCAATTAATTTTGAATTATGAATTATCGCTTGATGAATGATGTATTGTACGTATATATGATGAGATATGACAATACATGCTATGTTTTAAACATGATTCGTATGATAATTTTGTTTGATTGTGTAATGGAGCTCATGAGATATTTCATGTGATGATATGAGTATGATGTGAATACTTTGTTCGTTTGATGGATGATCTATTGTTGACATATGTGATGAGATGTGACAATACAAGACATGTTTGAAAACATGATTATGTGATGATTGTTGAGAATTGTACAATGATGATTGACTTGTTTTGGAAGATGTGAATACATGTATATTTTTACTTTTGATGATGATGATTAGTGTAATACATGTATGTTCTGTAATGATGGTGATGATGATTGATTTGTGATGAATGATGCTGATATATATAAACATGCTTAAATTATGATGATGATGAAATGAGTATAAGATGATGCTACTCATATAATGATGATGATGAAAGTATGTTGTATATATGTTTGCATGCATTCATAAACATTGATGAGGGCTGAATCCTAATGATGAGAGGATTCAGTGGAGGGCAAGATTCCTATTGTGTGGAATCTGTGCTGGCAGGGCCGTATCTGGATGATGATAGATCGGTCGGTGGATGATTTCCACTGGTGATGTTTGGTACCACATGCATGGAGTCAGTTGCATTCATATGCATGAATTTGATAACATGACTGAATGTATTTCATTGTTATGTTTTGGTGTTATGTGATTGTATGGATGATAGATTATCTGAATATAGATGAATTGGGTGAACAATGTAACTATTGATGTATTGTTATTTGTAATGCAATAGTATTTGTTAATTGTGAATGAGACTCACCCTTACACTATATTTTTCAGATTTGAGGATAGCAGCTCCGACTCGGTGAGGATTAGCTCATGAGTCGATATGTTGTTTAGCGTCGGGTCATGCTCTGATAGGTGTAACACTGGGGGAAACGCTGTTTTTGAGTTTATGATAATAACTCTGTTTTGCTTAATTTATTTGAGGTTTGAAAGCATTGACGATGTAATGCTAGTTTTGATGATTTATTCCGCTGTATAAACATGAGATATTTACTCTATGAGTTATGTTAAGATGTTTCTTCCGTCAATGCATGACGTACGACTGATGATAATTTATTTATATTTAATTGTGACGCCCTTGTGCATGTTACTCTGATTTTAAATTGCTTAATTGCCGCGGGATTTAGAAGGGTGTTACAACAGTGGTATCAGAGCAGGTCGGTCTGTCCGGCCAATTGTCGAGTCAGTTAAGTTGCACGACAGTTGAATACTGTCGGTGTATTATCCCTTGGTATGCGACATGTGAATGAATCATTGTCGATACTTATTTATTTTGTTGCATGTGTTGGATTGAAAAAAGTGGGCGAGAAGCTTCACTTCTCGGTTATGTTTCAGTTGAAAGATGATTGGTCCAGTAGGCTGTTGTTGGCAATAGTGCAAGCGTTGTTGGAGTTTGTTGTTTCCCGAATTGAAGGTGACTTGGAATTAAGACTTGGTTGGTAATTAAGTTGGAGCATCTTGAAGGAGGATGATTAGATGCAATTGATGATTATTTGTAGGAGAGGAAAATTAGAAAGTTGCAATGTATCAGCTTTGCTGGTGTACTGCGAAGTTGTCAGTTGAGTAGCCTTACGTCTTGGAAGAGGTTCTGCTGCAAGTTTGCAAAGAGGATTGTTGTCGTAATGTTTCAGAAATCGCACTTCGGTGATGGGATATGTTGCTCAAGTTATAAGAATATTTGGAAGTGAAGAGATATGATAAGGGGCTGTTTGGAATGTGATCGAGTTGAAGAGAATGAGTTTTGGAGTGAGATTTTTGTAAGCAAAACGCAGGAAAATTGCTGAATAGTTGCAGAACTTCAAAAAATTCATAACTGGAGTTCTGGACATCCGATTTGAGTTTCGTTTGAAGGGACGGAAAGCTAACGAGATGAACTTTGTTATAAAAATGGTTGCAGAAGCTGTAACATATTTAATTGTGTCAGTAGTATGTTGGAAAGAGGTTAAGTTGCAGTTACGCTTGTTCTTAGAACTAGACTTGTTTGTTGGTGCTGCACGGGATGTCAATGTCAGAGTTGAAAGGATTGAAGGAATGATTAGAAGGTTTGTTGAGAAGTAATTTTAAGAATTGAATATACCATTTGAAGAGTTTTGGAGATATCGTATAGAGCGTCGCTGCATGATGTCAATGTTGCATTTCGGATGACGATTGGAAAATGCATATCTTGAGTTCCGAGTGTCGGATTAATGTGCCGTTTGAGCCTACGAAGAGGTGAAATTATGTTCTACCTTATGGGAGAGTTATAAATACAGTATAGGTGATCCTATAAGGAGAGATTCCAAATTAGATTAAGGAAGCGTGAAGCTTGTTGAATATGAATGGTTACTTCCGCGATTGTTCGAAACGAAGTTGAGTAAAACATGTTGTTAATGAATAAGTTGATGAGATGTTCGGTCATAAATATGATTTGAGTAACGATGGATTTTAGTGAGAATTGAATTAGTAGTAAAGGTGAAATAAGCTTTAGAACGGTTGAAGTCGTATTTATGATGCCAAAGCAACGACATGTATAAAAGAAGAATTGTAGAGAATTTCTGACACCTGTCAATGAGAGGAAGACCTTGTTGAGATTCCGAGTAGAATGATATTTGGACGCGAAATATGTCATGGGATTTAGAGTAAAAACCACGAGTTATAAATATTGTGTTACTGCGTTGAGTAGGAAGTCTTTAAATATGTCGGTGCAAATGGTGAAAGAGTTGGATTTAATTGAAAATTTTAGAAATTGGAGTTTGGTATATGAAGGTGATCCTAATAGTGTTAGATTGGGTATGCTAAGCTGACTAGTGGTATTCTTGACAAGATTAGAGGAGGTCAGACAACTGATCTTGAGTCGAGCGATAAGTTGACTTTGAGGTACCGAGGTAAAGGCGGTAAACTCAGGATTGACGAGAATAGCATAATGTGGTTTGGTGATCGGGTTTGTGTTCCTGATGGTTTTGAGCTTCGAAAGAATATTCTTGAAGAAGGACACCACAATGAATTATTGGACTATGACGATGTTAATGAGTTTGAGTGCAAACTCAGAAAGGACACTATTATGTAGTAACGACAATTTATGCTTAAATATGGTTGTCGGCTATCTATTGACAAATTGAGAACTTGATCACCCTTAATCTCTTGTTGATAGTAGACGGAATCATATAGATGGTGTGAGATTGTTTGTTACCTTAATGGTATAAGATGTGATGAATGCTAAGCCGTGAGAATAATCGCCCACCATATTGTGGGAACTTATGAAGAAGTGACTATGAAAGAGTGCAACGTATTTGACGGTGACTTAAGACGGGTAATCGGAGTCGCACAATGAAAGTGTGATGTGGAGTAATATTATGAGTACTACTCGTGGGCAGTGAGGAATTAATACGTCGGGAGCCTACGTGGAGAACATGTATTGATCTATATGTTGGATTTAGTATCTAGTGGATGTAACGATGTTGTATCATAGAATTAGAACTTTTTCGAATAATTGCCGAGATGATGAATATGTTATTGTGGTTGTACGTAGTTAACGAGTATGTATTCGGCGAAGTTAAGACGATGAGTTGATACCATATGATGCTATAATAATTTTGTGCTGTTGTAAGGTGTTATTGTAGATTCCAGATATAATGAGGAATTATACTCTGAGAAGGGCGAAGTTGGTTTAATTCTTAGAGGAGAGTGGAACTCAGTTTAAGCTATTTTGTAAGCAATGGTATAGGAATATTATTATTGAGTTTCTTGAAGGAAGATGTTGGTGAAAAATGTAAGTATTATTTTATCGCTTAGATGGAAAAGTGTGTCTAAGATTGGTACATTCTGTCGATGGAATGCGTTATTGCAGTGTTGATAAAGTGTGGTCATACCATGGTTGTGTAATTAAATTATTCAGTTATTGGGCGCATTTTATGGGTCGTACCCCAATGTTCTATTGTTGTTAACCTTTTGGAGACATAACGAGTGGTACACCTTTGGATGGTCAAATGTAACGTAAGAGTTGAGATTTGAATGCATGAGGCATGCTTTCTGTTGGTTATATCAGATGAATTTAAGGATCGAAATTTGAAGCAATTACGTGGCAAAGAGATAGCTTTGGTTAGAGTAGCTTGGGGAGGACCGGCAGGTGGGAGTGTTACCTGAGGGTTAGAAAGCCAGATGAAAGACTCCTATCTGAAACTCTTTGATTGAAGTATTTTTTTGAGGACGAAAACTCTTTTAGTGGGGGAGAGTTGTAACACCCGTATATTTTAATTTCTAATTTAATTGGAAATTTAATTAATAATTAGAATTATTGGTGGTTTGTGGAATTTAATTGGAAAAGAATGGTTTATGATGTTGGGCCATGTGTGATGTTAAGGAATGAGGGGGGTGTTATATTAGAAAAGGCCCTATTCTAATTAAAGGTTATTTTATAAAATAATAAGGAATTGGGAGAAAGGAAAAAGGAACGTGAAAAGCAGAGCAGGGAGATGAGAGATTGGAAAGCTGATGCGTGAAGAGGAACAAAGAGGAAGAAGACCAATCAAGAATCTTTGGCTAAGGTAAGGGGGAGCTCTTCCAATTACCATCTCGTATTGTAATTATGGATGATTGTGCATGTTTGGTTGTGTTGTTGAGTCAATTTGATCATATGTCAGAGTTAGGTTTTGGGATAATTTTAATAGAAGTTGAATAATTGACGAATACCTCTATGAATTCTATATAGAATTGTATGTTAATTGATGTTTGTGTTGTGGGTATTGTATCAATTGTCGTGTTGTTGCGTTCTTCCATGAACACTGAATCTGAGTTATGGGTTTCCAATAATTGGATAGAAAGTTAGGTTTTAATGTGTGAAACTGACATAGGATAATATATTGATGAATTTGGATGAATACTATATGTTAATGTATGAAAAAAAGGTGTTTTAGACTTAAAATCATAGCCTGTTATGAGTGAAAACGAGTGGAAAACGGACTGGTGCGAAATTGCATATTTTTGGAGAAATATTGGTGTTTTGCGTATGGAATTCTGTCATACGCGTATGGGATGAGGCCATACGCGTATGAGTGTGTTGATACGCGTATGGGAATTTTCAGTGTAAAATTAGTTCTGTTGATATGCGTATGGGATGAGTGAAATGCGTATGAATTTGGGTGATACACGTATGGGAGGTGCCATACGCGTATGGCTTATGTGTGTAAAAATTCTGTTTTGTGATTTTCTTCGAAAGTTCAATGATGCGTAACTTTTGATCCGTAACTCCGTTTTTAGTGCCGTTTCGAGTATGATGAACCTTATGAGATAACCTATGAGTTTAAATGATAAAATGAGGTGTAGCTTTCAATTAATTTTGAATTATGAATTATCGCTTGATGAATGATGTATTGTACGTATATATGATGAGATATGACAATACATGCTATGTTTTAAACATGATTCGTATGATAATTTTGTTTGATTGTGTAATGGAGCTCATGAGATATTTCATGTGATGATATGAGTATGATGTGAATACTTTGTTCGTTTGATGGATGATCTATTGTTGACATATGTGATGAGATGTGACAATATAAGACATGTTTGAAAACATGATTATGTGATGATTGTTGAGAATTGTACAATGATGATTGACTTGTTTTGGAAGATGTGAATACATGTATATTTTTACTTTTGATGATGATGATTAGTGTAATACATGTATGTTCTGTAATGATGGTGATGATGATTGATTTGTGATGAATGATGCTGATATATATAAAAATGCTTAAATGATGATGATGATGATGATGATGAAATGAGTATAAGATGATGCTACTCATATAATGATGATGATGAAAGTATGTTGTATATATGTTTGCATGCATTCATAAACATTGATGAGGGCTGAATCCTAATGATGAGAGGATTCAGTGAAGGGCAAGATTCCTATTGTGTGGAATCTGTGCTGGCAGGACCGTATCTGGATGATGATAGATCGATCGGTGGATGATTTCCACTGGTGATGTTTGGTACCACATGCATGGAGTCAGTTGCATTCATATGCATGAATTTGATAACATGACTGAATGTATTTCATTGTTATGTTTTGGTGTTATGTGATTGTATGGATGATAGATTATCTGAATATAGATGAATTGGGTGAACAATGTAACTATTGATGTATTGTTATTTGTAATGCAATAATATATGTTAATTGTGAATGAGACTCACCCTTACACTATATTTTTCAGATTTGAGGATAGCAGCTCCCACTCGGTAGGATTAGCTCATGAGTCGATATGTTGTTTAGCGTCGGGTCATGCTCTGATAGGTGTAACCCTGGGGGAGACGCTTTTTTTGAGTTTATGATAATAACTCTATTTTGCTTAATTTATTTGAGGTTTGAAAGCATTGACGATGTAATGCTAGTTTTGATGATTTATTCCGCTGTATAAACATGAGATATTTACTCTATGAGTTATGTTAAGATGTTTCTTCCGTCAATGCATGACGTACGACTAATGATAATTTATTTATATTTAATTGTGACGCCCTTGTGCATGTTACTCTGATTTTAAATTGTTTAATTGTCGCGGGGTTTAGAAGGGTGTTACAATACCCTGCGTTTTTTAACTAATTAATTGTTTTTATTAATAAAAGATTAATTTCAAATAATTAATATTTGGTTCGATTATATTTAATAATCGCGCTGATTATTAATATTGCTTCGGATTAAAAATATTCAAATTGATATTAATAATTGGATATAATTTTACATGCACACTTAAGGTTTAATTCGTTAATTGTTTTAATCGAATCAATCGATTACGATGATTAGTGACAAAAATTAATTTTTGTCAAGCTAATTTTATTAGGGTCGATTTATTAATTGTTTTAATCAAATCAATTGATTATGATGATTAATAATCAATTATTCAAATTTACTTTAATTTAAATAATTTATTCAAAACAATTCAATTTACTAAAGGTTTTAATCAAATCAATCGGTTACGATAATTAGTAATTTTTTTCACTAATTTATTAATTATGTTGATCAAATCAATTGAACAACGCGATTAATAAAATTTCAAAATATTAAAAAGGGTTGTATGCCATATAATAAACTTTTAACATCTTCACAAACTGCGAATTACACAAAACTGCGACAATTACCAAACTGCGTACGGTAATTTAAAATACACTTCAACATACAAACTTCAAAGGCATACAACCTCTAAAAAACACCAACATACCCCGAACTACGTAGACTCTGATCCTCCATAAGGATGTACGTAGGCACTTGGTAACAAGGCGAGTCCCCTACCCCAAAATTTCAATAGGTTTAAGGTTTGCCCTATTAAACTTTCTATCACCTTTCTTTATTAGCCATAAACCTTTTCCTTACAATGAAACCTTAGGAAAGGGTTAAGGGTGCCTAACACCTTCCTTTGACCTGATTATAATAACTTATCCAGATCTCTAAACTTCGTAGAGTTTCCTATTCGCCCTGGCAGAATAGGTGGCGACTTTAAAATCTAAATTTTTAGGGCATGTTGCTACAGCTGGCGACTCTGCTGGGGATAAACAAAAGGTGAATCATTATGCTCCTAGGTTTGGTTTAGGGTTTAGGTATATGGTTAATTATTAGGGTTTGGCTAATTTTTTAGGGTTAGGATTTTGGGTTAGGGTTTAGGTTTTTATTTTTTCATTAAATATTTAATTTTCTCTTTATTTATTTACCGTTCTTATTTATTTATAGCAATTTAAATAAATATCTGTTTAATTGAATATTTGTTTTTTATTGCATTTTTGGGTTATATATAAATTGCTGTTAAAACATAAGTCTGGGAATTATCTTTAAGACTATAGGAGACTTGCATCGCCTACGAGTCTTAATGATAATTTCACTCAGAATGGGTTGAATATTCGGAAATGTCCAAAACGAGGCTTGACTTTGTTGAGGGCAGGACTGGGTATTTAGCTGATCTCTCTGGGAACCTACCCCTAAAACTCGAACCTCATGGGCAAATGAGTTATTCTAAAATCCAAAGAGACAAAAAGAGGCTACGAACGGCCCCATGAAACCTTTTAGAACATACCAATGGGAAAGGTATACTCCCTAAACCGTTGCGTTGAACCTATGAACTTTCGGCTTATGTGCTTATGTGTTTAGTTTTATGCTTTTATTATTTTTATATCATATAATTGGTTGCATTCATCATTCATCATGTGCATTTCTTCATCATGTCTTATCCACAGGAATAAAAAAAAAGGGGTTTTAAAAAATAAAATAAAATAAAATAAATGTGGATAAGACATGAACATAAACATAGCATTCATGACATGCATATCATTTCAAATCGTTTTAAAAAAAACATTAAAAGGAGTAAATTGTCTTTATCTCCAGTCACGTCATTGAAGAAGATAACCGAGCAACCATACCACTGTACCAAACTAGGTCTCAATGAAAGAGAACAATGGAACAACTAGAGCAGAATCAAGCCGCCCTTCGTGAAGAAGTGACCCAACTAAAGGATACCGTGGAGGAAATTAAGGGAGGAATGACCCAAATGCTGATTTTCATGAAGGATTTCATGGATAAACAAGAAAAGGGTAAGGAAACTCAGGATCAGTCCGAGGATATACCAGATGATGGAAACCCGCTGTTAGGATACATTCCTGTCGCACGCTCGCGAAAAAATGAACAGAGTCGCCACCAATATATTTATCCCATAAGGGAAAGGAATATCAGAAAACCTAACAAATGAAGGAACAGGGTCTTGCGACCAGAGAATCTAGGTACGGGAGTCGGTTACGCAAGGGGAAGGTGCTAGCACCCCTCGCGCCCATCGTACTCGATGGTATCCACCTATGTATGTTTCTATCTAAAGGGTGTATACTAGGTCTATGTCTAAATGCGAATGAATGCAGAATGTAGGGAAAATAAATAATTATACTCGCACGGGCCCTACCCCGCTGCCTACGTATCCTTTTCAGGAATCAGGGTTACCGTAGCTCGGCTCAAGATTTTCTGTTTGTTTTTGTGTTTTTTAGTTGGGCGGAGTTAACGTTCGCGCTCTTGCATAAGGGATCGACCTACGATGCGTTCGAGCGGAAATAACATTGCCCTTAGGAAGAAAGAGAGAGGTTGGTTTGTGTTTTTTAGGGTAATTCCATGATGACAAAACCCACTACAAGGCTTCCCATCACTTCCTTACTTTGTTTTAAATCTGACCATTTATTAGTGTTTTAAGTGTTTTTGGTTGGTGTTTTTTGAGGGAATTTGTTTGTGACTTAGATCATACCAAAAAGAGTTTTGTTTTGCATATTTAGAGAACGCACACCGAGGCCTACGCCACAATCGTTTCTCTAAATAGCGGTTAAGAAATACATCGAGGCCTCACACCTCAATCATTTCTTTTCCGCTGAGTATAAAAAGAATACAAGAAGAAGTCCTTTTTTGTGAATATTTAGAGAACACACATCAAGGCCTACGCCACAATCGTTTCTCTAAATAGCGGCTAAGAAATACATCGAGGCCTCACACCTCAATCATTTCTTCTCCGTTAAGTAGGAAGGAACATACATCGGGGCCTACACCCCAATCATTTCTTTCCTACTATGAAATATAATAACGGTATGATCCTTTGTCGGCATTTATTAAGTATTTTAAAAGTTGCAAAGAAAAAAGAATGAAATAGGGAACTAATTCTATGTTCTAATCTAAGTGTTGTTTATGCAAGTCTAAATCCTAATGTTAACATGGGATAGATTCTAAAAGGAGCAATAAAAAGGTACTAACAATAGGCCTAAAATAAGGCCAAAAATACGAGCAATAAAATCACACAAGCATCATACAAAAATGAACATGGAAATAGTACAAAACGATTCAAGCATTAGTACAAAAATGAAACTAAAAAAAAACTACTATTTTTATGAGTTTTTTATGAAGGCGAAATCAATTAAAAGTCCAAAATTAAACTAGCCTAAAACCTAATTAAGAGGCTAATATTTTTTATGAGTCTTTAGTGAAGGGGAATTCTAAGACTAAAATTAAATCTAAAAGTGGCCTAAAAATCTAACAAGTTTATTGATTTTATTGTTTTTATCACTAAGAAAAAAATAAGAGCAAGCTATGTTAAAAAACCTAAATTCTAATAAGGAAAACATGTGATCAGGGGGGGCTGAATTGGGAATGGTGGTGTGGACAAGTAAGCTGGTCGGGCCTGCAGACAGAGGCCCAAAGTGAATTATTTGGTTCAGATTTTGTTCAATATCAAAGATGGTACGCTTGGGCCTTCATGGGGAGATCTAATAATCAGGCCCACGGAGTTTTTTTTGTTATGATTTTGTAGCCAAAACGTGTGCATCAATGGGCCAGGGGGTGAAAGAATAGCAATTTCGGTATTGGCCCAAGAGAAATAACCCATGAGCATGTTTCAGATTCGATTCCACACATTTTCTAGATTTTGGGTTCAATTTCAATAATTCTAACAGATCCATGTACATTTAAACACCATTAACACTAGTTAATCCTAATTAATCACATTAAAAAAAAAGCGTTATGAATAGACTAAATTAAAATGGGGATTAGGGTTTAATTTGTGACCTTTCGCCTTCTCAGAGCTTCTTCTCTTCTCTTTCTCACGAGAACAAGCGGCGCGGTGGTGATGGCCTCAACCCTTTCTGATGAAGCTTTCCGGCGTCAACCTTTGTCCCCTCCGACGACTATCTCATCTCTCCGCTCGGTCTCGATCGCTCTCACCGTGTTCGTTTTATTAAAGATTGTGCGGAGCTGAATCGATGAAGTTTGAAGGAGAAGATTAAAGCGCGATTGGGGAAGATGATGTGGTTGCGTTCAGAGATTTATGAACGTTGTGAAGGTCCCCGATTGAGCTCTTGATGATCGGAGACGAATCGTGCGACGATTGTTCTCATATTTGATTTTCAGATCGGTCCCTATCTCCTTCGAAACCTACCGGAGAGCTCCGACGGCTCTTCAACCGTAATGACAAGAATATCAGAAGAACCTTTAATCTTCAGGTAACACCGCGTATCCCTTGCCTTTAACATTTCAGACCGATTGTTCTTTCTTCTTCTTGAATCTCATTCTCCTTCTTCTTCTTCTATTTGATTTTCCGTGGACTTCCTTTTATGTTCAAATCTGCTTCCGAAGTTCTGCGTGCGCTATCATGGCATAGTGATGATTATTGATGGAGTATTGATGTTGCTGTAGAGAGCTTCTGAGAGCAGAGTTGAGGTTGAAGAGATGATGATCTTGTGGTGAGGTATGAAGCGTGGAAGTGGAGTGAACGGGGAAGGTTGAAGATGGTGAAGCTACGAGGAATGAAGATCTTATGGTGGAGGTGAATGATTGTGATAGCAGAGAAGATTGAAGAGGTGAAGATGAGAGAAGATTAGTGATTGAAGGTTTTTGAATTGATGATGAGAGGATGAAGATTATGGAGGGAATTGAAGATTATGAAGATAACAGTGTGAAAGAAGAAGCCGAATGGAAACTGAAGAATTCTGATATATAGGATGAAGGAAGGTTGAGTCGGCTATGATGAAAGGTTAGTTATCTTTCTGATTTTTCTGTTATAACTCTGTTTCAATCTGTTAGAGTGATAGGGTTTGTAACTGTTTTTGGAAGTTAGTTATGGATGGTTATATTCTGTTATGACAGTTATGAGTTTGTTATGGGCTGTTTGAAAGTTAGTTATGGTTTATGGTATGAAGCTTTTTGTGGTTGTTTATTTGTGAATGCTGAACCGGTTTTAGTGTGGCTGCAGGGTTGTATAGTTAGAATGTGTGTATGTTTGAATATGTTGAATCAGTCTGATATATACAGGTGTGACTGAAAATGTGTATAATTGGTGGTTAAAGTAGGACTGTTAGAGGTTAATTTAGGACAAGGAACTTGGCTTTTATCTGTCTTGGTTCAGGTATATTGACAATTGTAGGAAATGGTATGGCTGCAAGTTCTGGGTATTTTGTAATGTTTGGACTGAGCTTTTCTCTCTTTTTGTACTGAATTGATACAGGGCTAGAATTGTGCAAACATGGTTTTGTATTGTGAATTTGATGATGCTTTTGTTGTATATGCTGCTTTTGACAATTATTCAGGAGTTTCTAAAAACCGTTAGTTTGTTAGGTTTGGGATATATGTGATGGTTCTGAACTGGATTTTCCTTCATGTGTGCAGGTTTGCTATTGTTCCTGAATCACGAAGGAAAAAGGGGCCATGTTTGGAAACTCTTAGAAGCTTTGTTGGACATGGAGCAAAATTAAGATCAAAAGGAAATGGGTTGATTGAAGATTTAAGAAGAGATGGATTTTAGGGGGTCAACTGTGTTTTTTTTTTGTGGAATATTATGTAATGATTTTCTTTGTTTTGTAATAGGATGATGGTTGGATAGTGTAATGAACAAAACTTTTTCTCTTTGAGTGAATTCCCCTATTTTCTGAATTTGAACTTTTCATGCTTCGGTGTTTGATATTCAATATGATCCTAATGCATCTCAAAAGAAAGCGATCATAGTCCATCTTGAATGAGGAAGTCAACATGACTTGGTCAACAAAAATCAACATTCCAAGGTTGATTTGTTTATGAAAAGTCAACTTATGCCCAATGAGATCATCTTTAATTTTCTTTCTTGTTCCAAATTTACACTTCTCTCCATGCTTGATATCAACAGAACTTGCACTTCAAACTAACCATTAATCCCATGTCTTGTGTTAGAAGAAACAAAACTCGAACAATAACTTTTGCCAAGACTAAGTGAAACTTCCAATTTCTTCATGACCCTTGATCCCATATTTTTAGATGTCTTATTAAGTGGATGAATGCAAAGTTTATGCAAATGACCTAATGGAGAGTATGTACATGAATGCAAAGCCTAAGTCAGTTAAAAATAAAGGGGTAGGACAAATTTGGGGTAGGACAAATTTGGGGTATGACAGCTGCCCCTATTTAATCATCTTAAACCTGAAAGTGAGATTGGCGTTAGCCTTTCGAACATTCAAGGTTTAAGAAGATTAAATACAAAGACCTGAAATTTGTCCTGAAAAGATGGTGTAGGTGTTATCCTTATTTTTGTTTTGATATCTGCTGGGGAAAGAAATTTTTTTTTTGTTTTTCTGGTGGAAGAATTTACAGTGAGTAATTGGACGAATGGAGATAGCTTGTAACGTAGCAGTGGTGCCAATACAAGGTTCTCAAAGGGAATGATTGTTGTATGAAACTGACTGAAAGGATAAGATCTCGTGCGATCTATGACTCAACAACGACTCGACATCAGGAGAGGATCTCGTACGATCCTCAGGACCGAAAGGAAAAGATCTCGTGCGACCTATGACTCAACATCGGGGTGAGAATAACAAACTCACGACTCAAGAGAATTGAAAAAGACGAGGATAAGGTCGACAGACCTACGATCCATGACTCGAAATTAGGGTAAGATCAACGGACCTACGACCCATAAGAATTGAAAAATACGAGGATAAGGTTGACAGACCTACGATCCATGACTCGAAATTAGGGTAAGATCAACGAACCTACGACCCACAAGCATTGAAAGAAAGAATAAGCACCAACACTGAGGCTGGAGAAGGAAAGAATTAACATCAACACTGAGGCTGAGAAAGGAAAGGATTACCATCAACACTGAGGCTGGGAAAGGAAAGGCATCGAAACTGAGGTCGGAGGACGAAAGGATTAACATCAACACTGAGTTTGGGAAAGGAAAGGCATCGACACTGAGGTCGGAGGACATCAACACTGAGGTTGTAAAGAGAAACGATAAACATCAATACTGAGGTTGGAAGACATCAACACTGAGGTTGTGCAAGGAACGGCATTGACACTGAGGTCGAGGACATCAACACTGGGGTTGAACGAGAAAAGATAAACATCAACACTGAGGTTGTGAATGACGATTGGCATCGACACGGAGGTCGGTGAAGTAATGATAGGCATCAACACTGAGGTTGGACAAGAAAAGGATAGACATCAACACTGAGGTTGGAAAAGAAAGGTATCGACACTGAGGTCAAGGGAAGAAAGAATTAATATCCACACTGAGGTTGGGGATTGGGAATTAGTTTTGAAATGGTTTGCCAGGACGGAAGGCAGAGGATACACAACACGGGGGTTGGATCTAAAAGTTTTCCCGTACGAGGGAAGAGATCACGGAGACTAGTGATGACTAGACTTGATCAAAAGACATCGCTAAACATTGGAGATTCACGGAGATGTTGATGCTGGCGAAGCATAAGAATTACATTAATCCCTCAGGCCAAAGGCGGGGTGTAACTCTTCAAGAGCGGCAATCGTTCGAATTGCCACACACCAAGTATGGTTATTCAAATGATTGAAAAATGAGATGGGTTGAATGCCCACCCTCATTCACACTCTAATCTTCACGCAGCACACGGGAAATAACCTCGGAGACAACGATTCCGACGAAGAAAGACATTGTATCCGATCCACATTGGGGAGAGAACATGAGACTTCTTTTGGGGATTGAGGATACTAGGTATTGGCACCATGGTTTGAGGAGATTTGTGATGTAGTAGCAGATATCAATCGGAGTTTGTAAGGATAACATTTTCTGTGGGGATGTATCATTGTCTTGATTGGGCGTTGGTTGTATTATCTGGCTTATGCTTTGTATGCGTGTTTGAATTTTTCTATGGCGTAATGTTCCATTTTGATGGATATGCTACGCCTTCGAGGATGCAATGTTATATGCAATGGAAACTATATGCAGAGTGCTAAATAAAGGCATTAGAGTGATAGAGAAGCATGATTATTGGAGTCCCTTGCTTGTTGTCTTGAGCTACCAATATGAATCTGTATTGGAAACCCTACAGTACCAAAGATCTTTAGCAACCGCATTGAGGATTGGAATGTGGCTTTGTTGGGGAGGAAGTGACTTCATTTGACTTTCCCTACACCTTGAACTGCTTGGGGATGGTGAGTTTGAGGAGATTCCCTCGATTCACCATGTTGAGGATGAGAGATTCAGATAAGGAGACCAGGTTGGGAGAGTGGAACAACTTCCATGAGAAATAAACTCATGTGTTTGAGGAGAGACCAAAGTTCCAGGAGAAATAAACTTCTATGATTGGGGAGAGACAATAAAGCTCAGAAGATTATGCCCTAAGCTTCATGAACTACGAGGGAATTTGCCCCAAGGGATCTTTGGAGAGATTTTTCGAATCTCGACGTAACTGCCCCAGATTGGTTGAACCCAAGAGAGATTCCTCGACTTGATTGCCCCAGATTGATGGAAGCTTGAATGGATGCCTCAGTTGACAGAGTCTTCACACGACTTGCCCCTCGGAGTGATCAGCCTTTTGAAGTGAATGGCCCATGGAATCGATCAACTTTTTCTGCAGTTATTCATTGTTTGATCTTCCTTGATGTCAAATATTTATTCACAAGTAAAAGATGATTGTTTTGAAGATGATAATCCTAATGCAATGCTTATGCTAGCTTCGAGATCAAAGTTATTAAAACAAAGTTGTGACATTCAGTGTTTGAATTGTTTGTCATATCGATATCAACATAAATGGTAAGCAAACATCTAGGAGTCAGTTTTACGCAACTTGCTTTTGAAATAAACCCTGCTTCAATTAGGTCTTTTAAGGGTTGTAACGCGGCCTGGTTCACGGTTTTAGAAAAAAAAGATTTAAGGCTCAAAGTCTAACCAAAACCCACCCATTCTCCGTGATGTTCTCCAGTCCTAAATTCAACTTAACCTTATACGAGCGTTCATCCTTCAATAGGAGTTTGGAATGGTTGAGGAACCAATGAGGTCCTCTGGACATGGCAGTCACTTTACCTTTCGATTTGGTGTCTGATCACACAACTTTGTTCTTTTGATGAGGATCTTTGTATTATAATCCTTGTTTTTCGTTTCTGCTTTGCTTTTTTTTGTTTCCCTAACTTTTGCCTGGACAAATTCTTTTGAATTTTATTTTGGAGTCCAGCGGGATGCCCTAATTTTTGCCTAAGTCACTTGTTTTCAAGTTGTTGACTTAGCGGGCTTTTTTTTTATTCACTTCTTTTTCTTTGAACAAGTCGTGTGATCCTGAATCTCTGATTTGTTGGAGGTAATTGTGACTGCCTTATTCTTTGATTGATGAGGGATTATCATTGTGGTATTCACTTTCCTCAACCTTTTTAAAGACAACCATTGTTGTATCCTTGGATGCACACTCCTGATGAATTTTGATTGCTCGATCAGGTTAATTGAACGCTACCCTGCCCCTGGGTTAAATGTGAGGGTTTTTTTTTGTATAGAAAAGAAACTCCTACTTCAAGGCTCAAAGGGGTTAACGAGGGTCTATCTCCCTTATATCTCCAGTGTTTGGGGATTAGAAACAATGCCTGTACATCCTCAGCGGGGTTTTATTCAAAAGCACACAATTAGAGATTTTGCGTTTTTATTTTTTTCATCATTCTCCTTTTGATGTTTTTTGCTTTAGTCAAGAGTTTGATATCGATAGACAGAAAGATATGAGTGAACCCGAATGGATTGATTTGAAACTAGCATATGCAGTGCATTTTTATTTTTATTAAAAACAAACAAGTTTTACATGGAAGTAACATTTAACAAAACAAGGAAAATTACAAATGAAAATGCAAAAATGAATTGATGATTGCCATAGTTGAGGAGGCTTGACTCCGTCTGGACTTGTTGATCTTGAATACTTTTTGCAGCTCCTTACAAACACTTCAGATTACTTTAAAAGAAAACTCCGACGAAGTCACCCAAGAGTTGTAAACTTTTGCCTTACTTTAGGGATTCGAGCAATGCGAGTGACGCAATGCTCAAGATAAGAGTATGTCTTGCTTATCCCTCGTGCGGGAGCCCTAAGCATAGATGTTGGAGAAACATTCACCGTCAAACATGGAGGAACCTTGCATGGCCATCAAACTTAGAAAAGCTATCTGTTGTGAGGAAGACTCAAAACACAAATCTAACCAACTGACATTCCAACAAGCAGGGAAGCGAATGGGCACAAGGCAACAGGACCACATCAATTTATGTGTAGACCGTCTGGAGTGAATGATATTGCTTTGGAGTCAATGAGATCTTGGACTTTGCGTTTCAAAATATTACAATCCTCAGTTGAATGTCCAGATGTCCCAGAATG
Source organism: Vicia villosa (assembly GCF_029867415.1). Lineage (NCBI taxonomy): Eukaryota > Viridiplantae > Streptophyta > Magnoliopsida > Fabales > Fabaceae > Vicia > Vicia villosa. The sequence goes on along the minus strand of NW_026705808.1, from coordinate 196,470 downwards.
GTACTCGCACTTTGCATTTAAGTCATATCCTTGAGGAATCAGTGTTGGAGGGGGCTTAGCCTCCCTTAGTTCGACCAAGGATTCATTGAGTAAATGAGAGAGCAGTTGACTATAAGTCATAGGAATCGGGTCAATCTTTCTTGGTGGTCTTCTCGGCCTTCGTGGACCTTGTTGTTGGTAATTTTGGTGATAGTTAAGAACATGAACCTGAGGATAAGCAGGGAGTTCTTCTTCTCTATTCTCTGAAATTGCATTTGTTTCACTTTTCTCCTCTTCTGTGAATTCGGAAGCATTGGCCATATCTTGGATTTTACCCATCTTTAAGGCGTTTTCAATTCGTTCTCCTACGACAACCAAACTTGGGAATTCGGAGGAAGCACACCCAATCATCATGTTCAGATAAGGATCTTTCAGAGTATTCATGAACATGTGTACAAGCTCTCGTTCCAAAAGAGGAGGTTGGACTCTGGAAGCTAATTCTCTCCAACTTTGTGCATACTCTTTAAAAGACTCATCAACCTTCTGAGTTAAACTTTGGAGTTGTAGTCTAGTAGGAGCCATGTCACTGTTGTACTTGTAATGCTTGAGAAAAGCCTCTGCTAATTCATCCCATGTGCGGACATGGATTCGTTCGAGTCGTGTATACCATTCAAGAGATGCCCCACTGAGACTATCCTGAAAGAAGTGCATTAGAAGCTTATCATTTTTTGCATACGGAGCCATCTTGTTGCAAAATGTCTTGATGTGACTCATCGGGCAAGTGGTACCCTTGTATTTCTCAAAACTGGGGACTTTGAATTTAGCAGGAATCTTGATATCAGGCACTAGGCACAAATCAATAGCATTCAAACCGGAGGAGCTTCGACCTTCTAAAGCATTCAATCTTTCTTCCAGGAGATGGAATTTGTTTTCATTTTCCTCGATCGGGAACTTGAATGCTTCAAGTTTAGAATTGTTCTCATGGTGTGAATCCTCCTTGTTAAGAACTTCCGCGGGCACATGTTTTGACCCCCCATTAGCAACAGTGGTCGGAGTACCATTGGTCAACTTAGCAACACTTTGTCTGAGCTCTTCTTGCCCCTGAACAACAGCATTGAGAGTCTCCAAGAGTTGGGTCATCCTTTCCCCCATAGTATCCAAGTCCTTACGAAGTTCAACCTGATTTCGTTCAAGATGGTCCATGATTCTCCTCTGATTAATCCTCGTATGATACAGATGTAGGGAAGTCAAATTTGTTGATGAAGCAGAAATCTGTTGAAAGGGACCCCAATTAGCTTCTGATGTGTAACCATGACATGCAATATGATATGAATGCAATGTTTCATTTGTGGAGAACCCTAAAGTCTTTTCACATACCTTTTTTTTTTCTTTTTTTATCTCCTTTTTTGAAATCAAGGCTTTATTTTATATGGAGTATCTTTTCTTCCTTTCTTTTTTGCTGTTCTATTTCCTTTTTTTCTCTTTTTTTTGAAATAGACTTTAGGATCCCCACAAATGAAGTGGGTGGAGCAATGATGTTATGCAATGCAACAACATGGGATCAAGGTCCATATAATCTTAGTAACCACTGTACAATTCTCTGAATAACTGATATAGGTCAGATGTCATGAGATCAAAAGTCCGGCCTATGTATCATGTAACCATAGAAACAATAGTCACCATCAGAACAGAATAGTCACCAACGGTACCTGTCATGTATATCCCTCCCCACTCACAGGTGAATCTAGGTCAGGGTAGGTCAAAAGGTCTCCAGCGTTAACAACTCTCCTGAAACACCATCATCGTTGCAAATACATGCCAACAATGGTATCCCATTCGAGTCTCAGCTGGTCGTAGGTCTCATGATCGCAATCAACAGAACCTGACATTCTCTTGGCGTCATGACTATCCACTCTATCCTAGGTATCCTATGTGTCAACTCTGGCCTGGGTATTGGGCCTTTTACCTCATAGAACATCCCACCCAACCTGCAAACAGAGAAAATATGTGGTCCCCACGGGGACCCATAATATAGTCCAGATGCATACGGAAAGTAAACATGATATGCAAGCAGGAAATAAACATGATATGCAAGCATATATACAGGATGAAAATATATAAGCAAATAAACAAAGAAACACCCAAAGAAAAGAAACAAACAAAGACTAGGATTGACTCGCTAAGAATGGACCAGCACAGGTCTAACGTCCCCAGCAGAGTCGCCAGCTGTCGCACGCTCGCGAAAAATGAACAGAGTCGCCACCAATATATTTATCCCATAAGGGAAAGGAATATCAGAAAACCTAACAAATGAAGGAACAGGGTCTTGCGACCAGAGAATCTAGGTACGGGAGTCGGTTACGCAAGGGGAAGGTGCTTGCACCCCTCGCGCCCATCGTACTCGATGGTATCCACCTATGTATGTTTCTATCTAAAGGGTGTATACTAGGTCTATGTCTAAATGCGAATGAATGCAGAATGTAGGGAAAATAAATAATTATACTCGCACGGGCCCTACCCCGCTGCCTACGTATCCTTTTCAGGAATCAGAGTTACCGTAGCTCGGCTCAAGATTTTCTGTTTGTTTTTGTGTTTTTTAGTTGGGCGGAGTTAACGTTCACGCTCTTGCATAAGGGATCGACCTACGATGCGTTCGAGCGGAAATAACATTGCCCTTAGGAAGAAAGAGAGAGGTTGGTTTGTGTTTTTTAGGGTAATTCCATGATGACAAAACCCACTACAAGGCTTCCCATCACTTCCTTACTTTGTTTTAAATCTGACCATTTATTAGTGTTTTAAGTGTTTTTGGTTGGTGTTTTTTGAGGGAATTTGTTTGTGACTTAGATCATACCAAAAAGAGTTTTGTTTTGCATATTTAGAGAACGCACACCGAGGCCTACGCCACAATCGTTTCTCTAAATAGCGGTTAAGAAATACATCGAGGCCTCACACCTCAATCATTTCTTTTCCGCTGAGTATAAAAAGAATACAAGAAGAAGTCCTTTTTTGTGAATATTTAGAGAACACACATCAAGGCCTACGCCACAATCGTTTCTCTAAATAGCGGCTAAGAAATACATCGAGGCCTCACACCTCAATCATTTCTTCTCCGTTAAGTAGGAAAGAACATACATCGGGGCCTACACCCTAATCATTTCTTTCCTACTATGAAATATAATAACGGTATGATCCTTTGTCGGCATTTATTAAGTATTTTAAAAGTTGCAAAGAAAAAAGAATGAAATAGGGAACTAATTCTATGTTCTAATCTAAGTGTTGTTTATGCAAGTCTAAATCCTAATGTTAACATGGGATAGATTCTAAAAGGAGCAATAAAAAGGTACTAACAATAGGCCTAAAATAAGGCCAAAAATACGAGCAATAAAATCACACAAGCATCATACAAAAATGAACATGGAAATAGTACAAAACGATTCAAGCATTAGTACAAAAATGAAACTAAAAAAAAACTACTATTTTTATGAGTTTTTTATGAAGGCGAAATCAATTAAAAGTCCAAAATTAAACTAGCCTAAAACCTAATTAAGAGGCTAATATTTTTTATGAGTCTTTAGTGAAGGGGAATTCTAAGACTAAAATTAAATCTAAAAGTGACCTAAAAATCTAACAAGTTTATTGATTTTATTGTTTTTATCACTAAGAAAAAAATAAGAGCAAGCTATGTTAAAAAACCTAAATTCTAATAAGGAAAACATGTGATCAGGGGGGGCTGAATTGGGAATGGTGGTGTGGACAAGTAAGCTGGTCGGGCCTGCAGACAGAGGCCCAAAGTGAATTATTTGGTTCAGATTTTGTTCAATATCAAAGATGGTACGCTTGGGCCTTCAGGGGGAGATCTAATAATCAGGCCCACGGAGTTTTTTTTTGTTATGATTTTGTAGCCAAAACGTGTGCATCAATGGGCCAGGGGGTGAAAGAATAGCAATTTCGGTATTGGCCCAAGAGAAATAACCCATGAGCATGTTTCAGATTCGATTCCACACATTTTCTAGATTTTGGGTTCAATTTCAATAATTCTAACAGATCCATGTACATTTAAACACCATTAACACTAGTTAATCCTAATTAATCACATTAAAAAAAAAGCGTTATGAATAGACTAAATTAAAATGGGGATTAGGGTTTAATTTGTGATCTTTCGCCTTCTCAGAGCTTCTTCTCTTCTCTTTCTCACGAGAACAAGCGGCGCGGTGGTGATGGCCTCAACCCTTTCTGATGAAGCTTTCCGGCGTCAACCTTTGTCCCCTCCGACGACTATCTCATCTCTCCGCTCGGTCTCGATCGCTCTCACCGTGTTCGTTTTGTTAAAGATTGTGCGGAGCTGAATCGATGAAGTTTGAAGGAGAAGATTAAAGCGCGATTGGGGACGATGATGTCGTTGCGTTCAGTGATTTATGAACGTTGTGAAGGTCCCCGATTGAGCTCTTGATGATCGAAGACGAATCGTGCGACGATTGTTCTCATATTTGATTTTCAGATCGGTCCCTATCTCCTTCGAAACCTACCGGAGAGCTCCGACGGCTCTTCAACCGTAATGACAAGAATATCAGAAGAACCTTTAATCTTCAGGTAACACCGCGTATCCCTTGCCTTTAACATTTCAGACCGATTGTTCTTTCTTCTTCTTGAATCTCATTCTCCTTCTTCTTCTTCTATTTGATTTTCCGTGGACTTCCTTTTATGTTCAAATCTGCTTCCAAAGTTTTGCGTGCGCTATCATGGCATAGTGATGATTATTGATGGAGTATTGATGTTGCTGTAGAGAGCTTCTGAGAGCAGAGTTGAGGTTGAAGAGATGATGATCTTGTGGTGAGGTATGAAGCGTGGAAGTGGAGTGAACGGGGAAGGTTGAAGATGGTGAAGCTGCGAGGAATGAAGATCTTATGGTGGAGGTGAATGATTGTGATAGCAGAGAAGATTGAAGAGGTGAAGATGAGAGAAGATTAGTGATTGAAGGTTTTTGAATTGATGATGAGAGGATGAAGATTATGGAGGGAATTGAAGATTATGAAGATAACAGTGTGAAAGAAGAAGCCGAATGGAAACTGAAGAATTCTGATATATAGGATGAAGGAAGGTTGAGTCGGCTATGATGAAAGGTTAGTTATCTTTCTGATTTTTCTGTTATAACTCTGTTTCAATCTGTTAGAGTGATAAGGTTTGTAACTGTTTTTGGAAGTTAGTTATGGATGGTTATATTCTGTTATGACAATTATGAGTTTGTTATGGGCTGTTTGAAAGTTAGTTATGGTTTATGGTATGAAGCTTTTTGTGGTTGTTTATTTGTGAATGCTGAACCGGTTTTAGTGTGGCTGCAGGGTTGTATAGTTAGAATGTGTGTATGTTTGAATATGTTGAATCAGTCTGATATATACAGGTGTGACTGAAAATGTGTATAATTGGTGGTTAAAGTAGGACTGTTAGAGGTTAATTTAGGACAAGGAACTTGGCTTTTATTTGTCTTGGTTCAGGTTGATTGACAATTGTAGGAAATGGTATGGCTGCAAGTTCTGGGTATTTTGTAATGTTTGGACTGAGCTTTTCTCTCTTTTTGTACTGAATTGATACAGGGCTAGAATTGTGCAAACATGGTTTTGTATTGTGAATTTGATGATGCTTTTGTTGTATATGCTGCTTTTGACAATTATTCAGGAGTTTCTAAAAACCGTTAGTTTGTTAGGTTTGGGATATATGTGATGGTTCTGAACTGGATTTTCCTTCATGTGTGCAGGTTTGCTATTGTTCCTGAATCACGAAGGAAAAAGGGGCCATGTTTGGAAACTCTTAGAAGCTTTGTTGGACATGGAGCAAAATTAAGATCAAAAGGAAATGGGTTGATTGAAGATTTAAGAAGAGATGGATTTTAGGGGGTCAACTGTGTTTTTGTTTTGTGGAATATTATGTAATGATTTTCTTTGTTTTGTAATAGGATGATGGTTGGATAGTGTAATGAACAAAACTTTTTCTCTTTGAGTGAACTCCCCTATTTTCTCAATTTGAACTTTTCATGCTTCGGTGTTTGATATTCAATATGATCCTAATGCATCTCAAAAGAAAGCGATCATAGTCCATCTTGAATGAGGAAGTCAACATGACTTGGTCAACAAAAATCAACATTCCAAGGTTGATTTGTTTATGAAAAGTCAACTTATGCCCAATGAGATCATCTTTAATTTTCTTTCTTGTTCCAAATTTACACTTCTCTCCATGCTTGATATCAACAGAACTTGCACTTCAAACTAACCATTAATCCCATGTCTTGTGTTAGAAGAAACAAAACTCGAACAATAACTTTTGCCAAGACTAAGTGAAACTTCCAATTGCTTCATGACCCTTGATCCCATATTTTTAGATGTCTTATTAAGTGGATGAATGCAAAGTTTATGCAAATGACCTAATGGAGAGTATGTACATGAATGCAAATCCTAAGTCAGTTAAAAATAAAGGGGTAGGACAAATTTGGGGTATGACAATTCCAAGCATCGATCCTCACAAAATTAATGCCCGCTCTTCCAAGAGAGTCATACGATCCCATGAGGAAGGAGATACTTCTCAGGAAGGATTCATCCCTATTGCACAGAAGGAAGGGGTATCCCGCACAGTTCGTATTCCTGCCAACAATCCTCCTAAAGAGGATGATTACTTGGATCTACAGTATGGTGATGTGGATAATACAAACCAGGTGCCTCCACACAAGCAAACTTTCCCTAACTCTAGAGAAGATTCTAAGGACAGCAGACAAATTAAGGTACTAGAGGAAAGACTAAAGGCAGTAGAAGGGTACAATGTCTTTGATGTGGGTACCTTCGAAATGAGCTTGGTCCCAGACTTGACTATCCCGCACAAGTTTAAGGTTCCTAACTTTGAAAATTAAAAAGGAATCACTTGTCCCAGAAGTCATCTACGCATGTACGTCAGAGAGATGGCAGCCTACGCCCACGATCAAAAGCTGATGATACACTTCTTCCAAGACAGCTTAAGTGGAGCGTCTGTTGATTGGTACATGTAGTTGGAAAAGTCCTATATCCGAAGATGGAATGACCTTTCTAACACATTCTTAAAGCAATATAAGTAAAACTTGGATATGGCGCCCAACCGACTGCAATTACAAAATCTATCACAGAAGAAGGATGAAGCCTTCAAGGAATATACACAAAGATGGTGAGAAATAGCTTCTCGAGTCCAACCTCCCTTGCTAGAAAAATAATTGGTAGACATGTTTATGGGCACCTTGCAAGGACCATACTACGATAAGATGGTCGGAAGCGTATCTTCAGGATTCTCGTATTTGGTGGTTATTGGTGAAAGGATTGAAAATGGGATTAAGAACGGAAAGATACAACGGGCATCCTCAGGTTCTTATCACTCAAAGAGGATCACCCCAACCTTTGCAAAGAAGAAGGAAGGGGAGACCAATGTAGTAGTGCATCAAGAACCTAGACTTCCTATGTCATTTCCACAACAGCATAACAGGTTTCAAGGCCCTCAAAGGAAATTCGATCCTTTGCCTACTTCCAAGAGCGAGATACTAAGATACTTGATAAGCGAGTCATTGGTAGAAATCAAACCATTGGCACCTCCTCCTCCAGGGAAAGTTCTACCCAGGTACAATGCCAACGAAAGGTGCGAATACCATGCTAATTCTCCCGGACACACATTGGAAAAATGTTGGGCCTTCAGGCATAAGGTTCAGGATTTGATAGAATCAGGGGAAATTGCTTTTGATAAACCCAACGTGAAGACGAATCCTATGCCTCACCATGGTGGGGCAGTCAATGCAATAGAGGTCGTTACATAGCAAGGGTTGGTTCAACAAAGAAGTTCCCCCATAGATGCACTTAAGAGGTATCTACTTATAAAAGGGTTCATCATAGAACATAACGAAGCTATCAAAGACACTCTGCAAAGACTCATGGATCAAGGGTTGATTCAACTAAAGGACCACTCCGAGGAGGAAAATGTAGCTATGGTAGATAGAAACGAGCCATTGGTCATACCTAGCCAAGGGACAAGGAAGCCATTAATCATCCCATGTTCTAAACCATCATTGCGGATACCTGCACAAGAGCATACTAAGGTAATCCCGACCAACAAGAATAGAGCCCCATATCCTTTGGACAAAATGAAAACAGTACCCTGGGAATACAATTCCGGTGCTAATACTTCTGTGTCAAATATCTTGGGACCTAGAGGCATGACCCGTAGCGGTCGCATATTCAAAACTGCGCAGGCACAACCAAAGCCTAATGAAAACTTGACACAAACTAGTGATCAAGCTGTAGTGGGACCAAGTGTTGAAACAACTCCCAAAGATAAACAGGCCAATGATAAGGATGCTGAGGAATTTTTGGCTTTAACCAAGAAAAGCGATTATAGGGTGGTAGATCATTTACAGCAGACACCATCCAAAATATCACTCCTATCAGTACTGGTAAACTCCGAGAAGCATCGAGACGCCTTGATGAAGATCTTGAACGCTGCCCACGTAACTAAGGACATCACTGTGAACCAATTCGATGGGATGGTGGCTAATCTCACCGCTGGGGCATGTCTGAGGTTTAGTGATCATGAGTTACCTCCGCAGGGAAAAGCACACAACAAAGCCCTGCACATCTCTATACAATGCGGAAAAGCTCATCTATCCAGAGTTCTGATTGATACAGGTTCGTCACTAAATGTGATGCCAAAAGCAACCCTCGAAAAGATAGCCCTGGAAGGTCTTGTTGTCATACCAAGTCGTCTAGTGGTCAAAGCCTTTGATGGATCACAGAGTCCAGTGTTTGGAGAAGTAGACCTACCGGTTGTAGTTGGTCCTCATACCTTATGTATCAACTTCCAAGTGATGGAGATAGAGCCAGCTTACACATGCCTACTGGGGCGTCCTTGGATTCACGCAGCTGGGGCGGTCACATCTACTCTTCATCAGAAAATAAAATTTGTGGATGGAAATTCCATAGTAACTGTCAATGGAGAGGAAGATATATTTGTCAGCAACTTGGATTCATACAAATATATCGAGGCTGGAGAAGGGGCATTAGAAACTGCGTTCCAGGCGTTAGAAATTGCAACTGCAGTCACACTACTCGTGGAGAAAATACGAAGGGCGGTAACATCTTGGAGAGACCTACAAGACATGAATGTGGAAGGCTGGGGCAAAGTGTCAGAAATCCTGGAGAAGAAGGATCGCTTAGGGTTAGGATATCAACTGTCGAAGATCACAAGCACTACGAAGAAGGAACAACGATTCCCCCCGATTATGAAGACTTTCGTGACAGGCGGGTACGAACACGTAGCTATGATATCCAACATGGACTCTAAGGAGGGAACATCCAACTTCATCCGAAGGGTCAGATCAGGAGAGCAGCTCTAGAACTGGACGAGCCAGGAGATACCGGAGATAGTTTTCGTTTCAAAGTAATTTTCTTCTGTTTTATTTTCCAATAAAGACAATAATGCTCGTGCCTCGCCCGAAGCACAGATTTGGTTTGTAAGGGCCCCATTTCTTTTCAAATTTAAGGTTTATCAATAAAATTGTTTTTTCATTTGGTATTAAAAAAAAATCTTGTCTATCCTTGCATTTATTTCTTTTCAAAATGACAAATAAACTTTTTCACAAAAGCACATCCATATTTGCATACTAACAACAAAACATAAAGCATGTGCAGATCACCTTCTAACACTACTAATAATAATACTGCTGAAACTCGATGTAAACTCGAGGCTCTTGCTAATCAGTCTGAGGAAGGGGATGAGGAAGATGATGAACTTCCGGAAGAATTGTCAAGGTTAATAGACAGAGAATCCAAAAGCATGCTCCCTCATCAGGAGGCCATTGACATCATAAAATTGGGTACGAATAAAGAGCCTAGAGAAATCAAGATTGGGGCAACACTGAACGAGGACGTGAAAGCAACACTAATCAAGCTCCTCCACGAGTACGCAGAAATATTTGCTTGGTCATACAGTGACATGCCAGGGTTGGATACGGATATTGTTGTACATAGATTACCACTCAAAGAAGGATGTGCACCAGTCAGACAAAAGCGTAGGAGAGTTCATCCCGACATGGATAACAAAGTCTGAGAAGAGGTACTCAAACAGTTCGACATAGGGTTTCTTGCCGTGGTTGACTATCCACCATGGATTGCTAACATAGAACCAGTTCCTAAGGAAGACGGGAAAGTACACATGTGTGTGGATTATAGAGATCTAAACAAAGCAAGTCCGAAAGACGACTTTCCACTACCGCACATAGAGGTGTTGGTGGACAATACAACACAAGCTTCAGTTTTCTCCTTCATGGATGGGTTCTCTGTGTATAATCAAATTAAAATGGCTCCGAAATACATGGAGAAGACAACCTTTATAACATCCTGGGGCACCTTCTGCTACAAGGTAATGCCTTTTGGATTACGAAACGCAGGGGCAAGATATCAACGAGCCATGGTCACACTGTTCCATGACATGATCCACAAGGAGGTCGAAGTATACGTGGATGATATGATTGCTAAGTCCTGCACCGAAGAAGAGCATATTACACACCTGCATAAATTGTTTGAGTGCTTGAAGAAGTTCAAACTGAGGTTAAACCTGAACAAGTGTACATTTGGTGTAAGGTCAGGAAAGATATTGGGATTCATTGTGAGCCAACGAGGCATAGAAGTAGATCCCGACAAGGTGAAGGCTATACAAGAAATGCTAGTTCCAAGGACAGAAAAAGAGGTTTGTGGGTTCTTGGGTAGGTTGAACTACATCTCAAGGTTCATCTCACATCTGACAGCCACGTGTGAGCCTATATTCAAGTTACTAAGGAAAGATCTGCCGATCGAATGGAGTGACGATTGTCATGTATCCTTCGAAGCTATAAAGAGATACTTACAAAATCCACCGATTCTCATACCTCCCGTTCCAGGGAGACCACTAATCATGTATCTCACAGTTCTCGAAAGGTCTATGGGATGTGTATTGGGGCAACAGGATGAAACAGGCAGAAAAGAGGACGTTATTTACTATCTTAGCAAGAAATACACGGATTGTGAATCTCGATATTCACCATTGGAAAAGACATGTTGTGCCCTAGCATGGGCCTCCAAACGTCTACGACAATATATGCTAACACATTCCATATGGTTGATATCCAGGTTGGATCCTTTGAAATACGTGTTCGAAAAGCAAGCTCTCACAGGTAGAATTGCAAGGTGGCAAATGTTACTGTCAGAATACGACATACAATATGTCACTCAGAAAGCAATAAAAGGGAGTTTATTGGCGGAACATCTTGCCCACCAACCCCTCCAAGAATACCAGTCTATGAAATTCGACTTTCCCGACGAGGACATCATGGTGATAAGGGACTACGAAATACCAGGACCCGATGAAGGACCCGAACTAGGGGCAGTATGGACACTTATGTTCGACGGGGCCTCATATGCACTAGGACATGGTATAGGGGCAGTCTTGACATCTCTTGACAATCGTCACTTACCTTTGAAGGATAGAAAAACACTTAGAAAGGGGGGGGTTTGAATAAGTGTAGCTTTAAAAACTTGACAGATAAAAATAAATTGCACAGTTATTTTTATCCTGGTTCGTTGTTAACTAAACTACTCCAGTCCACCCCCGCAGAGATGATTTACCTCAACTGAGGATTTAATCCACTAATCGCACGGATTACAATGGTTCTCCACTTAGTCAGCAACTAAGTCTTCCAGAGTCTTCTGATCACACACTGATCACTCCAGGAACAACTGCTTAGATACCCTCTAAGACTTTTCTAGAGTATACTGATCCACACGATCACTCTAGTTACAACCTGCTTAGATAACCTCTAAGACTTCCTAGAGTATTCTGATCCACACGATCACTCTAGTTCCTTACAACTTAATGTAATTCTAAGAGTATTACAATTGCTTCTTAAAAGCGATAATCACAAACTGTGATATTTCTCTTAACGTTTAAGCTTAATCTCACTAATATATTACAACAGCAATGTAGTGAGCTTTGATGAAGATGAAGATTCTGAGTTTTGATTTGAACAGCGTTTCAGCAAGTTGATATTCACAGAATAGGTGTAGAATTCGTTAACCTTGCTTCTCATCAGAACTTCATATTTATAGGCGTTGGAGAAGATGACCGTTGAGTGCATTTAATGCTTTGCGTGTTCCGTACAGCATCGCATTTAATGTTATACGCTTTTGTCAACTACCTCGAGCCTTGTTCACGCTGTGTCTACTGACGTAGCCTTTAGTAGCTTTTAACGTTCCTTTTGTCAGTCAGCGTAGCTTGCCACTTGTACTTTCTTCTGATCTGATGTTTGTGAATACAACGTTTGAATATCATCAGAGTCAAACAGCTTGGTGCAAAGCGTCTTCTGATCTTCTGACCTTGAAGTGCTTCTGAGCGTGATACCATCAGAACTTCAGTGCTTCTGTTCTCTTGTTCTTCTGATGCTTCCATAGACCCATGTTCTGATTCTGCTTCGACCATCTTCTGATGTCTTGCCAGACCATGTTCTGATGTTGCATGCTGAACCCTTGAGACAAAGCTTCTGAGCGCTGAATTATGCGTACTCTTTATATATTCCCTGAAAAGGAAATTGCATTGGATTAGAGTACCATATTATCTTAAGCAAAATTCATATTATTGTTATCATCAAAACTAAGATAATTGATCAGAACAAATCTTGTTCTAACAACCTTTCACTGCGAGATTATGCTTTGACTGCACCAACAATATTGCAGAGTACGAGGCGTGCATATTGGGGTTAGAAGCTACGATCGATCTAAGGATTAAACTGCTTGAGATGTGTGGGGATTCACCATTGGTGATCCACCAAGTCAATAAAGAATGGGATACTCGAGATGCAAAGTTGATCCCTTACTGGGACCTCATACTAGAGTTAATGACTGGATTTGAAACAATCACTTTCACTCACATCCCAAGGGAAGAGAATCAAATGGCTGACGCACTGGCAACACTTTCCTCCATGTTCAAAGTAAATTGGCCGAACCATGAACCACAAATAATGGTTAGACACTTTGATGAATCGGCCTATTGTCTCATAATCAAGGAGCAGCCTAATAACAAACCATGGTTCCACGATATCAAAAGGTACTTGGAGAAACAAGAATACCCGGAGAATGCCTCTACGATTGACAAAAAGACATTAAGGAAATTGTCAGCCAAGTTCTTCCTGAGTGGAGATATCATATACAAACGAAATTACGACTCGGTATTATTGAGATGTGTGGATAAAAATGAAGCCAAGGAGATTATCAAAGAAGTACACGAAGGAACCTTTGGAATCCATGCAAATAGACATTCAATCGCGAGAAAAATACTACGAGCACGATATTACTGGTTGACAATGGAAGCTGACTGTTTCCAATACGCAAGAACATGTCACAAATGCCAAATTTACGCTGACAAAATACATATGCCGCCTAATCCGTTGAACTTCCTGAGTTCACCATGGCCATTTGCAATGTGGGGGATTGACATGATAGGGATGATCGAACCGAAAGCTTCTAATGGACACCGATTCATATTGTTTGCCATAGATTACTTCAACAAATGGGTTGAAGCCACTTCTTACACCAATGTGACAAGACAAGTAGTCACCCGGTTCATTAAGCATAACATCATCTGCCGGTATGGGGTTCCAAACAGGATTATCACCGACAACGGGTCGAACTTAAATAACAACATGATGAAGGAGCTGTGCGAGGATTTCAAGATCGAACATCAAAATTCTTCACCATACAGGCCTAAAATGAATGGCGCTGTCGAAGCTGCGAATAAGAACATCAAAAAGATAATACAAAAGATGGTGAAAACATACAAGGATTGGCACGAAATGCTTCCCTTCGCCCTGCACGGTTACAGAATCTCGGTACGCACATCCACAAGAGAAACACCATTTTCCGTGGTTTATGGTATGGAAGCAGTCCTTCCGGTCGAAGTGGAGATTCCTTCATTAGGAGTCCTGGCTGACACAAAGTTAGAAGAATCGGAATGGGTAAAAACCCGTTTTGACCAGCTTAATCTCATTGAAGAAAAGCGACTGACTGCTTTGTGTCACGGGCAACTCTACCAAAAAAGGATGAAGAAGGCGTTCGATAAAAAAGTCTGTCCTCGAACTTTCAAAGAAGGAGATATCGTTCTCAAGAAGATTCTACTACCTCGACTTGATGCCCGTGGAAAATGGACACCTAACTACAAAGGTCCATATGTCATAAAAGCGGTATTCTTAGGAGGAGCACTTGTCCTCACTACAATGGATGGGGATGAATTACCGCACCCAATCAATTCCGATGCGGTCAAGAAATATTACGCCTAACAAAGGCAGGATCATAGGCTATGAAGCAAAGATGAACTACAAAGGATAAGGATTCGTGCAATCATTCACTTCTAAAGGAAAAGGATTACTGGGACCCTCGAGAACAAAGGAGCGACGACAGTATTAATATCATTTCTATTTGTCATTTTCTTGTCACATCTTGTACATTCAACGATTTAAGGCAATATCAATAAAGTTTTTTTTCTTCTTTCCTTCATACCGCGCTTTCCCGTTATTTCAATACCATTTGCAAAGGAAAATTTTTCATAAACTTTATACTGAATTTATTATGGGGAACTTACAAAACAAATTTTCAACACAAAAGCAACTAAACAAAACTGCGAAAAATCTCCGAAGGATAACATACGCCATACGTCGTGATCACTCTGATCTATCACGACCCTTTTACGAAGGATATTTTTCACTCACAAAAACATTATCAACGGATCATTCAAATACAATCCGAACTAGGATTTATTCTAAATGACATCCCACACATCTCAAAACGTCTAGACAATTCCAAAGTCAAAGGGTACCAAGGGATTGGTTCAGGACCTAATGGTCTAAAAGGAGACTAAAATCCGAAGTTCCGCTCAAAAACATTCTACGCATAAACATTACAAACCAGCATAAGCAAAGTCGTGGCACAAGGCCAAGCAGGGTTAAACAGATTCAATGGGTTACGAGGAGATAAGATTTTGGGATCATCACACATTACGCAATAGCATACATACATGCAACATTTACACTCAACATCTAGACATCATGCATCTGCAATGATTATACATGCGTGCGAGCATCACACTATCAAACATTGCTCATATACAAAAGGTTCATACATCCACATTGTACAAACAACGGGATCACATGCATGTACATGGTTCATACGCATTTACAATACAACTTTTTGCACAGGTGATCTTGCTAGCACTATAGCAAGTGAATCTTTTTTACACAGGTGATCTTGCTAGCGCTATATCAAGAATCCCTTTTACGCAGGTAAGCTTGTTAGAACCATGGCAGGTAATCCCTTTTATGCAGGTAAGCTTGTCAGAACCATGGCAGGTAATCCCTTTTACACAGGTAAACTCGCTAGAACCATAGCAAGTGATCCCTTTTACGCAGGTAAGCTTGTTAGAACCATAGCAAGTGATCTCTTCCTCATCCTGGATATATGCAAGGGCTTACTAGAACTATAGTAAATCCTTCCCTTTACACAAACTGCGAAAACCTACTAGAACTATAGTAAGTAAATTAATTACAAACTGCTAAAGCTTGCTAGCACTATAGCAAGTCGACCATTTCTTTTACACAACGGACTGCGAGTCTTCTCTATGTAAGTCTCAGGCTTTAGCAAGACAATCCTCTTTCACCTTCTAGTACAAGGTATATTTAGGGGTCTTCCATTATTTAATAACTCTTCGATCCGAAAAGCGTGAGACCTGCGTATTCTCACGCCATTCAATCCAAGATAATTAAATAGGGGCAGCTGTCATACCCCTAAATTTAACGGATACGATTCATGTCTATTAATTTATTGAGGGTATCAAAATTAGGAGTTATGGGGTTTAACATTTGTATTGTTAAACCAAGTCTCTTATAAAGAAAAAACCTTCTAAATTTATTGTGTGGGTGTATCTATAGGATGTCCTTTGAGTCCAATTGAAAATTTAGCCCAATTAACTTGTTCCTAATTTTTAATTTTTTGTTTAAATTATATATTTTGGTCTTTCATTATTTAAATCATGTTTTTTTTCTAACATTAATTTCTTTTTATACAAACTATATATAAATTATTATCTTTATTTTATTATTTAGTTAGTATTATTAAAAAAAATCTATAATATCAATTATATTAATATTACTATTAATCATTATTATTATTAAAATCAAATCTTATATACAATAAAAGTCCAAATACATAATCAATCTAATTTACAAATTGAATCAAATCCTAAAAACCTAAATCAAAACCTAAAATAAAATAAAATATTATTTCATGAATCAATTTACAACAAATCAAATATATTACAATCAAATACAAATCAATCTAATCTAAACAAATCAAAATTATAACGAAATTAAATCAAATCTAATTTACAAATTGAATCATTCCTAATATGAATTAACCATAAGACTATAAATAAGAAACCTAAGTCTACATAAAAGGGAATGAAGAATAAACCATAATCTAAAAGACGGAGAAAGAGAGGCCGGAGAAGGGGTTGAAGCGCGAAGCCTTCAACCCTGCGCCGACACTTGCAAGCAAAAAAGAAGAGGATTAATAAGGAGATTGGAGCTTACACGATCCAGAATACAAGATAAAAGATAACAAATCAGACTTAGCTTAGGTTATTATATCTAATGCATGTGTGTTTTGGTCTTGGTTTCTGGAAATTTGGGGATTAGGGTTCAAATCTAGGGTTAGGGTTCTTCGTGAAATTGTTAGGGTTCTTAAATATGGTTAGGGTTCTTGGGGTTTGATTGAAGAATTGTTGGGTTCTTGAATAGGGTTAGGGTTCTTGGGGTTTGATTGAAGAATTGTTAGGGTTCTTGTTTTTTTCTGGATTATTATCAAACTTAAGATACACCCCCCTGCATTTTTTAACTAATTAATTGTTTTTAATAAAAGATTAATTTTAAATAATTAATATTTGGTTCGATTATATTTAATAATCACGCTGATTATTAATATTGCTTCAGATTAAAAATATTCAAATTGATATTAATAATTGGATATAATTTTACATGCACACTTAAGGTTTAATTCGTTAATTGTTTTAATCGATTCAATCGATTATGATGATTAGCGACTAAAATAAATTTTTGTCAAGCTAATTTATATTAGGGTCGATTTATTAATTGTTTTAATCAAATCAATTGATTATGATGATTAATAATCAATTATTCAAATTTACTTTAATTTAAATAATTTATTCAAAACAATTCAATTTACTAAAGGTTTTAATCGAATCAATTGGTTACGATAATTAGTAAATTTTTTTACTAATTTATTAATTATGTTGATCAAATCAATTGAGCAACGCGATTGACAAAATTTCAAAATATTAAAAAGGGTTGTATGCCATATAATAAACTTTTAACATATTCACAAACTGCGAATTACACAAAACTGCGACAATTACCAAACTGCGTACGGTAATTTAAAATACACTTCAACATACAAACTTCAAAGGCATACAACCTGTAAAAAACACCAACATACCCCGAACTACGTAGACTCTGATCCTCCATAAGGAGGTACGTAGGTACTTGGTAACAAGGCGAGTCCCCTTCCCCAAAATTTCAATAGGTTTAAGGTTTGCCCTATTAAACTTTTTGTCACCTTTCTTTATTAGCCATAAACATTTGCCTTACAATGAAACCTTAGGAAAGGGTTAAGGGTGCCTAACACCTTCCCTTGACCTGATTATAATAACTTATCCAGATCTCTAAACTTCATAGGGTTTCCTATTCGCCCTGGCAGAATAGGTGGCGACTCTAAAATCTAAATTTTTAGGGCAGGTTGCTTCACAATGCTAAGTAATACAATAGGAAGTGCCCCAATGATATCGTACACAAAAGAGAAAATATTGAACTATTTATATTTATTGACTGGTTTGAGGATCGGCCTTCTCTAATATCAATTGTAACAGCTCAATATTATGTGTGTCTAGAATCACATAGTATTAAGTGTTAAACATGGTATAAAACATAATACAATAGTAGAAATACACAAGTACAAGGTTTTGCGTCCAAACTATACATGCCAAAATAGTATAAATGTAAAAGGTCCGGTTATAATAGCAAAATTCAGGGGAAACACAATCATGATATACTAGAGTAAGGTCTTCTCATAAACATCCTCAAGCAACTCTGTCCTTACCTTTAGCACATGACTGAGTAGGTATAATCATTATCATAAAAGGGGAGAGAAACAACTATCTTAGTGGGATTCTCCTATCTCAGGAATCCTCTCGGCCATAGGGTATATTACTAAAGTTGGTTGTGACCCTAGCGGATTATTCCTTACCAAATTTCAACAATTCATGGGTACCAAGAAGAAACCTTGTGCATGAAGGAGTACTTTGCTAATTAGCACTTATTTAAGGCCAATGTATACCATAAAAGTAGTTGAAATTATGGATACCATTATTGGGTTAAATGGGTAATCCGCCATTATCAGTCAGGGTTAGTCATTATCCTCGCTCGTTATACTCAAAATAATTCACTATCAAGTCTCTGTATCAAACCTATGGTTCCTTACCTTAGTTCATTAGTCACAAACATTAATCTCAATGATCGGTAAGTTGTGTTAGTCCTTATTTAGTTAGTCTTCATTCAGTTAGTCCTTATTCAGCTAGTCCTTATTCATGGATACCATTGGCGGTATCTGTGTACCAATCATTAGAGAGATATCACATGGCCCGGTCCCTTAGACATCTGAGCATCATGTGCATTGATTTAGTCCATACAACAATCATGTATTACATGCCTTATGTTATGGCTCTATGGAATAAATCGTATAATGAGCTTTCCAATGTATCTGACTGCGTCTCGTTTTGAGTTACAAAACACAAACTACGCTAAAATCAGTGCGATTAAGAACTTATGCATTAGAGGCTCGCTTAGTCACAATCTAGCAAGCACAAATCAAGGCAAGTCAGAATGCATAATTTTCTAAAAACCTGCAGTCTCGCTTAGTGACAAGTAGCGAGCTTAAAGTAAGACCTCGCTTAGCCACCCTTTGTCTCGCTCAGAGAGGAAGCCCATGATTCCAGTTCTTCCTCACATGAAGCCTCGTTTAACGAGAAAACCCAGAAACATGGTTTCTCCATGCATGAATGCTCTCTTAGCCAAAAATTATTCTCGCATAGCGAGCTTATCATAACAGAATGCAATTTAAAGTTCAGAAGCCCGAATTTTTCACTTGAATATACACTATAACGCTACACAAACATGAAGCAACACAAAAACACAAATTCATAGCATGCATTTTGTGATCAACATAAAAACAAGTAGCATGCAAGATAAAGAATTCACACAAAGCCCAAAACCTTTCATGCAAGGTCCCTTTTGTAAAAGTTCATATCCAATCTAACTATGAACCCCACCTTGAGACGAAAACCTAGATTGAGTCTTAATGAAGATCGAGATTGATGATTCAAGACTTGGATTTGATATAATTTTTAATTTGAGTATATGTTTTAATTGTAATAATAAATAAGTGTACCTGCCCTCCGCCTTCTTTAATTCACTAGTTTTTTCTTCACTATTTTTTTTGTAGTGTCCCTCTTTCAAGAAGAAAGGTTTATATTTATTCTAGTAAAATGAATTTAAACAAATAAAAACTCAATGAATTCAATTTTATGCTTTACCAAAATTTTCTTTTACAAAAGAATTAAATCAAATATTAAATATTGTAAAAGTTAAATTAAATTAAATAGAGAGCCAATCAAATCAAATCAAATATATTCTCATTTTTTAAAACATTCTATTTTAAAATTTATCAAAATTACTTTATTCTCAATATTATGTTTTATCTAAAATAAGGGATTTTGGAATAAAATAAAAATATGAATCCCACATTTTAATAGTATTACATTTTTTTACAATTTATTTACAAAACTACATAAATATACAAAAATAGTTTTCATCAAAATAGGCCGGTGACAAATTTTAATCAGATAATGTCTTAATAAGATTAATGAAAATCAAACATGATAATCAAGAAATTTTTTTATTCAAGTTGACTCATTAATAAAATAGTTTTCACAAACTTAAATTAAATAATTTGATTTTTAAAATTTTTAATCATAATATTTATTTTTAATAAATAAAAAAGTAATTTTAACTTTGTCTTATAGATAAGAAAATTACCGACAAATTTTTTAGATTTAGATCCTTTCCATCCCGTTTTATCTCAGTTTCTCTGGATTATAATTATTTAATCGATCAAAATGGTAAAAAAATAAATGCTTATATGTTGATAGAAGCACAAGTGGATCATTTAAAAGAGAAACAAAATTTAAAAGAGATAAAAATCTATATAAAATTAACCATGATAGATGGATAATTTAATTAATGATGGATAATTGGGAAGATTTTTTTTAATAACCAAGTTGGTAAAAAAATTAATATTTTAAAAAATTACCTTAATGACCATGTCTGGGACTGTTTTCCACGTAGGCGACATCCCACATGGCGCTGTAGCAACCGGCTTAAAATTTATGTTTAAACGGAGAGTTTCCACCCAGTACTTGTTTTATCCTAATGAAAGGATATGGCAAGTGGAAAACCCTTAAAAATTAGATTTAGGTAAATAGGTAAATTAGGCAAAGGGAATGTCTTAAATACCTTTTGCCTTCCTTGTACTCAAGGGACCCATTTAGCCTTTAGTTTTTAAAAAAATGAATTTCTTGGAATTTTTAACCACTTTGGCGTTGTTCTTCGACATCAACAACCTTGGGGTATTAATTTTAAAAAAATAAATATATTTAAAATTATACCATCTGATTTATTATAACACTCCAATTCTACCCGACGAATATTATAAAAATCAGAGTTATAAAATTTCTTTCATACATGGGATGCTACACTTCACAAAAACACAAATCATAAAACAACCTGCTCGTTTTAATTGAATAGATACATAACACTTATATTTGGATGAACCAAAGTAAACTTCACAAATATCAAACTTTGCATTCTAATACACAGCAAAAAATATTCATATTCATGTTACCAAAACATTTTACATCCAACATAAACATGTATCCCAGTATAAGTCAACATGGCAACTTCGTTCAACAGTACTAAGATTCAACTTTGAAGTCACAGATCAAGTCACGATTCAAGCCACAACACTTCATATCAATTCACACTTATGCATCATAAAATGTGACACTAACTATGCACATGCATGTGGTACCAACAGGGCTTCAGCCCTCATCGCTAAATTGCCAATTAATAGAGGTATCAACAAGGCATAAGCCTTCATCATAGTTTTCCAGTCCAGGCCGTCGCAGAGTATGCAAATGTATGTGACTCGATAAATGCAACATTACATACTCAACAACAACAAATCTCGTCGCAAGGGATACACCTATATCACTGTTATTACCAATAAATAGAGGTAATTCATCATCACAGTAATTCATGCAACTTCGCATTATACACAAAATAATAGCATCACATCATCAATGATATATCACCAGAAAATAATAGCATCGTAAAGCATTAA
This sequence comes from Vicia villosa, assembly GCF_029867415.1. Taxonomy (NCBI): domain Eukaryota; kingdom Viridiplantae; phylum Streptophyta; class Magnoliopsida; order Fabales; family Fabaceae; genus Vicia; species Vicia villosa. The sequence goes on along the minus strand of NW_026705808.1, from coordinate 174,889 downwards.
TCCCATAATTTCCTGTAGCCCACTGACTAATTCTTTTGCTAATTTTTCTGCCGTTATTTTACTATTACCAGCCTTCCTCATTATTAATTTCAACAATTATACAACTAATATCTAATATATATATATATATATATATATATATATATATATTCCTACCGCTGTTAATTATACATCAACTCTGCTATTAATATTTATACTGATACTAGTATCGTTCTACTAACTGCTAACTTTTTATTATAGTCTGTACTGTAACTATAGTTATCAAATGCAACTAATTAATTTTGATCCTTTATTAATTATCACGTGCCTTTCCTAATTTCTATTGCTAAGTAACCATGATTTATTTAGGAATACTTTAGTAGGAAATCATCCAAGATCTTTATTAGAATATGTTGCAACATTAAGTATTAAATGAAGGTGTTTACAAGTTGGCTACATTATTGGTAAAATATACCTGGTTGATATTGTATATGCAGGTTGCATATATGTATGAAGCTAATACAGGTTTTGTAGTGAATGTCATGATCGATGTCATGACATCTGTGTGTAACAGCAGGAGCTGTTATTGTTTATTAATTGTGTTTCCTGATTTATCCTTTTTATCAGTTTAGGAAACTTTTTATTGAGTGCTGCATATTTCATCCAGAAGATCCTACTGACAGCACATTGTGTAACAGACAGTTGGCGTATGAATTAGGTTAACTTTGTTAACCCTAATGTGTTTCTTAAAAAGCCCAAGGCCCAAGACAGCATATAAAAAGGACTGCAATCCTAATTTGGAAGGCAGACAAAATATTGTGTATTGTGAAGAACGACTGTTCTGTAACTATCTCGTGTGATCCAAGCAATTGTCTTTGATGATTGCGTTGGAATTAGTTTGTGTTTTTGTAATGTCACTCTAAACCTTTAAGCATGAGTGTGTGTCTCTTGATTGAAGCTTTTAAGCAGATCAATGTGTGTTTTTGAAGAGTGTCTTCTATCTGTAATTGTTTATTGTTTATGTGTAATCACTGCTGTGATTGAGGGGGAGTGGAATGGAGATAATCCATATCTAGGTAGAACCTAGGTAGAAGGGTCATTGGGTAGTGATTAAGTGAGAAGTTGTAAACGGGGGAGTTTAGCTTTGAATTGATACTACTGATAATGGACTTCATCCATGGCCTGGTAGCCCCCAGAGTAGGTTGTTTGAACCGAACTGGGTAAACAATTTTATGTGTTCTTTATTGTTTTTATGTTGTTTTGTTATTATTGTCTGTGCTGCATAATTGTGGATGTCATAACATCCAGGTTGACATCGAGCGTGTGTTACTAGAATTTTCAATTGGCATCAGAGCAGGCACCCTACCTGTTTACATCTGGGTGAGATCTAGGGATAACAAAATTCTGGTACTATGGAGAAGGAACTGTTAGTGTTTGGAAACAGACCACCTATCCTGAATGGCTCTAACTATGACTACTAGAAACCTCGTATGGTAGCAGTCATTAAGTTAGTGGACAGCAAGGCCTGAAGAGCTGTTGAAAGCGGATGGAAACATCCTGAGAAAATTCTGGAAGATGGAACCACTGCTCTAATTCCTGAAACTCAATGGAGCAAATCTGAAGAAGAGTTAGCTATGGGCAATTCCAAGGCCATAAGTGCACTGTTCAATGGTATTGACAAGAACATATTCAGACTTGTACAACACTGTGAGCTGGCTAAAGAAGCTTGGGATATTCTCAAAACAGCACATGAAGGCACGTCCAAGGTAAAGATGTTGAGACTTCAAATACTTACTACCAAGTTTGAAAATCTCAAAATGAAAGAGGATGAAACCATTTATGAATTCTACATGAATGTCCGCGAGATTTCAAACAACTCAGTAGCCTTAGGTGAAAAACTGGCTGGAGAAAAACTGGTAAGGAAGATCCTTAGATCACTGCCTAAGCGATTTGATATGAAGGTAACTGCCATAGAGGAAGCTCAGGACATCAGCAACATGAAGCTGGACGAACTTATTGGTTCTCTACAAACCTTTGAGTCAAGCATCTGTGAGCCTGTTGAAAAGAAGAACAAAAGCATCGCTTTTGTCACCAACACTGGTGATAATTCAAAAGAAAGCAATGGTGGAAGTGATGAGAATTTATCAGACACCATAGCCATGCATGGAAAACAATTCAACAGACTTATTAAAAGAGTTGATCAGAAGTCCAGACCCAATGTCAAGAACACTTCCAATGACATCAGTCAGACCTATGACTCAAGCAAAAGATTCAAAGCTGAGGAGAAGCCCTATCTAGGGAAAGGGGTTCAGTGTCATGGATGTGAAGGATTCTGACACATTAGAGCTGAATGTCCTACCTACCACAAGGAGCAAAAGAAAGGACTGACTGTTACTTGGTCTGACGAAGACTCAGATTCAAAGAAGGAAACTGCAAAACATGTCACAGTTTCAACCTGAATCTATGAATCTAATAATGATTCCAATGATGATGAGCTAACCTTTGATGAACTAGATGCCTCGTACAAGAAGTTGTGTAGGGAGAATGCTGAAGTCTGCAAACAAATGGAGAAGCAAGAGATAATCATAAGAGAGCTAGAAACTGAGAAGAATAAACATCTTGCAACCATAGACTCCCTCAGTAGTTAAGTAAGCATGTTGAACCACAAACTTGATCAAATGACCAAGTCATTCAAAATGCTGAACAATGTATCTAATTCTCTAGAAGGAACTCTAGAATCTGGACAAAGAACAGGAGACATGTCTGGAGTGGGATTTGTGGCTAAAGAGGAACTAATCTCTGGACTCAGGAGGACAGAACCCAAGACTTGTGTGACTAACCTGATGTCTATCCAAATGTCACAACATCAAGGAAACATAAAAAGGAGGCATTCAAAGAAAAGGTTCCAAAAATGGAGGTGTCATCACTGTGGAAGATTTGGTCATATAAAGCCGTTCCGTTTCAGATTTTTTAGATACCCATACCAAACTCAACAAGTCAAACTTGATCATGATACTTGTAACAGGAAGCAATCAGGGATAGCTAAGAATGTTGCTCTAATAGCACACACTGCTCTAAGGATGCCCACCAAAGAAGATCGGTACCTTGACAATGGTTGTTCAAACCATATGACTGGAAGCAAGAACTCACTAGTAAATCTTAAACCTGAGGGATCCAACTATGTGACTCTTGGTGATGGAAATGTAAGAGAAATCAAAGGTGTTGGCAGGATAGAAGGTCAGGGTGTTCCTAACCTACATAATGTTTTAATTGTACAAGGACTGGCCACAAATCTTATAAGCATCAGCCAACTGTGTGATGAAGGAATGTATGTCAGATTCACTAAAGAAGAGTGCATTGTTACCAACAAAGAAAATGAAGAAGTCATGAAAGGAGTCAGATATGAAAATAATTGTTATCTATGGGAGCCTAAAAATTCCAAGTCTCTAACTACTTATCCCATGACCAAAAGAAAAAATGAAGAAAAAGATCAAGAAAGAACCATCAAATTGGAAGCTCTTATTCCCAGAACAAGAATCCTGATAGAAGAAACTGATGAGTCTGATGATGAGATCTACATCAGAGAACTCACTAGCGAGGAACTAGCTACTGGATACTCTGAGATGTGTGTACTAAATGGAGAATTGAGCAAGAGATTGACGATGTATGAAAATGCCTATGCACTGTTACAAGAAGAAAGAGTAAAACTCATGATGAACATTGTTGATCTAGAAGGAGAGGTACAAGACACAAAGAAGGGAAAGAAGGCAAAACAAGAGGCGCAACACACTCCTATCTCAGCCAAAAGGTGCTATCAATGTGGTAAGTTAGGTCACCTGAGGTTCTCTTGCCCTGAAACTCAGGAATCTTCCAATAGAAGTACACCTCAACAGGAAAACCTGACTAAAGAGAAGCCATCGCAACAAAAGCCGTGGGTGAAAGCTAATCACTCAAGCAATCTCATACCTGAAGAGAAGGATGTAAAGAAAGCAGGAAACTCCAGAAAAAGGAAATCCAGGCGAAACAAACATCACAAAAAGGATGGGGGTTTCTCAGTTACAAACAAGAACAAACCAGTCATGAAGGATATTGTAGAAGGAAGTGAGTTGACTCACTCAGCAGATCAAGTCAATGTCAACACAGATGTCTTAACATCAAAATTTGTTGAGAGCTCAATTGTGCAAATTGAGACAAACAAAGCATCCGGGATTGATGAATGTTCTTCAGTAAATATTCAAAGAATCATTCAAATGGAAATCACTGCTCCAAACACTGTCCCAAGGAAGGTATCCATCAACTGTCAAGATCCCCTGAGAAAGAAGACACTAGAGATAGACCAAGTCTCAAGATTCTGGATGGAAAGAGCACTAGACTCACAGCCACACTTGAAAGATCAAGAAAGCAAGGAGAGCAGGATTCTTGTAATCACAAATGAAGGTGCTAAGCTGATGACAGGTATGATTCCTACAAATCTGTTGAACTGGTTTAAATCAAGGTGGACACACCTTGGTGTATCTCACCAGAATATAGAGTGGAATGTCGTAACTATGCCTTACTACATCAAAAACAAGGTGGAGGACAAATGGAACCTCGTGCAAAAGTCAACTACTGATCTAGATTTTGCCAACAAGCTAGATATCCAGGAGGACTCTCAGCTGACATCCCACCACAATAGCCCTAGTGTGAACACAAATTGCAATTTTCCCTCAGAAACAAGTTTAGAGCTAACTCGCAATGTTGAGATGCCTCAACAATCTTGGTTCATCTCTCTTGAAACAATACCTTATCCACACACTCATACAGAAGGGACTAACCCTGTAAGAACCATGAATGATGCAAGTATGCGAATGGTACATATGATACATATTAAAGATTATCCTAACAAGAGTGACGAGAATGCTTCTAACAAAATCAATGACATCTTCACAAAAGCTCTTGATGCTACACAGTTTGAGAACTTGCGAAGCAAGTTGGGACTCTGCATCCTTGAAGAACCATAGAGTCAACAACAACAACAACAACAAAAAAAACAAAAAAAAACAAAAAAAAAAACCAGGTGGAGAAGACACTTCTGTTGGCTTTGGCAACTTTTGTGGCCAAACAGGGGGAGAAGTAACATATGTCACCCCAGAACAACAAGAATGGTGGTTGTGTGTGATCAACAATACTAATTTGCTTATCTTTGTGTTGATTTGTTTGTGCTTGTGCTACTCTTATGGCTGTCTGTCTGGTTTTGTCTAAGCACTGTGTGCATACTAGTGATGTATCCTGTCTGTTTTGTATTAGCTTGTGTTATTGTGTTTTGGTTATCTTGTGTCCGCTGCAAGTATTTCTCTGGTATGGTGTGACAGGTTGTTTTAGCCAAAAATTTGCCAAAGGGGAGATTGAAGGTGTTTTCATGTTGGCTGCATTATTGGTAAAACATACCTGGTTGATATTGTATATGCAGGTTGCATATATGTGTGAAGCTAATACATGTTTTGTAGTGAATGTCATCATCGATGTCATGACATCTGTGTGTGACAACAGGAGCTATTATTGTTTATTAATTGTGTTTCCTGATTTATCCCTTTTATTAGTTTAGGAAACTTTTTATTGAGTGCTGCATATTTCGTCCAGAAGATCCTACTGACAGCACATTGTGTAACTGACAGTTGGCGTGTGAATCAGGTTAACTTTGTTAACCCTAATGTGTTTCTTAAAAAGCCCAAGGCCCAAGACTGCTTATAAAAAGGACTGCAATCCTAATTTGGAAGGCAGACAAAAGATTGTGTATTGTGAAGAACGGCTGTTTTGTAACTTCCTCGTGTGATCCAAGCAATGGTCCTTTATGATTGCGTTGGAATTAGTTTGTGTTTTTGTAATGTCACTCTAAGCTTTTAAGCACGAGTGTGTGTCTCTTGATTGAAGCTTTTAAGCAGATCAAGGTGTGTTTTTGAAGAGTGTCTTATATCTGTAGTTGCTTATTGTTTATGTGTAATCACTGCTGTGATTGAGGGAGAGTGGAATGAAGATATTCCATATCTAGGTAGAACCTAGGTAGAAGGGTCATTGGGTAGTGATTAAGTGAGAAGTTGTAAACTGCGGAGTTTAGCTTTGAATTGATACTACTGATAGTGGACTTCATCCCTGGCTTGGTAGCCCCCAGAGTAGGTTGTTTGAACCGAACTGGGTAAACAATTCTGTGTGTTCTTTATTGTTTCTATGTTGTTTTGTTATTACTGTCTGTGCTGCATAATTGTGGATGTCATAACATCCAGGTTGACATCGAGCGTGTGTTACTAGAATTTTCATTAAATGAATGGACTATATAACTAGTGGCCCCCGCCCCCATTACCTGGGATGACCGCCCCCTTGTAAGCACGGGGTGACCGCCCCTACCCCTCTCTCATGGGGGTGGGCGCCCCTTACCATTATTTATTTTTTTCTTCTTCTTCTTCTTCCTACAGACTTCAAGCTATTATTGGTTCCTCGCATACTCACCCATGGTAGACCAGTGTAATACAAGATTACAATAACACAAAATAAATTATATCCAATCAACACATAACAATTTTTCACCACCCATTCATTAGCAGTCACAATTGTTTTCAGTACCGACCACCACAATCGAACACAACAACACATCTACAATCAATCAAACATAACAGAAACAATCACCACAAATCAACTACAAGCAGAGTCAATTTCATAAACCCGATCCCGCATACGATTCATCATATACGCTATTATAGAGTCAAAACCCCACCCTTACCTTGGATTGAAGGCCGCTCTATAATTCTCCGATCGAATCCTAGCTTCACCATAGTTTCCAACCTTTTGCCTCTTCTCACTTTCTACAACTTTCCACGGTCAATTTCTGGAACCTCTTCTCTGCAACTCCACGTATCTTTCTCTTCTCCAAAACTCTTATTTTCTGATAAACCTATTTTCTTGTTACTGCCACTTCAAATTTTTTCCTCTTTATTCAACGAACCAGTATAATAATGTATTATTCCATGTGTCTTATTATGCCTCATATCCACACCCCCAATAATACTACTTCTAACCATCATAAAAGCCCGTATAGTTAATATTATTATTCTAATACTATTTTCAACTATAACACCCCAAATCTACCCGATAATTTATGCGGAAAATCAGAGTATAAAATTCAAGAAAACATACATATTAGGATATTACATTTCGTCATTTAAAATCATTCACGGCATACTTACCTTCATCATTGATACATAACATGTAAACATAAACGGATAATTTAATTAATCCTCAAAAATCACTTTATCAAAATAATTATTTCAACTCACAGCAGAATTCACAAAACTTCAAAAAATTCCAATTTAATCATATCATCTTCGCAATATAGCTTTAAACTATAATTCCACAATAAAACATCACTAAAATTCAGCAAATAATAGATAATTAAAACACGCGTTCATCCCCTCGAGTGCTACGTATTAGAGCGACCACCGACTTGACTCACAGCGTCTAAATCTTCATCAAAGCTATCACCTGCACGTTACTAGTATAAAGGTAACGACGAAACAAATAAAAGGGGTGATATATCAAACAATATAAACAGGATGATGATAAATAGTATATATACGGTTCAAGTCATAATAATCATCACGTTGCGGTATAATCATTACCGTCTAATTTACCTCGCTATATCAACTAAAATATCATACGTCATAATATCTCACATAATAAATTCATACTCAGATTATACAACAATTCACATAAGTTCACACATCAAATCACATAAACTCATAATCACGCAAATGAAATGCGACTCTAACAAATGCAGATGCATGTGGTACCTAGGGCTTCAGCCCCCATCGCCAATTGCCAATAAATAGAGGCATCAAAACATGCATAAGCCTTCGTCACTGTTTCCCAATCCAGGCCGTCACAAAAATGCAATCATGAGACTCAATGAATGCATCATCACAAAAAAAATCACAACAACATCGTCACGAGGCTTACGCCTGTATCATAAATGTTACCAATAATCAGAGGTAACTCAACGTCACTTTATTTCTTGCATTTCGCAGTAATCACAAAATCATAGCATCGCTTCATCACTGGCCAGAGGCCTACAACTTACTATCACCACATCACAACGGCGCATACACAACAAGCCAACAACTATAATCAACAACATCACAAATCGTCACAAATAATACAACGACAATTCACGTATATTCAGCAATTCACTACGTCAAAACATTCACAAAAGAAAACACATCGCATCACAAAACAACAGCTAACGGACTAATCCCGGACACCCAGAATATTATCCTAACTGCTATTTATTTTCCGTCTAATATTTATTTATTCCGGTTCACTAAGTATATCACTTTGCTACTGTTAAATATGTGGGTACTGCTACTTAGTTATTCTGCTAACAGTTATGCAGAAAATACCCTTCTGCTACCACTACTCCTACTACTGTTCATTTGTCACTAGCCATTTATCTGCTACTAAATTCCAACTAAGTCAAATGTTTATCACTAATTAGAAATTCCTTAAAATTATTATAATGGAATATCATATAATATAAACCTGGAAACAGATTAAGCATTACTTCTAAGTACCAGAATGGGGAGCATCATAGAAACATAATTATTATAGTCCCATTTATTTCACGTTACAACATTATATATATAATTGGCAAATGGGTCAACACATATGTATATATAACAATTCCTATGAATGTATAGAAACATACTTCTCTAATTAATATATAGTGTCGCTGATGTATCGATTAAATTTAACAATTGATCAACACCCAATTCCAGGAATAATTTAACAATACAAAATCACCAAGCACATTATTATCGATTAAATTGACCGAGACAACAACATTTCCAGAGTCAAGAATCAACACAGCCTTTCGTTATTCATCAACAGACACGATTCATCATGATTTTTCAAAAAATTTACACAGCAGAGAAAGCACCAAAATACACAAAACACAGAGATAATTTTACAACCCAAACCCCACATACGGTCCATCGTATCCCCGTTTATAGAGCAAGAGCCCCACCCGTACTTTATATTCGGAGTCCGCTCTACAATTCGTTCTTTCGATTGAAATTTCGGTCGAATCCAAGCTTCCGGCTTCACAAAATTCTTCCGGCTTTCCTCTTGCCCTTTGCCTCCTCTTCCACTTTTCCTTTTCTCTGCAACAGTCACGTTCCCATTCTATTCTCCCAAAACCCTTGTTTTCTCCCACTGATACCAAAATTTAATATTTTCCTTTTACTTCATAATATTATTATTATTCTCACAAACTCGTTAATGGGCCTATATTCATACCTCCAAACTACTAACGTCAACAAACCAAATTAATTTACACAACATACTCTTTTTTTCTCCTCGTCTCAAATTATCGATCTAATTTTTAATTTCTCGGAAAATTCCCAAAACGCCAAATATTATTCCAATAATATTTCTAATAATGAAATATTAAAATTCTCGATTCAATATCAATCCGCTATCCCGAACTAATACCAACTAAATCGTCCCAAAACACGAAAAATTCAACAAATATCCCAAATGACTAAATTAAGCAAATAATCGTTTTTCTGGGCGTTACAACTCTCCCCCACTTAAAAGAATTTCGTCCTTGAAAATTTATTCGATACAACCATCTTCAACTTCACTTCCACGTCCAACCTTCCTACATAACAACCTATTAACACATCTCAAATCAACTACACATATGTCGACCATTCTGGTACTTCTTCTATACAATCATTACTAACTTGTTAACTATTCCAACAATAGCTTGTGACATCAACTTACAAACTAGTAACAACCATAACTCACTCATATTTGAATATTCAACGTCATATCATCCTTAACGACATCCTTAAATACCAATCATCTACCCAACTTCATTTCTAAAACTACGTATATTAATTACCAACCAAGTACAATAAATATCATTCACATCATCATATCATTCTTATAGTGACATTACCATAGCCACATACTCGACATAATTCAACTTCATCATACATCTTCGTCATACACGAAAATCACCAACAACGTCTTAGCAATGGTAACCAAAATTACTATAACATCATATGGTACCAACTCATTGTCTCAACTTCGTCGAATACATACTCATTGACTACGTACATCCATAATCACATAATTACTACTTCGAAAATTACTCAAAGAATCATAATTCTCCAGAACGACATACCTACATCCACAACCTTCCAAATCCAATCCATAAATCAAGACATATCCTCTTTGTAGACATATTGGTTCTTCACTGCTCACGAGTAGTACGCATAACAACTGCGCCACATCACGCTTTCGCCGCACACTCTGGTTATCCAACTTAGTCAACGTCCGATATGTTTCACTCTTTCATATCCTCTCCTTCATAAGTTTGCACAACACGGTGAGCGATTATTCTCGCATTTTAATATCCATCACTTTTTATACCATTAAGGCAACAATACAAGCTTATCTTATCCATATGACTTCGTCTACTACCAACAAGAGATTAAGGATGATCAAGCCCTCAATTTGTCAATAGATAGTCGACAACCATATTTAAGCATAAATCGTCATTACTACATAATAGCGTCCTTTAAGAATTTGCATTCAAATTTATTAACAACATCATAGTCCAATAATTTCACTTTGAGTTTTACAACTCTCACAACTTCCTTGTCCTTCGATCTTATTGATAAGATACTAACGTCTAAACATATTACCCAGTCTGCTTCGTACTTACTTAGCATTACACAATTATTAATTGTTCTCCAACTCTAGAATTATTAATATACTCGTTGTCGCCCTCGGTTTTTTACCGTACCTCTCGTGGAGAGATATACGAACTGACACTCTTCTCTTTGCTTTTGTGTTTTTGAAAAATCAGAGCGTCGCCACCGACTTTTATTTTATCCAATTAAGGAAAGGTTTATAAAAGAAACAGAAAAAGACCTTTAAGAAATTCTGGGTAAGGGGGTTGGTTATACAAAGGGAAGGTGTTAGCACCCTTTGTATCCATGGTTATCCATGGGCTCTTAGTTTGCTTAGCTCACTTGTTTTGAATCATTTTTTCCTCTTGCCTTGAAATGCTTGTATGTGGTTTCAAATACCTTTGTAAATTGACTTTGTAATGATCCTTGTGCGGATGTATACAAAGTGTTTTATCTTTCGAAAGATGATTTGAAAAAAAAGAACGTTAACTTCGTAATAATCCTTGTTTGGATATATACCAAGTATTGTCTTTTTTTTTTTGAAAGTTTTATTTTGAAAACAATGATATATGAGACATTTGTTTGTTTTGATTTGAGCAAGCAAATTAGGAGGTCTACCCTAAGTTATAAGGTCTTTTCCTATTTCCTTTAGAAAATTCTCCTTTCACCGGATGTAAACGAAAGTTCGATTTTTTGCATTTGAAACAGTAGAATTTGATTTTTGATTTTGAAAAGAGTAAAAGAGGGATTACCCTAAGAGGTGCAAGTGTGATTGTGTTTTGATTCAGATTTTTTATCTTTGAAGTTAGTGATCTAACGCTTCAGTTTCTATTCTTGACATACACGCAGTTTTATATGTGCTGGAATTAAAATGCGGAATGTAAAATGCGGAAAGTAAATATACGCTATTACATCGATTGTGCGGGAAATGTAAACTACGCTATTTACATGAATTTGACAACCTATACACTTGATCTAAGAATTTAAATTTGCAATAAGATAAAAGAAATATTTTTGGAATTTTTGTATAATTGATTTTAATTAGAATTAATGCATGATTAATTTAATTAAAATGAGGAAAAAGGTAGAAATCAAATTTAAACCTAAAAATTAAGTTTAAAATATGTTCAAAATGCTTATTAATTAATTTTAAAATAAAACTAATTTTTTTGGAATTTTTGAAATTGTTTTGAAAACTATTAAGTTAAATAACATATAATTATGCAAATAATTACATAAATAATTAAAACTTAAAGAGAAAAATATTCTAAATATGTACAAAATTAGTCTAAAATATATAAACTAAATTTAATATAAAGAACAATTTTTTTTTCTGATTTTTTGATTGGTTGAAATAATTAAGAAGCAAATATATAAATATATACTAATTAATTAAACAAAATATTTTAATTATTAAGAAAAATAAAATATTTTTATGTAAAAAAAAATAGATTATTTTATAAACCTAGAAATATTTTTATTATATTTTTTTGATTTTTGAAACTATTTTAAATTAATTTTGTAAAGAAAATAAAATAAAATAGAAAATATATAAAACAATAATCATGTGTGGCGAACCCCTAGGGTCTATGGTGAACCTGCAAGACAAGGAGCGTTAGATGAGAGAATTAAAATGATCTAATGGACAAGGACGTGTGGCGCATGGCAATAGTCTAGTCAGCGAAGCATCAGATCCGAGAATAAGATAAAACGCGCGCTTTTTCAAACTGGCCAATCAGATGGTGCCACGCCTTCGTCTTCAACCTCCAGCCATACTTTTAACAGCGTTTTTTGCCTAGAAGCGCTGTAATAGATGAAACTCATCCCTGCAAAATAGCGAATAGGTGTAAACATGCATAGAAATTTTTCGCGACATGTCCATTTGATTCGTCATGATCTAGTGAGTTCAACCATGCCTTTAATTTGGTCTAATTTTGCCTCTAACGAAAAACCCTAAAATAGAGTTCAAGAACCCTAAAATGGTATCTTCATGGATACATGTTCAAACTTCAATTAACCATCCAGAAACGATCAAAACAATGAACTAAATTCAAATATATGATTACATCGTGCTAGATGTGAGTGTATGATGAGATTTTGTTAATTTTTTGTTTGCACAAACCGTGAGCTATGGTGCTCGATTCTTTGTGTTTCAAAGCTTGAAACTGATTGGAACAGGTTCAATGATGCTCAGAGATGATGTTTGAGTGTTTAGTTAGGATTAAAAATGACTTAAACTGAAAATTTGAATTTCAAGTTTCTTTGAAAATTTCAAATGTGTTACAAGTGAGTTACAAGCATAGGTTTGGTTCTGATCTTGTCTCTCTTTTCTTGATGAAGTGTTATACTTCATTTATAGGCAAAGAAAGTGCTTAAAAACTAAGCTAGGAAACATTGATGATTTTGTTGAATTTTTGAATATTATAACATATGTAGCTTTGAATTCAAGCAACCATGGCTTGATTTTTCCACTCTCTTCTGCTGTACTAGCTTCTTGTGGCAGAGTTGAATGTTTCTTGATGACCTTAGCTTAATATCCAAGCCACATAACATTATCCTTCCATTTCTTTTTTTAATTTAATCTTAAATGTAATAAAATTAAACCAAAAAAGAAATAAAATGTTATGGGCCTTTGGTTGATCATGGGAGGCCCTTAGCATTGTTAGAAACATGTTTGTATCATGGAAATTTGGTCTCCTTTGGAAAAAAAACACTTTTGGTCAATATTGATTTCATGCATTTTCCCAAAAAATAGCCAACTTCAACAAGGCATAAATCCCTCAATTTTTATCATATGAAGGAGTTCTTGAACTTTTTAGAAACCTCAAGATGTCCTCTACAAGCCACTTTGGAAACGTTTTTTCATTTGGAGAAGTTATCTTGATGTTATGGCCTTTGACAAAAAACCACTTTTTGTTGACTTTGAAAATGACTTGTAATGTCTTGGTTCATATTATTCAAATGGTGAATCTAATGACCATGGGACCAATTGCATTTGAAAGATAATTGAATTTCCTTCAAAATGAGTTTTGGTTTGAATTTTTTGGATGAAGGATGAGAGAGTTATGACTAGTCAAAGTTCAGTTGACTTTTTAGGAGAAAACCCTAATTTTGAAACTTAGGGTTTTGTTGATTTTTGATCTTTCCTTGATGAATTATGATCAACCAATGATCAAATGATGAATCTTTTGACAAAATATGGATGTTGACAAAAAAATTTCATTTTTGACTGTCTGTTGACTTTTTGGTCAATCGGGTCGTCTGTTGACTGTTTGAGCTGCTGACTGTGCGTGTGAGCGAATTTGAAGTTTGAAAATTTGTATGGTGGTACTTTGAGATATATGGAGGTCCATGAAATCCATTTGAGGTCTCAAAAACTTGTTCTCCTGAAAAAACAAAAACCCTAGTTAGGGACTGTTCGCGTAGGAGACAGTTAAGCGTACCTGATTTTTGTGCAGTGCTGAGTCTCTGCTAATCATGTGATATTCAGAAGACTTCTAGAACAAAAATCTTGGAATTTTGAAATGCAAAAGATTGATTTGATTGATGGTACAAAACACGGAGAATTGCACTGTCAGCGGGTTTGACTATCAACTGACTGTTTAGACATTAACGTAGCAATTAAAGTGAAAATTCAACAGTCAAAGTTAACTTTTTTCTTTTTGTTTTTTTTTTGTTGTATTAATGGTGAAAATTTATTTACATGAGCTGTTAGAACAACACAGACATAATAAATAAATAATATATACTGTATGCGAGTAAAATTACCGATAATAACCCTGAAAAACATTTAATGCACAGAAAAATAAATATTTAACTGGCAGAAAACACACAAAATATTATCTTAATAATTAAACAACAATACGACAGATTGTACGACATTTAATATTGATAGTACAAATATTACATATTTTAATGAACAGTACGACGAGTAAACGGTACGTTAAAAAATAAAAGATACGACAAACTTTAAGAATGACGATTAATAACCCATGCTACAAATAATAACATATAAATGATTGGGAGTGTAAACAACCCAGGTCCATATTTTTCAGGACTATGCAGACAGAAGAAGGACATGATTACCACCACGACGGTGATGACCATAAGAAAACACGTTTCCATCCGCTTCGCCATTTTTGCCGGGGAAGAAGAGAGAATGAATATGAAGCAGAAATTTGAGAGATGAGTTAGAATTTGATGTGAGAATTTATGAAAAAAATGAGAGGTATTTATAGAGTGAAAAGAAGGATAGAGACGTTGGGGAATGAAGTGATTCTGTACAAAAAAGGAAAATTTGAGTGGTAGTAGGATTTGAAAGAAGAGATATATAGAATAAAGTTAGGATTTGATTTTGAAAGAAAGAGATTTGAAAATAAAGGAAAAGATTGTTTTGAAAATAATAGAATATAGTACAAAAATTAGTGGGAAACAAAAACTAATAATAATTTACTTGTTACCAGTACAGTCTGAATCCCCGAACTCTGCGCCTGCAAAAAGATTTAATTCTGTACCAATTGCGTCAGTACTATTTATCTGCAAATAAATCTCAAATAAACAACGTGTGTGAAATGATAAACAGTAATTGGCGTTTGCGTAAGAATAAATTCAACAGCGAACCAAAATACCGTATAAGAAAAATTCTAAAAACCGAGTATTCCTAAAATCAGGATATTTATGAAATAAAATCCAAGATTATATGAAACTCTCAATTTTTAGACAGAAGTCTGTTGCCTACTTTCTGAAAATAGATGCGGGCAAATTTTGGGGTATAACACTCGTACATCACCATTCGTCTTGTCCAAACCAAAGTCCTTTTCTTAGCAAAAGATCGCAACAACATTCCTAACTCGTAATTTCACTATAATTCCCATAACATCTTCCACGTCCAAATATCATTCCACTCGGAATTTCAACAAAGTCTTCCTCACATCAATAGGTGTTAGAAATCCTCTACAATCCTTCTTTTATGCACGCAGCCACTTTGGCATCACACATACGACTTCAATCGTTCTAAAGTTTATTTCTCCTTCATTACAACTTCTCTTTCCTTAAAAGCCATCGGCACAACAATCATTCCTAATACCAAACATCTCGTTCTCTCCACTTAATTGCTAACAACATGTTCTACTTAACTTCGTTTCGAACAATTGCGGTAATAACCGTTCCTATTCAACAAGCTTCAGGCTTCCATAACCGACTTAAGAATCTCTCCCTATAGGATCACCTCTAATGTATTTATAACACTCCCATAAGGTAGAATATAGTTTCACCTCTTCGTAGGCTCAAACGGCACATCAATCCGATACTCGGAACTCAAGATACAATTTTTCCAACTTTATCCGAAAATGCAAACTTCGACGTCATTCAGCGACATTCTATTCGATATCTCTAAAACTTCTCAAATGGTACGCTTAATTCTTAAAATTTCATCTCAACAACCTCTTTAACTACTCCTTCAATTCATTCAACTCTGACGCTGATATTCCGCGCGACACCCACGCACAAGTCCGGTTTCAAGGACAAGCGTAATCGCAAACTTCACCTTTTTCCAACATCATCTTGTCACAAATAAATCTATTACAGCTTCTGCAACCATTTTCAAAATAAAGTTCATCCCGTTAGCTTTCCAACGCTTCAAACAGGACTCAAATCGGATGCCTAGAACTCCGGTTATGAATTTTTGAAGTTTCACAAAAATTCAGCAATGTCCTGCGTTTTGCTTACGGAAATTCCACTCCAAAACTCATTTTTCTTTAACTCCTGCATATTCCAAACAGCCCTTAACAAATTTCTTCGCTTCCAAACTTCTTATAACTTGAGAGACACATTCCCTCGTCGAGATTCAGCTTCCGAAACATCAAGACAACAATCTCCTTTGCAACTTTCAACTGAACCATAGCAAAGCTTCTCCCCCACTTCGCTCAAACTAATTCCTGCAACAAACAACAAAAAAGAACAAGTACCGACAGTGTTCCAGACACTTGTCGCGTACTGAGGAATAAACAACATTAGACAACATTGGCCGGACAGATCGACCAGCTCTAATACCACTAATGTAACACCCCAAATCTATCAGATAATTTATGCGGAAAATCATAGTATAAAATTCAAGAAAACATACACATTGGGATATTACATTTCTTCATTTAAAATCATTCACGACATACTTACCTTCATCATAGATACATAGCACGTAAACATAAACAGATAATTTAATTAATCCTCAAAAATCACTTTATCAAAATAATTATTTCAACTCGCAGCGGAATTCACAAAACTTCACAAAATTCCAATTTAGTCATAGCATCTTTGCAATATAGCTTTAAACTATAACTCAACAATTCGTTTAGTCACAAAATTCCCGTTTATAGAGCAAGAACCCCACCCTTACTTTGTATTCGGAGTCCGCTCTATAATTCGTTCTTCCGATTGAAATTCCGGTCGAATCCAAGCTTCCGGCTTCACAAAATTCTTCCAGCTTTCCTCTTGCCCTTTGCCTCCTCTTCCACTTTTCCTTTTCTCTGCAACTGTTCACGTTCCTATTCTATTCTCACAAAACCTTTGTTTTCTCCTTCTGATACCAAAACTTAATATTTTCCTTTTACTTCATAATATTATTATTATTCTCACAAACTCTTCAATGGGCCTATATTCACACCTCCAAACTACTAACACCAACCAACCAAATTAATTAACACAACCTACTCCCTTTTTACTATTCGTCTCAAATTCTCGGTCTAATTTTTAATTACTCGGAAAATTCCCAAAACGCCAAATATTATTCCAATAATATTTCTAATACTAAAATATTAAAATTCTCGATTAAATATCAATCCGCTATTCTGAACTAATATCGACTAAATCGTCTCAAAACACAAAAAATTCAATAAATATCCCAAATGACTAAATTAAGCATATAATCATTTTTCAGGGCGTTACATCAACCACCTACACAATCCAATAATTCAACCAATAATGCGACAACTTAAATCAACAATTCCCAACTTCAATAATTAAATCACAACGCATAATTCGAAAATATTTAATTAAGTAACTAATTAAATATCGGGCGTTACATTTATCATTTTATGGTTTAAGAAATTAATTTAAAAAAAAATATTAAAATCAATAGGAGAAGGCCTAATAAGAAATCATTGGCCAAAAGGGTGAAACCCAAGGGTTTGGAAAAAGGGATTGTAAATGTAAAAAAAACCAAATTATAACAACAAATGAGAGTAAGAGGAGAAATCGTCAGGTTTTTCATTATACGGTTTAAAATAAAAATAAAGGGAGATTGGGCCTCATATGAAATCATCGGCTCCAAAAAAGTTTGAAAAATAATACTAATAGAAAGAAAACGTTTGAAAAAAGAGCTTAAAAACAAGAGTATGGAAAATTTGATAACATAGTTGGTAGAAATAAGTTGGTCATTTGTGATGTGAAAATAGATTCCTATTTATAGGAGTAAAGATTAGGTTAAAAAGCCAAATAAGGAAAAAGCCTAAGATAAAATGCCCAAAGTTTGGTATTTTGAAAAAGAAAATAAAATTAGTAACAAAAACCAAAAAAATGTGCGATGGTGGGATTCAAACCCGTGATATTGTACTTACAAGCTCTGCTTCCTTACCAATTGTGTTATGTTTATTTATTCAAAATAGGAAGCCAGATGAAAGTATATAAGGACGAGCAAGCATTTGCTATTTTTTAAAATATAAATATTTTTTAAATAAACTATCATATTTTTAAATTGACTTGAAAATGAATATTTATAAAACTCAAGATGTCAGTGGATATATAGTAATCTTTATTTAATGAATGAATGATTTTGTTTTATTTAATTTTTTTTTGAAATCTCCGAATTGAAAAAATTATTATTATATTAATAATTATTAATAAAAAAACTCTCAAATTGATAATCATCATTAAGAAAATCTCTCATTTATAAACATAAATAGTCAATTATATATATAAGGAAGGATATATTTACTCCAAGAGTAACTTATTATCTTTATAATGCAACTCCTAATTTAACCCTAATTCTCTCCCTTTTTTTTCTTTGCATTTAATGAATTAATGATTTTGTTTTATTTAATATTTCTTTGAAATTTCCCAATTGAAAAAATCGTTATTGTGGGTAACTTCCTTGTGAATGCTCAATTGAATAATATCTACTTAGTATTTGAATTCCTGCTATTGAGCTAAGGGTTTGTCTTCTATATAAGACATGGTGTTCGCTTGCATATTGTCACCATAAGTTGATATTTGCACGTGGCCAATTTGTGTGGCTTCCTTAGGTGACCTACTTACTATAAGTACTTAACCAAATTTAATATTAACTTGATTATATGTATCATTCGTCACTAAGTGCCCCAGGTTGGCAATTATAAAAACTAAAAAGTATTGTTCGATAGGAACTAAGTGGACTTGCGAAAGCCTTGCCATTGCATTACTTGAGTGAATTTGAGTATAAATTTGTGTTTAAACTTGTTTCCTTTGAACTCCTCGTAAGGTAGACATGACAATCACCAAAATATGCTCACTTGATCACCAACTCTCTGGCATATTGGACCCCGTTATGAATCATAGGTCTTATAACATCAACAAATGGTAAAGATTACTAATACATGATATCATGTATCCATATGTCCAATTTTTGTCTATACCACTAGTTCTTTAGATGGATCAATCGAAGTACCTTCAAAAGCATTGGATGAGGTACATATGTGCATTCCCACCTTTTTTGGTGGTCTATCAAGTGGTTGTTGGCATGGTCTTTTCATTGATGAAGGTGATGGTTGATTCATGTTTCTAAGATTATTCATACGAAACGTACATATGCCAAACATAGTCTTAACCTAGTGAATCGAAATATTTGGTGGTTGTTAAAACTAAACCCTGCAACAAAACAAACAAGTATCGACAGTGTTTCTCACACATGTTGCGTACTAGGGAATAAAACACTGACAGCATTTAACTGTCGTACAAACTCAACAGACGCGACAACTTGGTCGGACGGACCGACCTGCTCTGATACCACTAATGTAACACATCTTTCTAATACCCCAAATATTTAAACATATAATCAGAGTAAATAAGTATGCATATAAACAAAGGGCATCACATCGATGTTTCCAAAAACTAAAAGCTTTCAAAAACCAACATCATTCATCATCAAATATACAATTACACCTGGTCATCAAGGTAACACCTTTCACTTGTCATAATTCATCAAGAATATGCATTCACAGCAGAAATAATAAATACTCATGTATTTCATAAATGATCATGTCCATACCATAATCATATCTTAATAATAATCCACAAGATAATATAACGTCATATCCAAGATATTCGGCACTATGGCCTCTCAACAACAAATAACAAACATACATGTTCACAAGATAGTATCATAATACATATCCAAAATAAAACATGAGTTCAATACTACTAATCTCAACCAGTGTTGCATGACCAAATCATTGACTCACTACCTAAACACCCAACAAACGCGGACACTCTCCGACTAAACCTCATATGAACTACTAATCGTCAGAACTTGCACGTTAGCAATAAAAGGCAACATTCAAACAGAAGGGTGAGAATTCAAATCATTATGAAGAAAGTATAATAAACTACAATGATTTAATTAACAATCATAGAAATTCATCACGCCTAGCATAATCATGTAAATAGTGTTATCCAATATATTTCACATGTTCAAGTATGCAACAGAGCTCAAGGAGTATAATATTCAAAAGAATCCAATACTATCATTCTAAATATGCACATAAACCATCAATTATCACATATTCACATTTATCACTAAATCATGTATCAAACATCACCAAATTCAATTATCACATCTCATTCACACATAACTATCACATAATCGCATATATTCAAACATTACATAACACGAATGTGAATCAATGCAAGACATGTGATTTTATGCATGTGGTACCAAATGTGAACCCAACGTTTCACCGCTTTCCGATTCAATATCTAGAATCCAAGCCACGCTTCCGATTCGGAAAAGATCAAAGCCAATACACCCATCTCCAATTAAGGATCACGTCTTCTACGCCTATTTCCATTCAAGGATCAACGTCTCTTGCCATGTGAACCCACAGTTTAACCGTTTCCACCATAAAGCCGACCATGCTATGAATGTATGTACAAATACAATTAATATATGCAATTAAGATTATCTCATCAATCTTAACTTACCGCATACCACGATTATCCAACTCTATGAATTATCCGCCAATTGTACACAACATTCACAACACATATATATCATTCACATATAAAGGCAAACAATCAATTACGATTCATAAAATCCAAACAATGTTATTCCTATTAATCGCCAATTCTCAACAAATATTCCTCGGGCAGAGTCTATCCACATTGAAGGTCTGGAGCCGTTTGTTCGACAGCGGTTCCTGGTGCAGGATGCTTCTGCTGTGGTCAGGGTTCTCGAGCTTGCCGCCCTGTATGCCCGTTCGGCGCCTTTGTCCGCGGAAGCTGCGAGGAGGCTTGAAGAGGACGTCAAGGGTAAGGCGTCTGCTCTTGAGGAACGAGATCAGGAGCTGAAGGAACAGAGCGATGAGCTGGCGGCCGTAAGGTCTCGGTTGAGTGATAAAAAAATGCTCTGACGGACGTGCAAGGCTAGTACACGCTGCTCTATCGCACTCTGTATAGAGTGATGCTGTCTTCCTCGGTAAAGGAGGCATCTCTTCGTCCGTCTCAAGCCCCGGCTGAGGATGAGACGGAGGAGGAGAAAGCCCTCTTGACCCGAGCGGATTTGATTTAGTGCATACGGGTTTTGGGAGGGGACTGTGTTGCTGCCGCCGAGGATACCTACAACTCCACTGTGGCCCAGCTCAAGTTGAAGAACCTTGGGGTGGAGTTGGTGACCGATGGCACCGGGCCATATCATCGTGTGGAAGGCGACCAAATCGTCTCTCTAGATTTCGGGGAAGAGCCAGCAACTCAGGAGGCCGGGGAAATCCAGATGGAAGAAGGTGTATGAAGTTTTATTGTGTTAAGTTTTTGGCCTGCGTGCCATTTATTATTTTGTTGTGATGTTCCGGGGGGAATACCCCCCGTTTTTGGTTTGTACGAATATTATCGGCTCGGCCTTCATGGCCGTTAGTCGGGCACATTTTCGGGCTTCTTGCTCGATTTTAATTTGAACGTACTTTATTCGAAACGCTTTTATTTGCTGTGTCCGTTTTGACTCCTTGGGCGGCGTGTCGCTGGTTTCCAACGGTTTTGTCTTTTAATGCTTTGTCTGTTTCCCAAGCGCTTTTGTTCCCTTTCCTTTTTCCTATAAAAGGAGGTCTTATGGGCCTCTCCTTCTTTATTTTTACGCAGGAATGGGTGGTGCAAAGGGGAAGAAGGTTTCTACAACCTCATGCTCCTGTGGAGTCAAGGAGGTGAAGGAGAAGAAGAAGAAGGTTTCGACCGGATCTGCTTCCCGTTCTCAGGGGGCCCGTAGTCTGGACGTGCAGGCTCAGTCTTCAGGTGTGAGGGTTGTGACCAACGCTGACGGTTCTGAGACGGAGTGGGATGAAGACTGGTATCAGTACCTTCATTCGGAGGAGTTTGCACGTCGGGCAGAATGATGTGTTTTTTCTTCGTTTTCCAAGATGATACATGCCCCGCTTCTGGACGAGCTTGAAGCTCCGTCCACGTATAAGGTCCATCTCCGAGCGTTGCAGGTCGTTGTTTCGGGGAAGGCCATTTCGGCTATGAAGTCTGCTAGGACCTGTGCTTTAAGGGCTTTCCTTCCTTCATACTTTATGTCGAATTCTGAGAGTTCTAGTGAACAACGGAGCATCCTTCCGGCCATGTCGGGGCGTCCGAGTAACTGTTTTATGGGTTGCTCGGTGCGCACGACTATGGTGTGTGCTAAGAAGTAGTGTCTCAGTCTTCTGGCCGTGGTGATTAGTGCGAGGGCGACTTTCTCAATATGCTGGTACCTAACCTCGGGGCCTTGGAGCGCTTTGCTCGTGAAGTATATGGGCCTTTGGCCCTCTGGGGTTTCTCTGATGAGGGCCACGCTTACAGCCTCGGCGGTGATGGCAAGGTAGAGGTAGAGGGTTTCCCCGTTCTCAGGCCTCGAGAGGACAGGTGGCCACAAGAGGGCTCGTTTGAGATGGGAGAGGGCGCGCTCGCATTTGTCTGTCCATTCGAAAGCGGTTTCCTTACGTAGGAGTTTAAAGAGTGGGAGTGCATGTTGGGTTGATTTGGCCACGAACCTGGATAGTAATGTGAGCATGCCGTTTAGGGATTGGATGGATTTCTACGAGTTCGGCGTTGGGAAATCTGAAAAGGCTCAGCACTTGTCCGAGTTTGCTTCGATTCCTCTTTCTATCAGGTAAAAACCGAGGAATTTGCCCGTTCGGACTCCGAAAGTGCATTTTTCGGGATTAAACCTCATCTTGCACTTTCGGGCCTGTTCGAAGACTTTTTTGAGGTGGATGGTGTCATACCCCAAAATTTGCCCACCATATTCAAATTATTTCAAAATTTGATTTTTTATAAAATTTTGAGGTCATTCACATTGACGTCTTGAATTTTATAAATATTGATTTAAAGTCTATTTTAAAATATAATAATTTACTCTTAAATTATTTATATTTTAATAAATAGCAAAATTTTTTCCCATGTTTCATACACTTTCAATTGGCTTTTATTTCAAACAAATAATATAGCGCAATTGGTAAGGAGGTAAGGCTTGCAAGTACAAAGTCTCGGGTTCAAATCCCACTTCTAACACTTTTTTCTTTTATTTGTTTCTAACAATAGTTTTAATTTTATTTTCATTTATATTAAAAAATCACAAAAAAAATCATTTTTTTATTATTTTATTTTTAATTTTCGTATTAATTAAATAGGCATTTTAAAAAAAAGTAATTTTAACTTTTTATACATTTTTAGTCAAAAAAATCACCAAAAATCATAAAATATTCAAAAAATCCAAAAAAAAGAAGTTTTTAATCTTATTTGTCCTATTTTTAGCACTTTTCATAACTTAAGGAACAAGTCAATCTTATTAAATTAGTTTGATTTAATTTTTTTTATTAGAATTAAAACAAATTGATTTTTGGGCTTTGATTTGGTCCATAATTTTACTATAATTATTTTTCTTCAAACCTAATTCATGATGATAAATAGGACTAACAATTCTAACCCTTACTCCGACTCTCTCTTCTCACAAACACAAAAAATATTTTCTGCTACTTCTCCTTCTTCAGGGTTGCAATTCCGGTTGCAGCACAGAAATAAATTTTCCAGCCTATCAGTCAAATTTTGAAACTACTGTTTCGATTTGCTCCGAATTTTTTCCAGAAGTTCAGAAAATAATCGTAGAACAATACTCCTTTAGAATAAAATTCTAAAGGAGTTCGACACTCCTCTTTTTTCTATTTTATTTGATTTAATTTCTAATTTCATATTTTTAAAAAAATCTAAAAAAAATTGTAGTTACGTGTTCTTATTTTATTTGATTTATAATCAGATTTTTATTTTTTTTATTTTATTTTAATCACTTTTCTATTTTTCCATTTGTTTTCTTAACCGTAACATTGCGTTGGTTTATGAACAGGTTTTCTATGGAATGACCAAGTGGATGGTACCCCAATTGCTTTTTTGGCCAAAAAGCTTTTGGTATTTGGCCAAATCAAGGTTATTCATATTTGGCCAAAAACCTTTTGGTATTTGGCCAAATCAAGGTTATTCGTAATTTTGTCCATAATTTAATTTGCTAAATCCCAATTCTTTTCTTGTGTTATTATTATTACTATTACTAATATTCTTATTCTTATTATTATTATTTTATTTTTGCAGGTACCTCCTTTGGCCAAAGGGGAGCAGGTGTCAATTCTTCCTTACACTTATTTGTTTGCTTCATTGTCCTTGAAACCTTGGTAAAATCTCTTTTTTAACCATTAACCCTAAAATATATATAATAGGTAGATGTTGTTCATTTTCATGAATTAGGGTTAGGATTTTATCACATTCTTTATTTTTAGGCTAATAATTATTTTTAGGCTAATTAATTTATTTTTAGGCTAATTAATTTATTTTTAGGCTAATAATTATTTTAGGCTAATTAATTTAATTTTAGGTTAACCTTTAGAGATTTAGTGTTTATCGCCATAAATACTTTCAACCCTTCATTTTCACTTGCGATTTCTTTTCTCACCTCATACTCCAATGTTTGACGCATGCTTATTTCAATTCCCGGCCTTTGGGTAAAACTTGTTTATTTATTTATTTTTTGCCATTTAAATTCTAAAAAATGTGTATAGGTCACAAAAAGTTTTCTTTTAATAGCCTTAGGTTTGTATTTCTGCCTTTACATTTCTGCCTTTATTTTTGCATTTATTTTCCGCCTTTTCCCCCCGGTTTTTGTTTTGTAATTCCCCCTCCCCGAAGCCTTGTAATAGCGTAGGAACTTTTAATTCTGCCTTTATTTTTAACTGCGTGGTTAGTAACCCTAGGGAGTGATAAAACTTGAATTGAATTTAGAATCACTAACTTATACAAGATAAAATATCCGAACTGAATCACTTGATTGTGGCACACACACACACACCTTTATGGTAACCCTTCTTATGCCGCCCGTTTCCTTTCGATTTAAAAAATAGTCAAGTCCCTCGAATATGAGGATACCTTAGCCTGCTGCCTACGAATAAAATCATCATATGAGATCTACTCCCTCGATGTTGCCTCGAATAAAATGATGATCGTTCCTTCGAGTGCTAAGCTATCCTCACTGGTTGCCTTAATGACTATTATATCCTTCCCTGAGATTACCTGCCCTCTTTATGGTAGGGACAATCTCATGGTGAACGATAATTCTGATGACCCTTTTTAAATCCAATGAAAGGACTTCCTACCCTCCTATGGTATGGATAGCCCTTTCAAACTGAAAATCTTAAAGAACAAAAATCTTAAAATTATGGTAGTTGCTACTAATTGCTTGCTCTGATTTAAATTCAAAAATCTTTTTTCACACTATCTTTTCAAATACTTTCAAAAACAAGGCTACGCTTATTTACAAGCTAAATTCCTTAACAACATTTTTCCTATTCACACACTACATTTCAAACAATTCAAACAAACAATTGAGCTAAGCAATTAAGAGCCCATGGATAACCATGGATACAAAGAGTGCCTACACCTTCCCTTTGAATAACTTACCCCCCGAACTCAAAATCTTTTTAAAAGGTATTTTCCTGTTCTTTTAGCCTTTCTATATATTGGATAAAATAAAAGTCGGTGGCGACTCTTGCTATCCGCAACATTTCAAAAAGTAAATTCTCCCACCGTATTACAGATGGCATGATCGGTTTCCTCTTGGGATTTGACGATCATATCGTCGATGTAGACTTCGAGCATGTCGCCGATTTGCGCCTGGAATACTTTGTTCATCATTCGTTGGTACGTTGCTCCGACATTTTTCAGGCTGAAGGGCATTACGTTATAATAGTAGTTGCCCGATTCAGTCATGAAAGTCGTATATTTTTTTTATATGTTTTAGACATGGGTATTTGGTTGTACCCGGAGTAGGCATCCATAAATGATAACAATTTAAAACCTACGGAATTATCGACTAATTTATCAATGTTAGGCAGAAGATAAACGTCTTTTGGGCAAGCCCTATTAAGATCGGTGTATTCAATGCACACGCGCCATTTTCCATTAGGTTTCTTTACAAGTACAACATTGGAGAGCCAAGTAGTGTACTTGGCTTCCGATATGAATTTAGCCTCTAAAAGATTCCTAACAGCTAGTTCGGCCGCGACCGATTTCTCTGGGGACTGCTTTCTTCTCCTCTTGGCGACGGCCTTGTACGCGGGATCGATCGTTAGGTGGTGACATGCTACTTCCGGGTCTAGGTCGGGCATCTCGGCTGCGCTCCAGGCGAACAGGTCGGCATTCTCCCTGAGGCAGGCCTTGAGTTGCCTTCTGGCCAGTTCGGGCAGATCTGTCCCGATCTTGACACCTCTGGTCGGGTCATCACCGAGGGATATCAGCTCGAAATCCCCGTTGGGGATTTGTCGGAGACCCTTTTCTGATGTCTTCGTGTCCATTTTTCCTTCGGGTTCCTTACGGAAGTGGCTGTCCAAATCGATGGTGTCGATGCAGGGCATAGATTTGTTGGTCTTGGGACCCGCCTTGGTGGCTGCTTTGTCCTGAGCGGCTGCTTTTATCGAGCTGAGGCCCTTGGCGGAGGCTTCGAAACACCTCATGGCCGCTTCGATGTCTCCGTGGAGCGTTGCGACTTATCCTTTGGCCGTGTAGTATTTGAGTTTGAGATGCACGGTTGAGGGGACGGCAATCAGTTCGGCCAGAGTCGGGAGACCCAAGATCCATTGGTAGATCGAGGGGAAATCGATGACTAGGAACTGGACTTTGACAGCTCCCGCGGTGGTGGAAGGGTGGATTTGATTGTACTGTCGAATTCACTATTCTCCTTTATTTTTTAGGTCAATATGGCCGATCCAGGACGTCCATCTACGTTGGGCTCGTCGTCTGTGACTCCCCCGGACCAGCGGGGGGTGCCTCTATCGTCTTGGGTGCTGCAGGAGGCACTCAACATCGAGAGCTACTTTGTAGAGGATAGTTCGGATATTTTCTTGGAAATTGGGGGTCACGTGGATCATGCCGGGGATGTGACCAAGAACGGGTGGTCGGTGCTAATCCCTGACGAGGAAGACCGTGTTTGTGACATGTACGCCCTTGATTTGATCCCGATGTATGAGGTGGTTTTCCAGGAGATGGGGTTTCGTGTGCCTTTCACTGAGTTTCACATGGCCGTTTTCAACCGTATGGAGGTGGCTCCCGGGCAGCTCCACCCCAACGTGATCGCATTTATCCGGGCGTTTAAGCTGACTTGCTCATACTTGAAGATAGCGGCGACTATCTGTCGCTACCGCGAAAAATGGATCAGAGTCGCCACTAATACATTCATCCCATCGCGGGAAAGGAATATCAGAAACCTAACTCAGGATAAAACAAGGTCTTTCGACCAGAGAACGGGGTACGGGAGTCGGTTACGCAAGGGGAAGGTGCTAGCACCCCTCACGCCCATCGTACTCGATGGTATCCACTTATGTTTGTTTCTATTTAAAGGGTGTATCTATGTCTAAACCTAAATGCGAATGAATGCAAAAGAAATACGGGGAAAAGAAGGAATTATTTACAAGTGTGCTCGCTTAGGCCCCGCGACCCAATGCCTACGTATCCCTTACAAGGAATCAGAGCGACCGTAGTTCGGCTCAAGATTTTCTATGTTTTTGTGTTTTTTAGGTGAACAGAGGTTAAAGTCGCACTCCACGATGCTCGCCCTTTGGAGACTTATACGCCTAATTATGGAATGGATTCAACATGTTCTTAAGAATGCCACAAGGGCGAGAGATAGAAGAGAGTTTGAGCGTTTCGAGGAAATCCCTAAAGCAAGGGAAACTCGAGTTACTCTATGGTTTGTGTTTTTTAGAATTTGGGAACTTACGCCCGAATGGAACCCTAAAGCAAGGGAAATCCAGGCACTCGAATGATTCCCTAAAGCAAGGGAGATCCAAGCTTCCATTCCCTTTTTAATGATTTTCACTTTTTTATTAATGTTTTAGAGTTGAAAAGAAAAAGAATGAAAATAGGGGGACTGGCCTAATTTCTAAACCTAGAATTATTGTTCAAAGGGGAAATTCTAAGTCTAAACTATGTTAAGCAAGTCTAAAAAAATACACAAACAATATCAATTAAAAGAAATTAAAGTAAGGATTAAAATCTAAACTAAACATGAAAATATTCACAAGTAAAATACTATTTTTTTATTCATTTCTAAGACTATTTTTATGCATTAAAGCCAAAAACTATTTATTTATTATTATGCACCAATCAAAATTCAAAGAAATCCTACTATTGAAATTCTAATCAAAGCAATTATTCTTAAAAATTCTAATTGGTAAGAAAATATATTTTTCACATTTTTATTTAAGCAAAAAAAAAACAATTAAAGAGCAAAAGAATATAAAAGAACTAATGTCAACAGGGGGGGGGGGTGAAAGTATTTTTTTGGTTGAACTGAAATTAGTTATGGCAGAAACTAGGCCTGAACGAGGGGGTGGTAAAAGCCAGGGCGCTAAGGCCCAGTCCAAGCAAATGGTGGTACGTTAGTGAAACATAGGTGCAGTCCAGAAAATAGCATGGCCCAAAGCGCAGTAGGGCCCATCCTTACCACAATTGATTCATTTCACTTTTTATTCCATATTTATTTCATTCAGCATGTGTTTATTAAGTGGATTATTAATAGTAACGTGACACAATAGCAATGATATTTATCAATTGGTCACACCAACTTTAAGTCACTACATGACAAAACAATCACGAGGGCCAGTTAGAATGCCACACCATACAAGTCAATCATTTGAATAAAGCCAAAATGGAATCAAATTAAAAACCTAAACCAATGACAACGTGACACGTATGCCAAACGGACCTGCAAACAACATGCACATACAGACGCCGGAGCACAGCTCCGGTCGTCTTCCACGGCCATCTCCGCCGGCGTTACGAACGCATATGCTCAGGAACAAAAATAAAACCACCGGTTCACTCGGTTTTGCGCGTAGAACGCGAATCCGGCATTAGTTTCCGCTGAGGATCCTTCTAACCCCATAACCGAAGCACAGAAAGGAAAACCCTAACTCAAAGTGAAATCACCAAAACACACAGAACAACCACCAACATATTCTAATACGCCTGCTTGATCCAGTAACAAGATTTACGTTTCAGAAAGCTCACATTTGCATCATGAAACCATGTATTCAGATCCATACAAAACACAACACGTACCACCATAACTACATGATTCTACCATGGTATCTAAAATGATGATAGAGTTTGAGAAGCTTACTTGAACAAATCTTGAGTCGAAATGACTAGAAAACTCACTGCTCCTTCCTTCTTTAATTCTTGGAGGCGATGATGATGTTGTTCCCCGAAGCTTACTCGACTCTTCAGAGAACTAAGCTCAGATCTGGGAATCTTGATGAGCTTTATATTCACTTCCCTGGAAATCCACGAGGATATTGAAGCTTGGATACTGTGAGTTGTGATGACGATTATGGAGATAACGATGACGGCATCATGTTGAGGTGAAGCTGAATCATGGAGATTTAAGGTGAAGGTGAGAGTGCGAGGTTGATGGAGGATGATGCTTGAGATGGAGATTCGTGGTGGTTGTTGTGGTGCAGTGATGAAGATGATGAAGAGTGAAGGTGGAGGTGGTTTGAGTTGGTTAGAAAGTTTGTTATGGTGGTTGGTGGTTTGAGAGAGGAAACGGTTATGGTGGTTTGTTAGTTATGGTAGAAAGAGAGAAAGATGAGGGAGTGGAGAGAAGAGAGAGAATGAGAAGAGTTGTGAAACTGTGAAAAGAAAAATTGTGGCGCCCCCCTTTGTAATGAGTGATGGTGTTGCTTTTATATTGAGGTGCATGGGGCATTGTGAGGTAGCTGCATCAGATTATTTTCATTCCAAACTTACTAAAAAACAGTTTGTATATCTTTAGTATGACTTGTATGCGTTTCCACGAGAAGGTTCGTATTTACTCATGCATGTTGCAACAGCAAGATATCATCAATGCTTTAACCAACTTATATTCGAGCAGCCAACTTTGTGCCTTCATACCTTCAGCTAGAGTGCATCATTTCTCCTAAACTTATGCTTAACATGTAGAGGACATGAGACTGAATAATATTCATGTTGGGAGTGACAAGAAATAAGCTTGGAGAAATGAATAAAATGACCACAAACTTGCTGGTATGGCCATGCACCACCCACGCGCGCGCAGCTCCTACTATGGCCTGGCATTTCTGCCCAAACGTAGTTTCCCCGGAGCCGTAATTTGAGCCCTCGTAACTTGCTCAATACCCATCCACTTAACTTGATTCTTTGATTGTTGGATAGAGGACATGAAGGAGAATACATTGACATTAAGTTCGAGTTGAAAATGTGTTTGTAGTTCTCTAAAATCAGGCTTAAAGTTAGAACGCCAGGTGTTTGAAGAAATGCTCACGCGTGCCCAGGAGAAGTGCCCTTGTCTGAAGTAATGCATGACTTTGTGAGGTCTTGACTTTGAGGCTTTGCAATATTCTCGTCCCTCAACCAAAATCAATTAATTTCGAGCAGATGAATAAAGGGAATAGAGATGATTAGATTCACACCAAGTTTGAATTTATAAGGCTCTTGTGGTTCTCTAAAACGGGCTTCAAAGATGGCATGCCAACTGTTCGATAAAATGTGTCACGTGTGCCCAGCATTTTGCCCAGCAACATGACTTGAATTACTTGGAACCTTCAAGCTTTGCACTTTTGTAGTTCACTAACCATGCTTCAAATGAAAGAACTTCCAACTACAAAGTTGTTCATCTCCATGAGATATACAACTTTGATGTTGAACTTGTCTTGAAATAAAGCCTCTTGACACGTGTAAAGTGATGGTGAAGTGAGCTGATCAACCAACTTAAAGACCTTCAAAATATTTTCTAAGTCTAGAACTTTCCTCTTATGGAAACTTTCACTTTTCAACTAACTTGCCATTTTTGGTAGTTTTGACATTTCCTTGATTTTAATTATTTGGGTTGACTTTTCTTTGACCAATTTCCACCAAAAGTCAACACTTGAATATTAACCTTGATTTCGACTAAAAAAGTCAACTGTTCTGATTTTCTCCGATTCCAGATGAATTCCCCGATTAAATCGTTTTTGACCCAATTCTCAATCAATTCTCAACCAAAGAAGCTTCAATGAATATTTCTTCAAAGTGGCGCTACCGCGAAAAATGGAATCAGAGTCGCCACTAATATATTCATCCCATCGCGGGAAAGGAATATCAGAAACCTAACTCAGGATAAAGCAAGGTCTTTCGACCAGAGAACGGGGTACGGGAGTCGGTTAAGCAAGGGGAAGGTGCTAGCACCCCTCACGCCCATCGTACTCGATGGTATCCACCTATGTTTGTTTCTATCTAAAGGGTGTATATCTATGTCTAAACCTAAATGCGAATGAATGCAAAAGAAATACGGGGAAAAGAAGGAATTATTTACAAGTGTGTTCGCTTAGGCCCCGCGACCCAATGCCTACGTATCCTTTACAAGGAATCAGAACGACCATAGTTCGGCTCCATAGTTTCCATTTGTTTTGTGTTTTTTAGTTGAACAGAGGTTAAGGTCACAATCCACGATGCTCGACCTTTGGAGACTTATACGCCTAATTTTGGAAAGGACTTAACTTGTTCTTAAGCGCCTAGCAAGGCAAAAGAGTGAACTTGGGTTTGTGTTTTTTATGTAACTACATGATGAACAAAACCCAATACAAGGTTTCGCACCACTTCGTCACTTTGTTTTAATTCGAGCCTTTATTAAGTGTTTTGAATGTTTTTGGTTGGGTATTTTTTAAGGGAATTTACTTTGCGATTAGAATCACATAAAATGTATAATGATCGAGAAGCAGATTAGGGAATGAATCCCACTCACTTCTATCTCATTATATAATGTTCAAGAAACAGATTAGGGAATGAATCCCACTCATTTCTATCCCATTAACTAATGTTTGAGAAACAGATTAGGGAATGAATCCCACTCATTTCTCTCCCATTAAGTAGTGACCGAGAAACAGATTAGGGAATGAATCCCACTCATTTCTATGCCACTAAGTGATTGAGAAACAGATTAGGGAATGAATCCCACTCATTTCTCTATCACTTTCTTAATGTGATTCGCATCTTTATTTATTAGTGTTTTAAAGTTGAAAAAGAAAAAGAATGAAAAAGGGAACTAACCTATTCTCTAATCTAAGTTATTCTAATCTAAGTCTAATGGCCCTAAGGTCAAGGATAACTATCCTAACCTATCTCAATTCCTCTTAACAAAGAAGGAAGAGTCTAAGGGAACATGGCAAAAGAATGGAGTTACAACTCCAACAAGATGAGAAGATAGCCCTAGGGCAGTAGCAAACCAAGGAAATAAGTGTCCTAAATCAAACACAAAAGCCATATGGCACTACACGAAAATATTCACAAAGAGTTACCAAAGTATCGCATAAATCGTCACTTAACAATTAACGAACAAACATCCATTAATCAAAACAAAAAGCAAATGAAAAAATGAACAAAGCTTAAAGTCAGTAGCAATTAGTTCATTTATAGGTCCAAGACCTTATACCAATCTATGTTAGTCAATTAACTTGAAACAAACAAAGTTCTAACAAAACTATACACAACTAGGTCAAAACTAGTTAGTAAGTTCAAATGGTGAATGAAGTTAGGAAAATGCAATCAAATGATGGAAGTCAGTAGCTAATAACCTCTAATAGGTGTCTAAACAACCATAAAATCAAGTCACAAAGTCTCATACAAAATTATAGGTCATTTGGACAAGTTTTGATACAATCGTTAGCCAAAAGCAAGTTATTTACATGCGAGAAAGAAAAATCGAGTAAAATAAGAAAACATCACTTGAAAAATTCAACTCCAGGTCTTAGGACCTCTAAACATCCCTACTTATATGTACAAAAAGAAACTAAGTCAATTGCATAAAGGTAAAGCAAATTATAGGTCAAATTCGCATGGTTATCCGTTTGGGAACGTACATAAATCGGGTATAGAAAATCTAATGAAAACCTAACCAAAACATAGAATTAAACTTTTATTTTTTTCACACAATATGGTATATGAGTCTACTGATATCACACAAAAAATGGCAATTAAATTCTATTCCTAAGGCATTTAACCAAATTAATTTGCAAAACATATCAAACTTAAAAAGAAAATGAACATGTTGAAGGAAAGGATTTTTCAAAAATAGAAGAACAAAATCTAAAAATATACAAAAAATACCAAAATTATCTACATACATAAAACTATCTAAAACATATTTTTATTGATTTTTCATTTGAGCTAAAACTGATTTATGGAACCAAAGTTATGGAGGAAACAAAATTAAAACAAACATCAAATCTGTCTAGCCAGAGGGGTGTGAAAGTAATGTAGTTTGAACTAGAAACTAGTTACTAGCGCGTATGGGCCCAGAATCAGGGGTGTGAAAAGCAACGAATTTGTGTGTATGGCCCAAAGGGTTTTTATTGTTCAGAACAGCCAAAAATGGCGTCATGGGCCAAGGGGAGGTGGATCTAGCAATTTCGTTTAGCCCAAGGGTTATGATCCAAGTCTTTTTTCAGAATTTTGTTAATCAATAATTTATTCAGGTTAATCCAATTAACAGCATCATTAACCACATTAAAACCTACAATTAATTGAATGAATAAAAGAAAAGGGATTTAGGGTAAAATTACTTGTGGCCGTTCAGCTTCCCTCTGAAGAAAATCTCTCCTTCTTTACTCAATCGGCGACGGCGCGGTGGATCTTTCTTCTCCGATCGATGAACAGTGGCGAACCATCCCCTTTGTTTTGGTTTCCCTCTTCTTCTTTCTGTTTTCTGATTTCATCTTCTTCTTTTATTTCGTCCTCTGAGTTCAATTGTCTCGATATTGCGATGATGATGAATGTTGCCGCTGTAATAACGTCGATTGTGTTGATGCAGGTGCGAGGTTGATGATGACGTTGGAGGAGATCGAGGATTGAAACAGTGATTGACGGAGGACGATGAAGCTCGTGAAAGAACAGTGTCTTCCGAGAATTTCTTGTGGTGAAAGATTGATCGAGACGTTTGAAGATCGGAGAAGCATTCAAGGTCCGAGAGATTTTTAAAGATTGTTGAAGATGATGAAGGTGCAGAGATGAATCGGCGAAGGTTGTTGAAGAAAGTTGGAGAGGTTCTGCGTGATGATGGTGCGATGAAGATCGAAAGAGAGAGTCGATTCAGAGAGAGGGGTCCAGTTTGTTACAGGTTCCTTCTATCTTTCTTCTTGCGAACTCTGTTATCTCCTCTCTGTTGTGGATTCAATGAAGAGAGAAAGATGAAGTTATGGTTTGAGGATGAAGAATCGATGGAGATCCATTGAAGATGAAGCTTTTTTGTTTTCGGGTGAGGATTGAATGAAGATGAGGATGCGATGAAGGTTGGGATGAAGGTTATCAAATGGAAGAGAAGGCTCAGAGAGAGAGAGATGAGGAATCATGAAGGAATCAGAAGATGGTGAAAATGAGTGAAGTAAGTCTGTTATGGAGAATGGACGTCTGAAGGTCCTGAATTCAGAGAGAGAGTTCTCTTATATCAGAAGAATGAAGAATGGAGGGAGAGCGAGATCAAAAGAGAAGGCTTCAAGAGTTTGTTACAATTCAGTTATCGGTTAGTTATTTCTGTTTTCTGTTACATTCTGTTGTGTTCTTTCTGAGTTTTTCCTTGTTGTGAAGAGTTTTTGAACTGGTTTTCTCCACCTCTATTTCTGCTTGCAGGTTTTGCCCTTGTGAAGTGCAGCCAGTTTTTTTTTGTTGCCGAACCGATGTGGTTTTTTCTCATGGTGGTTCACTGGTTCACTGATGTGGTTGAGTTTAAAGTTGAATTGCACGTCGATTTTCTTATAGTTTTGTAATGTGCCGAGTCGGTTTAATTATGCAGGGTATTTAAATTCAACTGCAGAATTTTGGTCTGGTTTAGATGTTGTGGGGCTAGTTATTGCTTGAATTC
The DNA here is from genome assembly GCF_029867415.1 of Vicia villosa. NCBI lineage: Eukaryota > Viridiplantae > Streptophyta > Magnoliopsida > Fabales > Fabaceae > Vicia > Vicia villosa. The sequence continues at coordinate 139,519 of NW_026705808.1, read as the reverse complement.
TGAACTGGTATGCTCTTTATTGTGCAGGCTATGCAAGTCGGTTTTATTCCTGATTAACGCAAGGGCGGTTTCTATAGCTGGAGGTGCTGAATTGGTTTTTATGGGGTCTGTAAATAATTTTTATTTTGTGATGTATCATGGACCTGAGATAATTATAGTTGTAAATGTAATGGACATTTGTAGTGAATTTTGAATGGAAGTATGGATAGGGACATTGTAACACGGTGTTGATGAATGATGTTTAGAGATGAGGAGCAATAGGCCAAGGACATTTTTATGTAATTTTGTAATAAAATTTGGATGGATTCGAACACTTGAACAATTGGTTTTGAATATTGAATAATGGATGTGATTTGGATTTGGACATGTAATGAATAATGATGAATGCTATTGATTCTCGAATTCGAATTTTGAATGGATTTGAATTATTAACCTTGAACTCAAAATAACTCATGTACACAAATTCCTTTGAATCACTCTTAATTGATGCATAAAACATGCACATGAGATCCTCGATATCAAAAGAGAACCATAACCCACAACCTTGAATCACGCTTCTCACCATTTAGAAATATTGAACTCATAGCACACTTGAACGAATGCTTCACCATGTTGAATCCACATCCATCCTCACTTGATGAGATCTAATTAATTAACCTTCTGCTGAGACTTTTATTGAAAGCAATAAGTAACGACTATAAGAACAAAACCCCTTTGATCCAAAAGGGATCCATGAATCCATCTCTTACGTCACGGCGTGTATTTGTATTTCTGTTCAGCACAACAACAACACCTTGAGAAATCCTTAAAAGGATAAGGCTTGAAGTATAGAGAAATCTCTTAACCTGACATCTGATTTAAACTTTACTGATGAACCTTGACAAACTTAAACACTCAAATGAGAAACTCTTTAATATTTGTTTGATTTTTGGTAAATATTCATAGGGGAAAACCTTGTAGCTTTTAGGAGAAAAAGTCCACCATGAACGACCGTATAAAACTCCAACTTCCAAGATCCTTGATCCAATGCAAAGTTATTTGATCAATGAATGTATGAATGTTAGATGGCCTAAATGAGGTATGCACATGAATGTGGTTTGAGAGCCAAATGGGAAATAAATAAATGGGCAAATTTTGGGGTGCAACACAAAGCAACCACTTTTTCATATCCAAAAATCATCTCCTGATTAAATTTTGACCAAAGAGTCAACAGGGTTGACTTTGGTCAAAGCCCTAATTGGAAATCCTGATGAACTTGAGAATTGTATCTTTGAATCAAAGCTTTGACTTGGAAATGATGAAGCCCTGATTTTAGGAGGACTTCCATGGGAGTGGTATCATACAATCAGACTTCAAATCTTCTCTTATTTTCTTATCAGGAATTTCTTCTACATAAAAACTCTTTTTTGTCAGTTTTCTTGAACAGTAACGATGATATGAATGAATGTATTGAGTGGATGGCCTATATGAAGTATGTACATGAATGTGATGTGGAAGCTAGTTAGGAATAAATATGTGGGCAAATTTTGGGGTGCAACACTATCCCCTTGTTCTTTTGTATCTTCTGCGTGCAGCAGAAGGTAGCTGATGGTCGTTTCGGGTGGGTGTCCCTGAAACAGTCCAAGAAGATCTTCAAGTCTTATTCGGATTCTCTGAAAAATTATAAGCCGCGTTTCTTTCTCATCCGTCCCTAGTCTCTTGAGGCCCGCGATAGTGTCTTTGCCCGGGTGCCGACCTTGGATGTCCATGGCCTCCCTATTCTTAATAACATAGGAGATTCCGTCACTTCCCAGAGGCAGAAGTTTAGGTTCTTCTTGATCTTACTGAGCAGATCAGATGGCCAGCAACAATGAAGGCTTGAAGTTCCGAATGGTTGAGAAGGGAAAAAGGGTTGTACCTGCAAGGCACTCCGATGCCAAAGTAAGTATGTGTTCCACAAGGTACAACAAAGTGAGAGAATTTTGGGGTAAGAAAAGATTACCTTGCCCTCTGTGGCGAGAGGGCTATTTATAGGGTGTCTTTATGCGGAACTGACTCCTCCTTCTAAGGCGGAGATTTAGGTGACGCGCGAGCTGGCTTCTTGCTGGGCACGAGGCTCTCTCGTGGTCGGTTGTCCTGGGCGTTTGCCCGGAATGGTCCGGAGGAGGCTGCCACGCATGGACTAAGGCGCCTTGGGCAGAATGCTGGATAGGCCCAATTAGAATGATTGGGTCGGCCCAGAACAGGAACCCCCCAAGTCGTTGCTTCCGCTCGTGGGAGCGACGACTTAGAAGAGGTTGACCTGGGGGACCTTCTGGGGACGTGTGCCCTGAGCATCCGAGGGGGATAGGCCTGGTGCTTCCGGGGAGAGGAAGGGTTAGGCCGGTGGTCATGAAGCGTGTCGTTTCAGAAAAGTCAGTTGGGGGACGTGTCACATTTAATGCGAAATGATGGCTACCCTATTCCTAGGCTGCTAGGGTTAATGATGACCATACCATTTCATAGAGTTGCACGCGCGGCGCATGTGATATCTTCAACAGCCTATAAATATCAGGGTTCGCCATTTTCCCCAAACTTTTTAAATTCCTTCACTTTGTTATCTCTTCTCTGCTGCCGACCGAGAGTTTTGCTGTGGTGATCTTCTTCTTGTTCTTCGTTTCATCCGCGAAAACCTTACTTGTAAGTTCGTTTTTGACCTTGTTTTATGACTTTTCATGCATTGATGTTTGTTAGGAATCGTTTGCATGTGGTTAGGGTAGGTTTTTTAGGGATGATTTTTGATGAAGATATAGGGTGAAACTAACGGTAGGTGGTGGAGATGGAGGATTTCTCCGTCGCTTGCGGCGGTGTACGGTTGAGTTTTCTACTTGAGGATACCGTCTAGCCTGTTGATAGTGGTTTGGGAGTATTGATCAATCGTGACTGTGTTTTTAGCGTTTTTCTAGGAGAATAGGTCATTATGGCGTAGCGTGTGTCTTTCCCCTTCCTTTGGCGCGTGTCTCCCTTTTGCTCGGATTCTGTTTTTCTAGACATGGGCAAGGTCGCGGGCCGTTCGGTCCTTGGACCGTTGGTACGCCCTTTCACTCTGAACGGTGGTGGAAGGGTGGATTTTATTTAACTGTCGAATTCACTGATTTGCTCCCTATGTACGACGTAGTCTTCCGGGAGATGGGGTTCCGCGTGCATTTTTCAGAGTTTCAGATGGCCGTTCTTAACCACTTGGAGGTGGCCCCTACGCAGCTTCATCCTAATTCGATCGCTTTCATCCGGGCGTTCGAGCTGGTCTGCTCTCACCTGAAGATAGGGGCGACCATCCCTTTGTTCTTTTATATATTTTGTGTGCAACGCACGGTGAGGGACGATCGCTTTGGATGGGTGTCCTTGAAGTAGTATAAGAAAATCTTCAAGTCTTACTCGGACTCCCTGAAGGGTTATAAGCCCCGCTTCTTCCTCATCCGTCCTCAGTCTCGGGAGGCCCGCGACGGTGTCTTTGCTAGGGTTCCGTCCGTGGATGTCAATGGTCGTCCAGTACTTAACGATATTGGGGAGCCAGTCACTACTCGGAGACATAAGTTTAGATTTTTCTGGTCTCGGGATCACTTTGAGTATGGCACTGACTAGTATATTACCAAACTTTCAGATTTGGATGAGGATGCTCGGGGGGACTATGCTCTCCTTCAGAACTTCATGCAGGGCCTTCCTGCGGTCGCCAAGATGGACCGCTCGGGGAAGCCTGTCGTGGACGAAGATGGGGAGATTGTTAGGGAACCGGGCGTGATCAGTATAAAGGAACTCCCGGCTAGTGGGACTGATGAGGGCGCATTTGCCTATCTGGGCACTGCCCCTCTCCCCTTTGTTTTGTTATTTTAACTTGTCATTTTGTTGTTGTAGCTTTTGGTAGTGGTCTTATGACGGACTGATCCTCATGTTTTTATTTTTCTTTGCAGAGTCGATGGATCGGGCGCGTCATGAACAGATGCTCAGACAGGCAAGAAAGGCCAAGGGGATTGTCAAGAAGAGTGTTGGCCCTAGGTTGGCTGCGGTGCAGAGGTCTCCGGCGACGGGCTCGGGCACTTCCTCTTCTTCCCCAGCTGCTGTTGGTTCCCCGTTGCGGGCTTCTGACCAGGGCGAATCCCTGAGGCCGGTCACAGTGCTTCCTTCCCCTCTTCGTCAGCAGCCAGATCCGGACGCACTGATCCGTCACAAACGGCAAAGGGTTGAGGCCGTGGATCTAAATCAGGAGGAGGCCGGCGATATCTTTACCATCCCTTCATGCTTTCTTCAGCCCCGGTTCTTCGAGGGAGGGCCTTCTCTGACCATTCCCCGTGCGGAGTCTCTCCACATCGAAGATTTGGAGCCTTCTGTTCGGCAAAGGTTTCTAGTGCAGGATGCTTCAGCTTTGGTTCGGATCCTCGAGCTGGCTACCCTTTATGTCCGCTCGGCACCTCTGTCTGCGGAAGCAGCGAGACTGCTCGAGGAGGCTGTTAAGGTGAAGACGGCTGCTCTTGTAGAACGGACCAGATGCTGAAAGAGTAGAGCGAGGAGTTGGCGACTGTGAAGGCACGTCTGATGGTGATGGAGGATGCTCTGGCGGACGTGCATGGTCAGTACACTTTGCTTTCTCGGACTCTGTATGGAGCGATGTTTTCTTCCTCGGTGAAGGAGGCTTCTCTCCGTCGGTCTCAGGCCCCTGCTGAGGATGAGACGGAGGAAGAGAAGGCCCTCTTGACCCGGGCGGATTTGATTCAGTACATCAGAGTCTTGGGGGGCGATTGTGTTGTTGCTGCCGAGGACACCTATAATTCTACCGTGGCCCAACTTAAGTTGAATAATCCTGGGGTGGAATTAGTGACCGAGGGTACCGACCTGTATCAACGTGTGGAGGCTGACCAGATTGTCTCTCCTGTATTTGGGGAAAATCCAGCGACCCAGGAAACCGAGGAAGTTCAGATGGAGGAAGGTGCTTGAAGGTATTTTATGTTTAAGTGTTTAAGTGTTGGGCCTGCGAGCCTCTTGTTTTGCACGGCTATTCCGGGGGGTATGCCCCCCGTTTTGACTTTGTAAGTATATTACCAGCTCGGTCTTCATGGCCGTAGTTGGGCATATTTCCGGGCTTTTTGCCCGCTTTAATTAAGGAATGCCTAATTTTTAATGTTTATTGTTTCACGTGACCATTTCTTGGAGTCTGTGTGCATGTGTTTTGACTCTTTGGACAGCGTGATGTTGGTTTCCAACGTCTTTGTCTTTTAATTACTTTTTCTGTTTCCCAGGCGTTTCCATCCCTTTTCTTCTTCTATAAAAGGAGGTCTCATGGACATTTCTTTCTTCATTTTTACGCAGGGATGGATGGTGCTAAGGGAGGAAAGGTTTCTTCAACCTCGTGCTCTCGCGGAGCGAAGAGGGTGAATGGGAAGAAGAAGGTTTCGACCAGCTCTGCTTCTCGTTCCCAGGGGGCCCGGATGCTCGAGCTCAGCTATCTGGCGTGAGAGTTGTGGTTGACGCTGATGGCTCTGAGACTGAGTGGGATGAAGATTGGTATCAGTATCTTCATTTGGAGGAATTTGCCCGTCGGGCGGAGTGAAGGGTTTTTCTCTTTATTTGGTGTCTGTTTTGTAACTCCCGTGAATGATGAATAAAGTCCTGTTGTTGTGTTTTCTGTGTGTTTATCTGTTTTTTATTTTGCTTATTTGGAAGATTTGCTCGACTGTAACATATTGATCGCCAAGTGTGTGGAACTGTGGTCGATTACCGGGGACATGTTCCCGGTAGGGGGTGAGTCTCGGATTTCGTTGTGCTGAGTTCCGAGGTTCATGGCGTGAACGGTCCCCTCGCGAGAGGGGTGTTCTGCCGACATGGTACTTGTTTACGACGGGAGCGCTCGGTATTCGTGCCCCCCCGAAGGTCAAGGAGTCCGCTCGATTAAGAGAGCGGATTTCTGTCTTTTTGTTTTATTTCTATAGGTGCTCAGCGTGTACCCGGGCCGCACCTGGGTTTTAGCTGTAATATTGTTTGAGCTTTTCAGCGTTCCAAGGTCGAGCGAGTTCTTCTCCTTGCAGGTTTTCCAGATAATACGCCCCGTTTTCGGTCTTTGCTCTGACGCGATAGGGGCCCTCCTAGTTGGCGGCCAGTTTGCCCTCTCGGGAGTCTTTGTGGTTTCTTTTGAGTACTAGGCTATCTACCTCGAATTCCCGTTTAATGACCTTTGCATCGTGTCGTAGGGCAATATTTTGCTCGAGTGAGGCTTCGCGGAGTGCGGCTCCCGTCCGGATTTCTTCGACCAGGTCGAGCTCTTCTCTAATTGCCTCGAGGTTGCCTTCTGTTTCGAGGGGTTCCTCGGTGCACCTGGTGGGCACGTGTACTTCGACGGGGATCACGGCCTCTATCCCATAGGTAAGTTGGAAGGGGGTTTCCCCGGTGGTAGAGTGTGGGGTGGTACGATAGGCCCAGAGGACGTTGTGTAGTTCCTCTACCCATCCCTTTTTAATTTCGTCTAGTCTTCTAATGCCCCTCAGGATTAGTCTGTTGGCGGCCTCGGCTTGTCCGTTTGTCTGGGGGTGTTCGACTGACGCGAAGTGTTGTTTGGTCCCTAATTTCGTGAAGAACTCTTGAAAGCGCCCATCGGTGAACTGGGTACCGTTGTCGGTGATGATGGCAAGAGGTATGCCGAACCGTGCGAGGATGTTCCTTTTGTAGAAATGGAGCACGTTCATAGATGTGATTTTGGCCAATGGTTCTGCTTCGATCCATTTGGTGAAGTAGTCGACCGCGACTATGAGGTATATGTTCTGATTGCTCCTGGTCACGAAAGGACCAAGGAGATCCATGCCCCACCAGGCGAATGGCCAGGGAGATGACAAAGACTTGAGTTCGTTGGGGGGTGCGAGGTGCATGTCCCGAAAACGTTGGCATTTGTCGCATCTCTTTACGTATTCTTTGGCGTCGTGCTGCATGGTGGCCCAATAGTAGCCGGCCCAGAGTACTTTCCGAGCGAGGGATCTCGCTCCTAGGTGTTGGGAGTTGATTCCCTCGTGTATTTCTCGAAGTATGTGGGGGGCCGTGCCCTCGTCAATGCATTTAAGGAGGGGTATGGAGAATCCTCGTCTATAGAGTCGATTTTCGATCAAGGCGTACGAGCAGGCCCTCCTCCGGATTACGGAGGCCTCTTTTTGATTGGAGGGCAGAAGATCGCTTGTTAAATAGTTGTATACGGGGATCATCCAGCAGGACGCGTCTCCGATTGCGTTTACGAGCGCTAGCCCGGACGAAGATTCGGTGCTGGGTTTTGGTAGTATTTCCTGGATCACAGATTTGTTGCCCCCCTTTTTCCTCGTGCTGGCTGTAACACCCCTTTTCTAACCCCAAATATATCATACAATCACACAGAGTAAGCATGCATAAATAAAAAGGGCGTCACATGTTATTTTCATCATAATGAAAACCTAAAACAAAACATCCAACATTCTTAATATGCAAAGATCATATTTGTAACACAATGTAAATCTCATACTTTCATACATTATGCATAAACGCTTGCGGAAAAACAATTGAATTGCTATTAAAATTTCAATGAATATATCCCATACTATATTCATCTACCAAATTCGAATTAACATCAAATCCACAATTTTGGCTACATAGCCTTAAAACAAAATATCCGAGATCTCCAACAAATACATCCGAATATCCAACAAAACATAGAGAATAGCAATATCCAAACATAAGCATAAGTCTACATAAAATTCCCCCCAAGTGTTACATGATCAGAGCATATGACTCACTACCTAATCCAATAACAAACTCAGGAGCTCCTCGGCTAAATCCTCGGACAAGCTACTACTCGTCGGAACCTGCACGTTACCAACGAAGGATAACATTCAAACAGAAGGGTGAGAATTCAACTTCTTATAGAAAACATAATAATGGGAAATGTAAACATGAACAAGCATACATTTCACTATTCATCACACTTCTCAATTAGGCAATTCACATATCACATACCAAACATCATTCCAAAACAAATCACATGTATACAAGGCAATCACATAACACACAATATGACTCGAAATGCAACAAATGTGACTCAATGCATGTGGTACCCAATGTGAATCCAATGTTTCACCGCTTTCCGATTCAATGTTTAGAATCCAAGCCACGCTTCCGATCCGGACAAGATCAAAGCCAATACGCCTATCTCCAATTAAGGATCACGTCTTCTACGCCTATTTCCAATTAAGGATCAACGTCTCTTACCATGTGAACCCAAGTTTCACCGCTTCCACAATAAAGCCGACCATGCTATGAATGTATGTACAAATACCAACAAATTATGCAATTAAGATTATCTCGTCAATCTTAACTTACCGCATAACGCCATAATCCAACTCTATGAATTATCCACCAATTGTACACAACATTCACAACACAATTAACAAATTCAATAAGGCATAACAACCATCATATATCCAATCACACACATCATGATTACATCTACACAAGGTGTTCCAACAATGGATATACATCACATACTAACATAACGCACATAAGGCAATTACACATCATTCCATTCAATAACATCACAATTAATCAATCAAGTACAATTAAATCCTATACTATCATATAGAGTATCACGATAGCTTTCCAACGCTTCGAACGGCGCATAAAACGGAGTTACGGATCAAAAGTTATGGTCTTTACAAAATCAAGCCCAGTTAGGTCGACTCAAAACTCCTCTAGGTCGACGCAAGCTCGGTTAGGTCGACTCAAAACTCCTCTAGGTCGGCCTAACAGAAGGAAAAACAGATTTTTGGCATTCTGGACTGTTTAGGTCGACTCAGGTTCTGTATAGGTCGACCTAGGCTACGTGAAAACTCAGGTTTCACCATTTTTCTCCCCCAATCCCCTCATACAACACCCATTAACCCATATAAAATTCCTACATCAATTGAAAACAAATTTTGCACATATACAAGGTTCCTAAAACATGTTTCTAACCATGGGTCATCCATACAACACATTGAACATGAACAAACCACAAAATCCAATTGATTTCACATAACTCTATCATTTTCTAAATTCATGAAATGGAAGAATAGAAAGCATACACAACATTACCCAATCATATAATCTATAAGAACTTGTATTCAAACCCTTACCTCTTGAATTTCTCCTTCTAACTTCAAGAAATCTACAATCCTCTTCCCTTCTCTCTTCTACTCTTTTGCCTCTTTTCTCTTCTCTACTTTTCTTTCTATCTTTCTATCTAATTTAGGTTAACTCATAAAATTCTCTTCTAACTCTCATTAGCTCATTGGGCTTAACCCATCCATTATCCTCATTTCTAGTTCCCATTAAGCCCAATAGCTAATTCTAATAAAATTCTACCATTTATTAATTAGCTAAGTAATATATTACCACAAAATCAAATAATTATTACTCAAACAATAATTAAATAAACACATAAACAATACCAATTATCAAATAATCCTAATTAATTAAAATATAATAAAAATAGGATGTTACAACTCTCCCCCACTTAAAAGATTTTCGGCCTCGAAAATTACCTCAAACAAACAACTCCGGATACGATTCCTTCATCTTATCCTCGAGTTCCCAAGTGATATTACCATCGGCGACTCCACCCCATATCACTTTCACCAAAGCAATCTCCTTACCACGAAGCTTCTTCACCTCTCGATCTTCAATTCGCATAGGCGATGTATCAACCGTCAAATTATCCCTTACTTGAACATCATCTAATTGAACAATATGCGATGGATCCGGAATGTACCTCCTCAATTGAGACACATGGAACACATCGTGAAGATTAGAAAGAGACGGTGGCAATGCAATCCGATATGCCACTTCACCTACTCTCTCCGAAATCTGATAAGGACCAATGAAACGCGGCGTCAACTTACGCGACTTCAATGCTCTACCAACACCCGTTATTGGCGTAACTCGAAGAAACACACGATCATCCTTCTCAAACTCAAGAGCCTTCCTCCTCTTATCATGGTAACTCTTCTGACGACTTTGAGAAGTCTTCATCTTCTCTTGAATCATCTTAATCTTATTCGTAGTCTCTTGAATTAACTCGGGTCCAACCACAGCACTCTCTCCCGATTCATACCAACACAAAGGAGTTCTACACCTTCTACCATAAAGAGCCTCAAAAGGTGCCATTCCAATACTCGAATGGAAACTGTTGTTATACGTAAACTCAACCAAAGGTAAGAAACTATCCCAATTTCCTCCTTGTTCCAAAACACAAGACCTCAAAAGATCTTCAAGCGACTGAATAGTTCTCTCCGATTGACCATCAGTTTGCGGATGATACGCCGAACTCAAACGCAACTTCGTACCCAAAGCACTTTGCAAACCCTCCCAAAATCTAGAAGTGAACCTTGGATCTCTATTCCGAAACGATACTTGACGGAATACCATGTAAACACACAATCTTCTCAATGTATAACTTAGCAAGTCTCTCCATCGAATAGTCCATCCTCATCGGAATAAAATGAGCACATTTCGTCAATCTATCCACAACGACCCAAATTGCCTCACAATTACTCGATGTCCTTGGTAAACCCGAAACAAAATCCATAGAGATACTATCCCACTTCCACTCGGGAATAGATAACGGTTGCATCAAACCAGACGGCTTTTGATGTTCAATCTTCGACTTTTGACAAGTCAAACATGAATAAACAAACTCCGCTATATCCTTCTTCATACCTTGCCACCAAAACAATTTCCTCAAGTCTTGATACATTTTAGTAGCACCGGGATGAATACTCAAACCACTTCTATGCCCTTCCTCAAGAATTCTCTTTCTCAAATCCATAACATCCGGGATACAAACTCGATCACGACATCTCACAATTCCATTCTCGTCAATCCGAAAATCACCACCTTTATCTTGGTTAATCAAGGTAATAATGTCAACCAATTTTAAATCCGATTTCTGACCTTCTCTAATCTCATCCAAAATACCACTCGTAAGCTTTAACATACCAAGTTTAACACACGTAGTCGTCGCTTCACAAACCAAACTCAAATCCCTAAATTGCTCCAACAATTCCAATTCTCGAATCATCAACATAGACACATGTAATGATTTCCTACTCAATGCATCGGCTACAACATTTGCTTTTCCAGGATGGTAGTTCAAACTAAAATCATAATCCTTCAAGAATTCCAACCATCTTCGTTGCCTCATATTCAACTCTTTCTGATCAAACAAATACTTTAAACTCTTGTGATCACTGAAAACATCAAACCTTGAACCAAACAAATAATTCCTCCAAAGATTCAACACAAACACAACGGCGGCCAACTCTAAATCATGTGTCGGATAATTCCTCTCATGAACTTTAAGTTGCCTTGAAACATAAGCTACCACTTGCCCTTTTTGCATCAAAACACCTCCCAAACCCAACAATGAAGCATCACAATACACCACAAACGGTTCAAACGGATCTGGCAAAATCAAAATAGGAGCAGAAGTCAATCTTCTCTTAAGCTCTCGAAAATTCGATTCACATTGCGAAGTCCAAATGAAAGCTTGTCCTTTTCTAGTCAACAACGTCAACGGCAAAGATAACTTAGAAAATCCTTCAATGAACTTCCTATAATAACCAGCCAAACCAAGAAAACTTCTAATCTCAGAAACAGACTTAGGAGCTTCCCATTGAGATATAGCTTCAATCTTTGACGGGTCAACAGAAATACCTCCACTAGAGATCACATGGCCAAGAAAACTCACTTCCTTTAACCAAAATTCGCACTTAGAAAGCTTAGCAAACAACGTCTTCTCCTTCAACACTGACAACACAATTCTTAAATGTTCAGCATGATCATCTTCACTCTTGGAATAGATCAAAATATCATCAATGAACACAACCACAAACTGATCCAGATAATCATGGAAAATCCTATTCATATACTCCATGAATACACCAGGTGCATTAGTCACACCAAACGGCATAACAGAATACTCATAATGACCATACCTCGTCCTAAAAGCAGTCTTCTGAATAATCCTCCGCCTTCACACAAATCTGATGATACCCAGACCTCAAATCAATCTTGCTAAACACACAAGCTCCAACCAACTGATCCATCAAATCATCAATCCTTGGAAGTGGATACTTGTTCTTAATCGTTACTTTGTTCAATTGCCTATAATCAACACAAAGTCTCATAGAACCTTCCTTCTTCTTAACCAACAAAACAGGTGCACCCCACGGCGATACACTAGGACGAATAAACTTCTTCTCCAACAAATCCTCAAGTTGACTCTTCAGCTCTTTCAACTCAGAAGCAGACATTCTATATGGAGCCATCGATACAGGACTAGTTCCAGGAACTAAATCAATCGAAAACTCAACTTCACGTTCCGGCGGTAAATCACTTACATCCTCAGGAAATACCTCCGCAAAATCACAAACTATTGGCAATTCATCAATGGTTCTCCTTTCACGCACATCTAAGGTTGCCAATAACATGAACAATTCAGCCCCATCTTGAACAGATTCACCAACTTGCTTCGCAGACAAAAACAAATCTTCCTTAACACTAATCTCAGGAAAGATAACCGTCTTGTCAAAACAGTTGATATACACACGATTAAATTCTAACCAATTCATACCCAAAATCACATCAAGTTGTTCTAACGGAAGACAGACCAAATCAATCCCAAAATCTCTACCAAAAATACTCAAAGGACAATTCAAGCACACAAAAGAAGTAGAAACAGAACCCATAGCAGGTGTATCAATAACCATACTTCTACGCATATCAGATAACACAAGATTCAATCTCTTAGCACAATCCAAAGAAATGAAAGAATGTGTCGCACCGGTATCAATAATAGCAATCAAAGGTGTACCATTAATGAAGCACGTACCTTGGATTAGCCTATCATCGGTAGAAGCCTCCGCTCCAGACAATGCAAACACTTTCCCTTTCGCTTGTTCCTTCTTTGGCTTATCACATTTGGTGCTAATGTGACCTTGCTCACCACAGTTGTAACAAGTCACACTCGAACCAACTCCACACTTGTTTGCCTTGTGACCAATCTTGCCACACTTGAAGCATGTCACAGAATCCTTACCACAATCAATAGCACGATGACCTTCACTACCACATTTGAAGCACTTAAGAGGAGTGGAAGTTCCTCCCCCACTTGACTTCTTGCCAAAACCAAATTGTTTCTTCTTATCATCATACGGTTTCCCACGAAATTGGCCTTTCTTCTCATTCATTGTCTTGTAGTGAAAAACACTCTCCCTACTATCCTCATCATAGATACGACTCTTGTTAACCATCTCCGTAAAACGAGTAATTTGTTGGTAACCAATCGCCTTCTTGATGTCATGCCTCAAACCATTCACAAACTTCAAACACTTAGATCTCTCTGCATTCATAGTATTATAGTGAGGACAATACTTGATAAGCTCTTGAAATCTAGCAGCATATACAGCAACAGTACCATTTCCTTGCTTCAACTCAAGGAATTCCACTTCTTTCTTTCCACGGCAATCTTCTGGAAAATAGTTTTCCAAAAACGAATCGCGGAAAAGATCCCAAGTAACTTGAGTACCCTCCTCATCAAATCTCTGAGCCATATTGCCCCACCAATCTTCAGCTTCCTTGTCCAGCATGTGAGTACCAAACTGCACTCTCTGAGCATCGGTACAATTCATGACCCGAAAAATCTTCTCAATCGCCTTCAACCAAGCTTGAGCTTTATCCGGTTCATGCTCTCCCTCAAAGATAGGAGGATTGTTCCTCTGGAACTTCCCCAAAGCACGATACTCATCATCATCACCATTCCGATTTCCAGCATTAACTTGAGGAATTTGACCAAGAGATCCAGCCAACATCCTCAATGCTTCAGCAATGGCATCATCATTCCTTCCAGCAACCATCGTCCTAAAACAACCAACAACCCAAAACAAACGAAACAGTATCGATCGTGTCAGATACACAAATCTAATACAACGGAATTAATTACATTAACGACTTTGACCAACTGGTCGACCATGCTCTGATACCACTAATGTAACACCCCTTTTCTAACCCCAAATATATCATACAATCACACAGAGTAAGCATGCATAAATAAAAAGGGCGTCATATGTTATTTTCATCATAATGAAAACCTAAAACAAAACATCCAACATTCTTAATATGCAAAGATCATATTTGTAACACAATGTAAATCTCATACTTTCATACATTATGCATAAACGCTTGCGGAAAAACAATTGAATTGCTATTAAAATTTCAATGAATATATCCCATACTATATTCATCTACCAAATTCGAATTAACATCAAATCCACAATTTTGGCTACATAGCCTTAAAACAAAATATCCGAGATCTCCAACAAATACATCCGAATATCCAACAAAACATAGAGAATAGCAATATCCAAACATAAGCATAAGTCTACATAAAATTCCCCCCAAGTGTTACATGATCAGAGCATATGACTCACTACCTAATCCAATAACAAACTCAGGAGCTCCTCGGCTAAATCCTCGGACAAGCTACTACTCGTCGGAACCTGCACGTTACCAACGAAGGATAACATTCAAACAGAAGGGTGAGAATTCAACTTCTTATAGAAAACATAATAATGGGAAATGTAAACATGAACAAGCATACATTTCACTATTCATCACACTTCTCAATTAGGCAATTCACATATCACATACCAAACATCATTCCAAAACAAATCACATGTATACAAGGCAATCACATAACACACAATGTGACTCGAAATGCAACAAATGTGACTCAATGCATGTGGTACCCAATGTGAATCCAATGTTTCACCGCTTTCCGATTCAATGTTTAGAATCCAAGCCACGCTTCCGATCCGGACAAGATCAAAGCCAATACGCCTATCTCCAATTAAGGATCACGTCTTCTACGCCTATTTCCAATTAAGGATCAACGTCTCTTACCATGTGAACCCAAGTTTCACCGCTTCCACAATAAAGCCGACCATGCTATGAATGTATGTACAAATACCAACAAATTATGCAATTAAGATTATCTCGTCAATCTTAACTTACCGCA
Organism: Vicia villosa; assembly: GCF_029867415.1. Lineage (NCBI taxonomy): Eukaryota > Viridiplantae > Streptophyta > Magnoliopsida > Fabales > Fabaceae > Vicia > Vicia villosa. The sequence goes on along the minus strand of NW_026705808.1, from coordinate 124,449 downwards.
TAACGCCATAATCCAACTCTATGAATTATCCACCAATTGTACACAACATTCACAACACAATTAACAAATTCAATAAGGCATAACAACCATCATATATCCAATCACACACATCATGATTACATCTACACAAGGTGTTCCAACAATGGATATACATCACATACTAACATAACACACATAAGGCAATTACACATCATTCCATTCAATAACATCACAATTAATCAATCAAGTACAATTAAATCCTATACTATCATATAGAGTATCACGATAGCTTTCCAACGCTTCGAACGGCGCATAAAACGGAGTTACGGATCAAAAGTTATGGTCTTTACAAAATCAAGCCCAGTTAGGTCGACTCAAAACTCCTCTAGGTCGACGCAAGCTCAGTTAGGTCGACTCAAAACTCCTCTAGGTCGGCCTAACAGAAGGAAAAACAGATTTTTGGCATTCTGGACTGTTTAGGTCGACTCAGGTTCTGTATAGGTCGACCTAGGCTGCATGAAAACTTAGGTTTCACCATTTTTCTCCCCTAATCCCCTCATACAACACCCATTAACCCATATACAATTCCTACATCAATTGAAAACAAATTTTGCACATATACAAGGTTCCTAAAACATGTTTCTAACCATGGGTCATCCATACAACACATTGAACATGAACAAACCACAAAATCCAATTGATTTCACATAACTCTATCATTTTCTAAATTCATGAAATGGAAGAATAGAAAGCATACACAACATTACCCAATCATATAATCTATAAGAACTTGTATTCAAACCCTTACCTCTTGAATTTCTCCTTCTAACTTCAAGAAATCTACAATCCTCTTCCCTTCTCTCTTCTACTCTTTTGCCTCTTTTCTCTTCTCTACTTTTCTTTCTATCTTTCTATCTAATTTAGGTTAACTCATAAAATTCTCTTCTAACTCTCATTAGCTCATTGGGCTTAACCCATCCATTATCCTCATTTCTAGTTCCCATTAAGCCCAATAGCTAATTCTAATAAAATTCTACCATTTATTAATTAGCTAAGTAATATATTACCACAAAATCAAATAATTATTACTCAAACAATAATTAAATAAACACATAAACAATACCAATTATCAAATAATCCTAATTAATTAAAATATAATAAAAATAGGATGTTACACTGGCTAGTTTTGACAGGACATCTGCTCGAGAATTATGTTCTCTTGGGATATGTTTTACTTTGGCGCTCCTGAATCGGGCCAGTCTTCCGCGCACGAGGGTTAGGTACTCGGCGAGGGTGTCGCTTTTGACTTGATATTCTCCAGAGATGTGGGAAGCGACCAGTTGGGAGTCAGTGAAGACCTCGATTTCTTCGGCTTCTAGGTCGTTTGCAAGGCGCAATCCTGAGAGCAGAGCTTCGTATTCGACCTGATTGTTCAATGTTGGGAATGAGAGGGAGAGGGACACCTCTATGAGAGTCCCTTCCTCGTTTTCTAGGATAATTCCTTCCCCGCTCCGGGATGAGCTCGATGCCCCGTCTACGTACAGGGTCCATCTTCGAGCATTGTTGTTTGTTGTTTCATGCAAAGCCATTTCGGCCACAAAATCTGCTAGGACCTACGCTTTGAGGGCCTTTCTTTCCTCGTACTTTATGTCGAATTCTGCGAGTACTAGCGACCAGCGGAGCATCCTTCCGGCCATGTCTGGACGTGCAAGCAATTGTTTTATGGGTTGCTCGGTTCGCACAATTATAGTGTGGGCCAGGAAGTAGTGCCTGCGTCTTCTTGCTGCAGTCACTAGCGTGAGTCCGACTTTCTCGATATGCTGGTATCTAACTTCGGGTCCCTGGAGCGCTTTTCTCGTGAAATAAATGGGTCTCTGGCCCTCTGGGGTTTCTCGTATTAAGGCTGCACTGACGGCCTCGGCGGCCACGGCGAGGTAGAGATACAAGGTCTCTCCAGCTTTGGGTCGGGACAAGACTGCTGGGCTTGAGAGGGCTTGTTTGAGATGGGAGAGAGCACGCTCGCATTCCTCCGTCCATTCGAAGGCGGTTTCTTTACGCAGGAGTTTGAATAAGGGCAGGGCATGCTGAGCGGATTTGGCCACGAACCTGGATAATGATGTGAGCATGCCGTTTAGTGTTTGGATTGATTTCTTTGAGTCCGGAGTGGGTAGGTCCGAGAAGGCCCTGCATTTGTCTTGATTCGCCTCGATTCCTCTTTTGGTCAGGTAAAAACCGAGGAATTTTCCCGCTCGGACACCGAAAGTGCACTTCTCGGGGTTGAACCTCATTTTGCACTTTCGGGCTTGTTCGAAGACCTTTTTGAGATGGGCGGCATGATCGGTTTCCTTTTGGGATTTGACGATCATGTCGTCCATGTAGACTTCGAGCATATCGCCAATTTCGGCCTGGAACACTTTGTTCATCATGTATTGGTACATCGCGCCGGCGTTCTTCAGACCAAAGGGCATTACGTTGTAGTAATAGTTGCCCGATTCGGTCCTAAAGGCCGTGTATTTTTTGTCAGTTTTAGACATGGGTATTTGGTTATACCCGGAATATGCGTCCATAAACGATAGTAATTTAAAACCGGCGGAATTATCAACTAGTTTATCTATATTGGGCAGGGGATACGCGTCTTTCGGGCAAGCCCTATTAAGGTCGGTGTAGTCAATGCACATGCGCCACTTTCCATTTGATTTTTTAACAAGTACAACGTTGGAGAGCCAAGTGGTGTACTTGGTCTCCGATATAAATTTTGCCTCTAAGAGGTCTTTTAAAAGTAGTTCGACCGCGGCCGTTTTTTCTGGTGATTGCTTTCTCCTCCTCTGGGCGACGGCCTTGCAAGCGGGATCGATAGTCAGGTGATGGCAAGCTACCTCTGGGTCGAGTCTGGGCATCTCGGCTGCGCTCCAGGCGAACAGATCGGCGTTCTCGTGGAGGCAAGCTTTGAGATGTTTTTTAGCGAATTCCGGCAGGTCTGCTCCGATCTTGACTCCTTTGGTCGGATCTTTCCCGAGGGATACGAGCTCGAAATCTCCATCTGGAATCGGCTGGAGGCCCTCCTCATATGCCCCCGGGTGGATGCCCTGCTCGGGTTCTTTAAGGAAGCGGTTGTCTAGGTCGACAGTGTCGATGCGCGGGATTGGTTTGTTGGGTTCGGAGATGGCGATGGTCGCTGTCTTGTCTTGAGGAACTGTTTTTATCGAACTTAGACCTTTGGCGGAGGCTTCGAAGCACCTTCTGGCTGCTTCGATGTCACCGTTGAGTGTCGCGACATGTCCTTTGGCCGTGTAGTATTTGAGTTTGGGGTGCACGGTTGAGGGGACCGCGATTAACTCGGCCAGGGTTGGGCGTCCTAAGATACACTGGTAGATCGAGGGGCAGTCGATGACTAGCAATTGGACCTTGACGGCCCTCGCAGTTTCTGCCGATCAAATTATGAAAGAGAGAGAGATGAACGAAAAAACTATGAATGAAGAAAGAGAATGTAAAGAGATGAATTGTTGTGAAGATGAGTTTATATAGGGACGGATTTGAAATGAAATGCAATGTGTGTTTGATATGAATATGATTAAAAAAAATCAATTGCATTTAATGAGAAGTGACGTTAGGAGAGATAATGTAACATTTGAAGTAATTTGCACAGTTACCTAGGGCGGCGTCTCCTCAACTGCACGCGTGCTTGTCCAAACAGAGTGAACACGTGTTCAACATCTGGAAAGCTGGTGACAATTGTTTTTGTAACAGCCTGTTTCTTTGTTAGTATTTATTTATTTTTATATAATATTTTATACTCTTTGGTGTGTTAATTAATTATTTAACCGTTATGAGATATAATTATTATTTTAATTAATTAAACTCGAATGCATTTGTGTTTAGTAGAGTTAATTAAGTTATTAGAGAGTTAGTATTAATTGGCCTATTTGTTAGAGTTATAAGCAATTAGGAGGTGTTATTTATTTTTAAAGCCCAATATAATAAATAAGAATAGTAAAGAAGGGGAATGAGGAGTTGGAGAATCATTAGTTCATTTTCTGGTTTGAAGAATAGAATTGGAGGAAAGGAACAAGAAGAGGAAAGCTATGGTTTTGGAGGAGAAATCAAGAGGTAAGGGGGAGAATCCCTAATCATTGTGGGCTAGTATAATGGGGTAATTGGTAGATTAACATATTTATAATTGTTCATAGTTGAATCTTATAAAAAATTTGTTTTTAATTTCTGTTTGGCATATTGAGATCTGTAGAAAAATTGGAATCCTAAACCAAAGTTCATTACTGGAAATACCTTTGTGTTCATTTAGTTAAAATAAAAAAAATAAAAGTTAAAACGAAATTGGATTGGAGTACTGGTGAGTGACGACAGCGGCACCATGTTGCTCGTAGGCGATACCGTAGAAACGTGTCCGATTTCATACATCCACTTCATATCCCTTGGTGACGCCGAGTGATGTCACTACATGACCTTAGTAACTATACTAGAAAACGTGTCCAGCTCCTGTCCCTTAGTTCTTTTGGCAACTGTTGTTGTTCCTTAACCAAATGAAAGCGTGAATTACCATATACTTAATGATAGAAATGTTACAGCTACTAGTCTTGGTAAAGTGGTACATTCTAAGTATAGTTTTTTTTATTAATTTAGCTACAGTGATTAGCACTTGGTAAAATGGAGCATGAACCAACACACTTAATGAATGGAATGCTACTGTGCTAACTTAGAGACCACATGAAAACGTGAAATCACCACATTATACTTCTTTAAATAAAAAAGCTACTGTTGCTAGCTGTTAGGACAAACGAAAACATGAAGCACCATACACATTTAGTGATAGAAGTGTTACTGTACTAGATACTTATTCAATTAGAAACGTGAATACCATCAAACATTGATGGAAAAAGTGATGAACATATATATTAATTAATAAATGGATATGTTCTGTGATTATTTTTTCTTTTTAAGGTTGAAACTTCTATGAGTAGTTAGATGGTATACTCATAATGGCTTCTTAGTTTATTATGAAAAGAGTGAATCCTATATAATTGATAAATTATGAGTTAGCATGTGATAGTATTAATCACTAGTGTTAATTGAAATGGCGGATTGGAAATTGTGTGTTGACTATTATATGTGAATAATGCTTATGTGATGAGAATATTGTGTACAATATTGTGGATAATCCATAGAGTGAATTATGGTGATATGCTAAATATTAAGATGGTAGAGATGATCTTAATTGCATATGTTTGTTAACATTGTACATACATTCATGTCATGGTGTGCCTTGAAACAAAGGTGGTTTGCTTTGAAACAAAAGTGAGGCTTAGATTCTAGAGTGAATCGGAAGCGGTAAACTATATGTTTACGTTTGGTGGGCTTTGGTCTTGTCCGGATCGGAAGCGTGGCCTAGATTCTAGATATTGAATCGGGAGGCGGTGAAACTTTGGGTTCACAATTCGGTACCACATGCATAGCGTCACATATCCTGCATTGAGTCACATAAAATTATGCGATAACTGAGTATGTGAAGTTGATGTAGTTGTGATATGTGTCTGAGTTTTGATAATTGAAACGAGTGAGGTTGAATACATATTTGATTAAATGTGTGAATATGTGATAATTATGATTGTGTACGTAATTGAGAATATAATAGTAGAATTGAAATATTATACTATTTAAACTTGGTGTATACTCGATAACATGTGAAATATGGGTTGATTACTATTATCTACATGGTTATACATAATATGATTAATTACTTTAAGTGTTGATTTAACCATTGCATTCCGTTATACTTTCTTCATAATGGTTCGTATTCTCACCCTTCTGTTTTAATGTTGCCCTCGTTTGGCGACATGCAGGTTCTGGAGTTTAGTAGTTGCGTGTGACCTAGCCGGAGGTTCTTCCTTGGTTATTGGAGACTAGGTAGTGAGTCGATGCTCTGGTCATGTAACACTGGGTAGATTAGATGTATTGAACTCATGTTATATTTGCTCATGTATTATGCTATGACTTGTGAACTTTTGTTGGTTACTTGTCGTTTGAGAGGCTTATAAGTCAAACATTCTGATTTTATCTTATGTTGGATTGAGACCATTAGTCTATGTATGATCATGGTATGGGACATGAATCATCATGAATAACACGAGTATCATATTTTCCGCTGTGAATGCATGTCCAGGTTAAATTGTGATTTTATATTAAGTGTTATTAGAATGACCAGGTGTATTGTGTTGTATAGATGAATGCTGTCAGTTTTTTTTTAGCTTTTTAGTTTTTTTTTAAAACATCGATGTGACGCCCTTTTGAATTATATGCATGCTATTCTCTGAGTTTATGTTAAATATTTTTGGGTATTAAAAGGGGTGTTACATTAGTGGTATCAGAGCCTGGTCGACCAGTTGGTCAAGGTTATTAATGTCTTTTACCTTGTTGTATTTGATTTGTGTATCTGACACGATCGATACTGTTTGTCTGGTTGTTTGGTTGTTTAGGACGATGGTTGCAGGCAGGAATGATGATGCTATTGCTGAGGCATTGGCGATGTTGGCTGGTGCTATTGGTCAGATTCCTCAGGCGAATGTTGGTAATCGGAACGGGGATGATGATGAGTACCGTGCCTTAGGGAGATTCCAGAGGAACAATCCTTCTGCTAAATTTCAAGAGCTTATCAAGTATTGTCCCCACTATAATACTGCTAATGCATAGAGATCTAAATGTTTGAAGTTTGTGAATGGCTTGAGACATGACATCAAGAAGGCTATTGGTTACCAACAGATTACCCGTTTTACTGAATTGGTTAACAAGAGTCGGATTTATGATGAGGATAGTAGAGAGAGTGCTTCTCTCTACAAGAGTTTGAAAGGAAAGAATCAGGATCATGGGAAACCGTATGATGACAAGAGGAAACAAGCTAGTTTTGGCAAGAAGCCAAGTTGGGGAGGGTCTTCTACTCCACTTAAGTGCTTAAAATGTGGTGTTGAGGGTCATAAAGCTGCTGAGTGCAAGAAAGAGGTTACTACTTGTTTCAAGTGTGGCAAGTATGGTCACATAGCCACTAATTGTAGAGGTGGTTCGAATGTGACTTGTTTCAACTGTGGAGAGAAAGGCCACGTTAGTACAAAATGTGACAAGCCAAAGAAGGAGCAAGCAAAAGGAAAAGTGTTCGCATTGTCTGGTGCGGAAGCCACTACTGATGAGAGGCTAATTCAAGGTACGTGCTTCATTAATGGTACACCATTGATTGCTATTATTGATACCGGTGCGACACATTCTTTCATTTCCTTGGATTGTGCTAAGAGATTGAATCTTGTATTATCTGATATGCGTAGAAGTATGGTTATTGATACACCTGCTATGGGTTCTGTTTCTACTTCTTATGTATGTCTGAATTGTCCATTGAGTATCTTTGGTAGAGATTTTGGGATCGATTTAGTTTGTCTTCCTTTAGAACAACTCGATGTGATTTTGGGCATGAATTGGTTGGAATTTAATCGTGTGTATATTAACTGTTTTGATAAGACGATCATCTTTCCTGAGAATTGTATTAAAGGAGATTTGTTCTTGTCCGCTAAGCAAGTCGACGAATCGGTTCAAGATGGAGCTGAATTGTTTATGTTGTTAGCAACCTTAGATGTGCGCGAGAAGAGGACCATTGAGGAATTGCCTATAGTTTGTGAATTTGCGGAGGTATTTCCTGATGATATAATTGATTTACCACCGGAACAAGAAGTTGAGTTTTCGATTGATTTAGTTCCTGGAACTAGTCCTTTATCGATGGCTGCATATAGGATGTCTGCTTCAGAGTTGAAAGAGTTGAAGAGTCAACTAGAAGATTTGCTTGAGAAGAGATTTATTCGTCCTAGTGTATCGCCGTGGGGTGCACCTGTTCTATTGGTCAAAAAGAAAGAAGGTTCGATGCGATTATGTGTTGATTATAGACAATTGAACAAAGTGACGATTAAGAACCGATATCCACTTTCGAGAATCAATGACTTGATGGATCAGTTGGTTGGAGCATGTGTGTTTAGCAAGATTGATTTGAGGTCTGGGTATCATCAGATTCGTGTTAGAACTGAGGATATTCAGAAAACTGCTTTTCAAACGAGGTATGGTCATTACGAATATTTTGTGATGTCGTTTGGTGTGACTAATGCACCTGGTGTGTTTATGGAGTATATGAATAGAATCTTTCATGACTATCTGGATAAGTTTGTTGTGGTATTCATTGATGACATCTTGATTTACTCTAAGAGTGAGGTAGAACATGCTGAGCACTTGAGAGTTGTTTTATCTGTGTTGAGAGAGAAGAAGTTGTTTGCTAAGCTCTCTAAATGTGAGTTTTGGTTAAGTGAAGTAAGCTTTCTTGGGCATGTGATTTCAAGTGGTGGTATTTCTGTTGATCCTTCGAAGATTGAGGCTGTATCTCAATGGGAAGCTCCTAAGTCTGTTGCTGAGATTAGAAGTTTTCTTGGTTTGGCGGGTTATTACAGGAAGTTCTTTGAGGGATTTTCTAAGTTGTCGTTACCGTTGACGCAGTTGACTAGAAAAGGGCAAGCCTTTATTTGGACTTCGCAATGTGAAGAGAATTTTCAAGAGCTTAAGAGAAGATTGACTTCTGCTCCTATTTTGATTTTACCGGATCCGTTAGAACCTTTCGTGGTATACTGTGATGCTTTCTTTTTGGGATTAGGAGGTGTTCTAATGCAAAAAGGACAAGTTGTAGCTTATGCTTCAAGGAAACTCATGGTTCATGAGAGGAATTATCCTACACATGATTTGGAGTTGGCAGCTGTGGTATTTGTGTTAAAGCTTTGGAGACACTACTTGTTTGGATCAAGTTTTGATGTGTTTAGTGATCACAAGAGCTTGAAGTACTTGTTCGATCAGAAGGAGTTGAATATGAGACAAAGAAGATGGTTGGAGTTCTTGAAGGACTATGATTTTGGTTTAAACTACCATCCTGGTAAAGCGAATGTTGTAGCCGATGCTTTGAGTAGGAAGTCATTGCACATGTCTATGTTGATGGTTCGAGAGTTTGAATTGTTGGAACCATTTAGAGATTTGAGATTGTTATGCGAAGAGACTTCTAGTGGTGTGAAACTTGGTATGTTGAAGCTTACTAGTGGTATTTTGGATGAGATTCGAGAGGGATAGAAATCTGATTTGAGTTTGGTTGATCGATTCACATTGATTAATCAAGGCAAATGTGGTGACTTTCGGATTGATGAAAATGGTATTATGAGGTGTCGTGATAGAGTTTGTGTTCCAGATGTTGCAGACTTGAGAAAGAGGATTCTTGAGGAAGGACATAGAAGTGGTTTGAGTATTCATCCTGGCGCTACTAAAATGTATCAAGATCTGAGGAAAATGTTTTGGTGGCAAGGTATGAAGAAGGATATAGCGGAATTTGTGTATTCTTGTTTGACTTGTCAAAAGTCAAAGATTGAACATCAAAAACCGTCTGGTTTGATGCAACCGTTATCTATTCCCGAGTGGAAATGGGATATTATCTCCATGGATTTTGTCTCTGGTTTGCCGAGGACATCGAGTAATTGTGAAGCGATTTGGGTAATTGTGGATCGGTTGACTAAATGTGCTCATTTTATTCCGATGAGGATGGATTATTCAATGGAGAGACTTGCTAAATTATACATCGAGAGGATTATGTGCTTGCATGGTATTCCATCAAGTATTGTTTCGGATAGAGATCCGAGGTTCACTTCGAGATTTTGGGAAGGTTTGCAAAGTGCATTGGGTACGAAGTTGCTTTTGAGCTCAGCGTATCATCCGCAAACTGATGGTCAAACGGAGAGGACTATTCATTCACTTGAAGATCTTTTAAGGTATTGTGTTTTGGAACAAGGAGGGAATTGGGATAGTTTCTTGCCTTTGATCGAGTTTACTTATAACAACAGTTTCCATTCAAGTATTGGAATGGCACCTTTCGAAGCTCTTTATGGTAGGAGGTGTAGAACTCCTTTGTGTTGGTATGAGTCGGGAGAGAGTGTTGTGGTTGGACCCGAATTAATTCAAGACGAATAAGATTAAGATGATTCAAGAGAAGATGAATACTTCTCAAAGTCGCCAAAAGAGTTACCATGATAAGAGAAGGAAGGCTCTTGAGTTTGAGAAGGATGATCATGTGTTTCTTCGTGTTACGCCAATAACGGGAGTTGGTAGAGCTTTGAAGTCCCGTAAGTTGACACCACGTTTTATTGGTCCTTACCAAATTTCGGAAAGGGTGGGTGAAGTAACTTATCGAATTGCGTTGCCACCGTCTCTTTCTAATCTCCATGATGTGTTCCATGTGTCTCAATTGAGGAGATATATTGCGGATCCATCGCATGTTGTTCAGTTGGATGATGTTCAAGTAAGAGATAATTTGACGATTGATACAACACCTATACGAATTGAAGATCATCAAGTGAAGAAGCTTCGTGGTAAGGAGATCGCTTTGGTGAAAGTGATATGGGGCGTAGTCGCCAATGGCAACATCACTTGGGAACTCGAAGATAAGATGAAGGAATCGTATCCGGAGTTATTCGTTTGAGGTAATTTTCGAGGCCGAAAATCTTTTAAGTTGGGGAGAGTTGTAACAACCCGTTTTTTTGTTAGTATTTATTTTTTTATATAATATTTTATACTCTTTGGTGTGTTAACTAATTATTTAACCGTTATGAGATATAATTATTATTTTAATTAATTAAACTCGAATGCATTTGTGTTTAGTAGAGTTAATTAAGTTATTAGAGAGTTAGTATTAATTGGGCCTATTTGTTAGAGTTATAAGCAATTAGGAGGTGTTATTTATTTTTAAAGCCCAATATAATAAATAAGAATAGTAAAGAAGGGGAATGAGGAGTAGGAGAATCATTAGTTCATTTTCTGGTTTGAAGAATAGAAGTGGAGGAGAGGAACAAGAAGAGGAAAGCTAGGGTTTTGGAGGAGAAATCAAGAGGTAAGGGGGAGAATCCCTAATCATTGGGGGCTAGTATAATGGGGTAATTGGTAGATTAACATATTTATAATTGTTCATAGTTGAATCTTATAAAATTTTTGTTTTTAATTTCTGTTTGGCAGATTGAGATCTGTAGAAAAATTGGAATCCTAAACCAAAGTTCATTACTGGAAATACCTTTGTGTTCATTTAGTTAAAATAAAAAAAATAAAAGTGAAAACGAAATTGGAATGGAGTACTGGTGAGTGACGGCAGCGGCACCATGTTGCTCGTAGTCGATACCGTAGAAACGTGTCCGATTTCATACCTCCACTTCATATCCCTTGGTGACGCCGAGTGATGTCACTACATGACCTTAGTAACTATACTAGAAAACGTGTCCAGCTCCTGTCCCTTAGTTCTTTTGGCAACTGTTGCTGTTCCTTAACCAAATGAAAGCGTGAATTACCATATACTTAATGATAGAAATGTTACAGCTACTAGTCTTGGTAAAGTGGTACATTCTAAGTATAATTTTTTTATTAATTTAGCTACAGTGATTAGCACTTGGTAAAATGGAGCATGAACCAACACACTTAATGAATGGAATGCTACTGTGCTAACTTTGAGACCACATGAAAACGTGAAATCACCACATTATACTTCTTTAAATAAAAAACGCTACTGTTGCTAGCTGTTAGGACAAACGAAAACATGAAGCGCCATACACATTTAGTGATAGAAATGTTACTGTACTAGATACTTATTCAATTAGAAACGTGAATGCCATCACACATTGATGGAAAAAGTGATGAACATATATATTAATTAATAAATGGATATGTTCTGTGATTATTTTTTCTTTTTAAGGTTGAAACTTCTATGAGTAGTTAGATGGTACACTCATAATGGCTTCTTAGTTTATTATGAAAAGAGTGAATCCTATATAATTGATAAATTATGAGTTAGCATGTATTAGTATTAATCACTAGTGTTAATTGAAATGGCGGATTGGAAATTGTGTGTTGACTATTATATGTGAATAATGCTTATGTGATGAGAATATTGTGTACAATATTGTGGATAATCCATAGAGTGAATTATGGTGATATGCTAAATATTAAGATGGTAGAGATGATCTTAATTGCATATGTTTGTTAACATTGTACATACATTCATGTCATGGTGTGCCTTGAAACAAAGGTGGTTTGCTTTGAAACAAAAGTGAGGCTTAGATTCTAGAGTGAATCGGAAGCGGTAAACTATATGTTTACGTTTGGTGGGCTTTGGTCTTGTCCGGATCGGAAGCGTGGCCTAGATTCTAGATATTGAATCGGGAGGCGGTGAAACTTTGGGTTCACAATTCGGTAGCACATGCATAGCGTCACATATCCTGCATTGAGTCACATAAAATTATGCGATAATTGAGTATGTGAAGTTGATGTAGTTGTGATATGTGTATGAGTTTATATAATTGAAACGAGTGAGGTTGAATACATATTTGATTAAATGTGTGAATATGTGATAATTATGATTGTGTACGTAATTGAGAATATAATAGTAGAATTGAAATATTATACTATTTAAACTTGGTGTATACTCGATAACATGTGAAATATGGGTTGATTACTATTATCTACATGGTTATACATAATATGATTAATTACTTGAAGTGTTGATTTAACCATTGCATTCCGTTATACTTTCTTCATAATGGTTCGTATTCTCACCCTTCTGTTTTAATGTTTCCCTCGTTTGGCGACATGCAGGTTCTGGAGTTTAGTAGCCGCGTGTGACATAGCCGGAGGTTCTTCCTTGGTTATTGGAGACTAGGTAGTAAGTCGATGCTCTAGTCATGTAACACTGGGTAGATTAGATGTATTGAACTCATGTTATATTTTCTCATGTATTATGTTATGTGTCATACCCCAAAATTTGCCCATACTATTTCTCTTATTCACATTCAAATCAAAGTACAAAGATCCAAGGCACACTCTCCTAAACAAAGGCTCATAGAACTAGGGTTTTGTTATTCTGAAAGAAAATCAATAAATCAATGGCTCCAAGGCATCCCATATGGCCCAAGATATCTCACATTACCTCTACTACAAGTATCAAGGCTCAGCTTAAAGGATTGGTCACTCAATTGTTCAGAAAATCAATAGTCGACTGGGTTAACCTAAAAGTCAACTGTGGTCAAAGTAAAGTCAAAACTCCTGATTTTTTGTCAAGATCCTCCCATTGAAGTATCATTCACCATTTGATCAATAATTGATCATGGTTCATCAAGGAAAGATCAGAAATCAGCAATTCTAAAAGTTTCTAAATTAGGGTTTGTATAGGAGAAAGTCAACTGAACTTTGACTAGCCATAACTCTCACATGGAACATCAGAAATTTTCCATCCAAAGCTCATTTTGAAGGAAATTGAATTCTCTAAAAATTTGTCTCTCACATGCCAAGTCTAAAAATGCTTTATTTGATAGATATGGACCAAAACATTATAGGTCCTTCTCAAAAGTCAACAAGAAGTCATTTTTTTAAAAGAACACACAAGGAGCATAGAAAATTATTTTGATATGAGACCAAAGACACTGGTTAGAGGACTCTTTAAGGTTTCCACCTTAAAAATTGAGAGAGATATGCCTTGTCAAAGTTGGACAACTTTTGAGAAAAAAATGTGAAGAAAATGGCTCCAAAATGAATCTTTTTGCAAAAGAACCCAATATTTTTTGATTCAATTTTGTTTCCCAAGTAATCAAGAAGATATAATCTTAATTTCACGAATTTATGATTTTTATTTTATTTTATATTGATTTTTATTCATTTAAAAATGGTATAAATCAAATAATTGAGATAATAATCAAAGATTTGGTGGGAGAGATTTTCCTAATAAATTTCAATCACCAATTAGACATTATAGATGATCTAATTTCGTGTTAATGAAGATTGGAAATATTCAATCAAATTTTGGACAATTATGGAAGCTTTTAAACAAAATTTTCAATCATGCTCCAATATTGGATTCAAAAAGGATTTGATGCAGAATTGTTGCCCTAATGTGTTCAACTATAAGTATACAATTTGTTTGCATTGAGAGGGGGATGGACAAGGGTTGTAGGCAAGAACACCTATTCCAAAAACTCAAGAAAATTGTGAATTCGGTTTTGGATATAGAGCTTTGTTTAAAGCATTTTAAAAGATCAAACACGTTCCAGAGGACTTGCTGAAGCTATATCAATCATCGCAAGGTCTTGAATCGCCCAGAAAACGTGTCCAAAAGTCACGGTTTGCACACCTCTAAACCATCACGATCTCGATCATTCACGCATTATAATCAGATTTTGCTTGCATAATTACGTTTATATCAATGTTTTGACGATTCCTGGAGAGTTAATTGAGGATTGATGCGTGTTCGGACCTATCACCATTGTTAGGGCTCGAAGGTGCTCTTTTGGGGTTTTTTGTTTTAGGACGAATTAAACAAAACTAACGCTACTGACATATTCAGGAGATGATTCCGAATCGAGTCATGTTCTTATATTTCGTTTAAAGCTGTTATTCTGTGGTGTTGAGATTCTCAGGTCCTATAGCCATGGTTGGAAAAAACCGTCGCCGTAGCCATATCTAAGACAACGAATGCATGAAGAAGAAGCATACGTGGCGAGTAATCATTGGCTCGGATCAAAAACAAATGAGTCTTAGTATAGTGGAAAACGCGTGAGTGATCTTGGTGAGAGGCAGGGCCTGAGTTCGATCCTCAAGTTTTGCAAATTTTATTTTTCACCATTTACTTGTTTACGTGATTCAATACGGCACATCCAGCGAAGCTCATGATGCACCCTCAACAACTCACCCTCAGATCTCTCTTCCAAATCCAACGCACAGAAGTTGCTGGCGTACCATGATCCACCATAGATGTACCATACCTGATCACCAGCTACGTTTTCTAAATTTCTTTTATTTTAATTAGATAATTTAGTTTTTTTTATTTGATTTGATTATTTGTTTTAAAACTTTTTTTAAAACCAATTTCTTTTTTTTGCATAAAACTTAATTTCCTTTTTTAAAAATATAATAAATAATAAAAATATATTTATTTGTTTAAATTGTATTTTAATTGTTTTCTTAAGTTAATCTAAATTGTTTAAATTATTTAGTTGATTATTAATTTTATTCATTGATTAAAAAATACACGCTAGGGTTAGATATTTGATTGAAATTTTATTTTCACCGATTTAATTAATTAGGTTGAAAACCCAATAATTAATTAAATTGATTTTATTTATTCTATTAACCATGGCTAATTTGTACCCTGATCGGGGTTTACGAAGATCGCGCCTGCACTGAAAAAATATTTCTTTGTGCATTTTTTTTTCAGGGTTAGCAACAGGGTTTCCTCTCGATTACGCGCCACGCCTATTACGAAGCTAAGTCCTGATCTTTCTCTTATTTAAATGTTATTTTACCTTTTATTTTATTTTAATTAGGGTTTGATTCCCATTGTTAATGAATTCCTTCTACACTCACTTCCTATTATTTTTCTTTCAATTCTCTGAGGATCAAAGTCAATGCTAGAGGCAAACCTTTGCCCATCAACCTTCATCAATCGAAGCTAAGTGCTCTTTTCTCTATTTCTTATATTTTCACTTGGTTAAGGTTAACCATATTTATGGCTGAACTGATAATGCACTCACATATATCCTGTTTTCTATTTTTCCCACCTTTTCAGGGTTTGCCAATTGCCAAAGCTTCGAATAGTCGTTAACCCTAAACTAAGATCTTAATTATTACTTGTGTTAGACCTATAGCATTATTATCGCGCTGGTTTCATTTTCCCTTTCCCCCCGCTGGTTTCATTTTCCCTTTACCCATTATTATTTTAATTGTTAATATTAATTGTTGTGGTTAGTAATTCTAGGGAGCGCAAGCCTGTAATTAACCTAGAATAACTAATTATAAGATAAATTTCTGAATCAAATCACGTGATTGGTGCACACACGCACACTTTTGGGGTAACCTCTCTGTTGCCTGTTGCCTGTTGCCTTGTGTTTTTGCAGAATAGCCATGTCCCTCGAATATGAGGATACCTCAGCCATGTTGCCTCGATAAATGCAAAGATCATAAGTCCCTAATGATGCTGCCTTCGATACACCAATATGATCTCGTCCCTCGGAAGTTGCCTACGAAAGGCTGAGGTATCCTCTGGTTGTCTACGAAAGGCTATTCAAAACCTTCCCTTAGACTACCTGCCTCTCTATGGCATGGGACAGTCTTATGGCGAACGAACTCTCGATGACCCTTCAATCTCCAAATGAAAGGCTTCCTGCCCTCTTATGGTATGGATAGACCCTTTCACCCTGAAAGGCTAAAAGAACATTTTTCATCTAACCAGGTAATTGCCCCTAATTGCGTTGCCTTGCTCTAAAAACTTTTTCATATTCTTTCTCATAAACCTTCAATATGGCTACGCTCATTTACGAGCTAAAGTCCGTATTCTCTTCTTCTACATTTCTGAAAACAAAGAGCAAAGCAATTAAGAGCCCATGGAAAACCATGGATGCAAAGGGTGCCTTACACCTTCCCTTTGCATAATTACCCCCCGAACCCTATTTTTATTTATAAGGTTTTCCTGTTCTTTTAGCCTTTCCGATATTTGGATAAAATAAAAGTCGGTGGCGACTCTTGCTTACCGCGACATTTCGATATAAAAGTCAGTTTACCGTATTACACGATGACTTGTGAACTTTTGTTGGTTACTTGTCGTTTGAGAGGCTTATAAGTCAAACATTCTAATTTTATCTAATGTTGGATTGAGACCATTAGTCTATGTATGATCATGGTATGGGACATGAATCATCATGAATCACATGAGTATCATATTTTCCGCTGTGAATGCATGTCCAGGTTAAATTGTGATTTTATATTAAGTGTTAATAGAATGACCAGGTGTATTGTGTTGTATAGATGAATGCTGTCAGTTTTTTTTTTTAGCTTTTTAGTTTTTTTTAAACATCGATGTGACGCCCTTTTGAATTATATGCCTGCTATTCTCTGATTTTATGTTAAATATTTTTGGGTATTAAAAGGGGTGTTACATTAGTGGTATCAAAGCCTGGTCGACCAGTTGGTCAAGGTTATTAATGTCTTTTACCTTGTGTATTTGATTTGTGTATCTGACACGATCGATACTGTTTGTCTAGTTGTTTGGTTGTTTAGGACGATGGTTGCAGGCAGGAATGATGATGCTATTGCGGAGGCATTGGTGATGTTGGGTGGTGCTATTGGTCAGAATCCTCAGGAGAATGTTGGTAATCGGAACGGGGATGATGATGAGTACCGTGCCTTAGGGAGATTCCAGAGGAACAATCCTCCTGTCTTTGAGGGTGAACATGAACCTGATAAAGCTCAAGCTTGGCTGGAGGCGATTGAGAAGATCTTCAGAGTCATGAACTGTACTGATGCTCAGAAAGTGCAGTTTGGTACCCATATGCTGGAAAAGGAAGCTGAAGATTGGTGGAACAACACTCTTCAGAGGTTTGAAGAAGATGGCATTGAGGTTACTTGGGATATCTTCCGTGATGTCTTCTTAGAGAACTATTTTCCAGAAGATTGACGTGGGAAGAAAGAGGTGGAGTTCCTTGAGTTGAAGCAAGGAAATGGTACTGTGGCTGTTTATGCTGCTAAATTTCAGGAGCTTATCAAGTATTGTCCCCACTATAATACTGCTAATGCCGAGAGATCTAAATGTTTGAAGTTTGTGAATGGCTTGAGACATGACATCAAGAAGGCTATTGGTTACCAACAGATTACCCGTTTTTATGAATTGCTTAACAAGAGTCGGATTTATGATGAGGATAGTAGAGAGAGTGCTTCTCTCTACAAGAGTTTGAAAGGAAAGAATCAGGATCGTGGGAAACCGTATGATGACAAGAGGAAACAAGCTAGTTTTGGCAAGAAGCCAAGTTAGGGAGGATCTTCTACTCCACTTAAGTGCTTCAAATGTGGTGTTGAGGGTCATAAAGCTGCTGAGTGCAAGAAAGAGGTTACTACTTGTTTCAAGTGTGGCAAGTATTGTCACATAGCCACTAATTGTAGAGGTGGTTCGAATGTGACTTGTTTCAACTGTGGAGAGAAAGGCCACATTAGTACAAAATGTGACAAGCCAAAGAAGGAGCAAGCAAAAGGAAAAGTGTTCGCATTGTCTGGTGTGGAAGCCACTACTGATGAGAGGCTAATTCAAGGTACGTGCTTCATTAATGGTACACCATTGATTGCTATTATTGATACCGGTGCGACACATTCTTCCATTTCCTTGGATTGTGCTAAGAGATTGAATCTTGTATTATCTGATATGCGTAGAAGTATGGTTATTGATACACCTGCTATGGGTTCTGTTTCTACTTCTTATGTATGTCTGAATTGTCCATTGAGTATCTTTGGTAGAGATTTTGGGATCGATTTAGTTTGTCTTCCTTTAGAACAACTCGATGTGATTTTGGGCATGAATTGGTTGGAATTTAATCGTGTGTATATTAACTGTTTTGATAAGACGATCATCTTTCCTGAGAATTGTATTAAAGGAGATTTGTTCTTGTCCGCTAAGCAAGTCGACGAATCGATTCAAGATGGAGCTGAATTGTTTATGTTGTTAGCAACCTTAGATGTACGCGAGAAGAGGACCATTGAGGAATTGCTTGTAGTTTGTGAATATGCGGAGGTATTTCCTGATGATATAATTGATTTACCACCGGAACGAGAAGTTGAGTTTTCGATTGATTTAGTTCCTGGAACTAGTCCTGTATCGATGGCTCCATATAGGATGTCTGCTTCAGAGTTGAAAGAGTTGAAAAGTCAACTAGAAAATTTGCTTGAGAAGAGATTTATTCGTCCTAGTGTATCGCTGTGGGGTGCACCTGTTCTATTGGTCTAAAAGAAAGAAGGTTCTTAGATAAACAAATAGCAGAGTTATTATCACAGAAGATAGGAATGTTACTCTCATATATTTGATAATCTTCTAGCTGACTCTTCATCCAGAGCATCTGTGTACTACATCCAGCAACAACAACCTATTCTGCCTCTGTTGTAGAGAGGGCAATGGTAGCTTGCTTCTTGCTATACCAGGAGATCAGGTGACTTCCAAGAAATTGACAACTTCCAGAAGTACTCTTTCTTTCAATTCTATCTCCAGCGTAATCAACATCATAATATCCTACTAAGTTGTACTCTTTAGATCTTCTATAGACTAAACCAACATTAGTAGTACCTTTCAGATACCTCAGAATTCTCTTAACAACTGTTAAGTGATATTCTCTAGGATCTGATTAGAATCTCGCACACAGACAAACATTGAATAAAATATCGGGTCTACAAGCAGTAAGATATAGAAGAGATCCAATCATACCTCTGTACAACTTCTGATCTACCTTCTTACTTACCTCATCCTTACCTAAGATACACGTTGGATTAATAGGAGTCTTTGCTTCTTTGCTTTCAGAAAGATTAAACTTCTTCAGAAGTTCTTTCACATACTTGGTTTGGTGAACATAAGTTCCTTCTGATGTTTGATTGATCTGGATCCCAAGAAAATACTTGAGTTCTCCTATCATGCTCATTTCAAACTCAGCCTGCATAGACTTAGCAAACTCCTTTCCAAGTGTAGCATTAGTTGTTCCAAAGATAATATCATCAACATAAATTTGACAAATTAAAATATCCTTTTTAAAGGTTTTACAAAAAAGAGTAGTATCGACTTTTCCTCTAGTGAAACCATTATCCAAAAGGAAAGAACTTAATCTTTCATACCAAGCTCTAGGAGTTTGCTTTAATCCGTATAATGATTTCTTTAGTTTAAAAACATGTTCTGGAGACTTAGCATCCTAAAAAACAGGAGGTTGGTGGACATAGACTTCTTCATCTATATAACCATTTAGGAAGGCACTCTTAACATCCATCTAATATAGAGTGATGTTATGTTGAGTGGCAAAAGAAATTAATAGACGAATAAATTCTAACCTGGCCACTGGTACAAAGGTTTCAGTATAGTCAATACCTTCTTGCTGACTATAGCCCTGAGCCACCAATCATGCTTTGTTTCTTACCACTTCTCCCTTTTCACTTAGCTTGTTTCTGAAGACCCACTTTGTACCAATGATGTTAAATCCTTTTAGACTTGGAACAAGATCCCATATATCATTCCTTGTAAACTGATTTAGTTCTTCTTGCATGGCAATTATCCAGTCTGCATCTTCGAGAGCTTGATCAACAGAAGTTGGCTCGATCAAAGAGACAAGACCAAATTGACATTCTGCATTGTTCTTAAGGAATGCTCTTGTTCTGATAGGATCATCCTTCTTTCCAAGAATGACATCTTCTAAATGAGCTGAGGTGAGTCTAGAAGATCTTCTGACTCTTGGCTCTTCAGAAATTCTGAGATTCTCTGAAGATGCAGCAACCTGATCTTTTGATCCTTTGCTTCAGAGATCTTTAGCTTCTGAACCTTTGCTTCTTGGTTCTTCAGCTTCTGATACACCAATATCTAAATCTACAAAATTCTCAAACTGCTTTGGCTTTTCAAGACCAAGCGTATCATCAAACCTGATATTGATTGATTCTTCTACAACCAATGTTTCAGTATTGTATACTCTGTAGCCTTTAGAGCGTTCAGAATATCCAAGAAGGAAACACTTCTGTGCCTTAGAATCAAACTTACCAAGATGATCTTTAGTATTCAGAATAAAACAGACACGTCCAAAAGGATGAAAATATGAAATGTTGGGCTTTCTGTTCTTCCACAACTCATAAGGAGTCTTATTAAGAATAGGTCTTATGGAGATTCTATTCTGAATATAGCATGCAGTGTTTATTGCTTCTGCCCAAAAATGCTTAGCCATATTGGTTTCATTGATCATGGTTCTGGACATTTCTTGTAGAGTCCTATTCTTTCATTCTACAACTCCATTTTGCTGTGGAGTTCTAGGACAAGAGAAATCATGGGCAATGCCATTTTCTTTGAAGAACTCCTCAAAGAATCTGTTCTCAAATTCACCACCATGATCACTTTTGACCTTTATGATTTTACACTCCTTCTTAGATTGAATCTGAGTGCAGAATTCAAAGAACACTGAATGAGACTCATCCTTGTGTTTTAAGAACTTTACCCATGTCCAACGGCTATAATCATCTACGATGACTAATCCATATTTCTTCCCTCTGACAGATGCTGTTTTAACTGGGCCAAATAGATCAATGTGCAGAAGTTCTAGCGGCCTAGAGGAAGAGAGAACATTCTTAGACTTGAATGCAGGTTTGGAGAACTTGCCCTTCTGACATGCTTCGCAAAAAGCATCTGATTTGTATTTCAAGTTAGGGAGTCCTCTGACCAGATTTAGTTTGTTAATCTGAGAAATCTTTCTCAAACTAGCATGGCCTAATCTTCTGTGCCAGACCCATTGCTCTTCACTAACAGACATAAGACAGGTTACCTTCTGATTCTTGAGATCTTGAATATCAGTCTTATAAATGTTGTTCTTTCTCTTGCCTGTAAATAGGATTGAGCCATCCTTCTGACTTATAGCCTTGCAAGACTTTTGATTCAAGATTATGTCATAACCATTGTCACTTAATTGACTTATGGACAACAAGTTATGAGCTAATCCATCTACCTGAAGAACATTAGTTATAGAAGGAGAGTTACCAGAACACATGGTTCCTGAGCCAATTATGTTGCCCTTCTGATCTCCTCTAAACTTAACCTCTCCAGCAGATTTAAGCACTAGGTCTTGGAACATAGACCTTCTTCCCGTCATGTGTCGAGAGCACCCAGAGTCCAGGTACCATGACATGCTTTTCTTTGTCTTCTTTGCAGCCAAGGATATTTGCAACGGGAATAATCTTTTCCTTAGGTACCCACATTTTTTTGGGTCCTTTCTTGTTAGTTCTCCTCAAGTTCTGATTGAACTTGGGTTTAGCATTATAGAAAACAGAAGGTACATCATGATATTCCTTATTTTGAGTTACATGATATTTTCTAGGTTGTGTCACATGCTTCTTAGTGTGTGTAATGTGAAAGCTTTTGGCATGTGATGTGAGCCTAATATCATGGGAGTGACCATACTTGAACTGATCATACAATGGCTTGTATGTGATTTTCATATCATCTACAGGTTCAAGTTTGTATGGGGTATCACCCTCATAGCCAATGCCAACTCTCTTGTTTCCAGAAACAGCATATATCATAGAAGCTAGATGACTTCTGCCAATGCTTCTAGATAAGAACTTTCTAAAGCTCAAGTCATATTCTTTCAGAATATGGTTCAGGCTAGGAATGGACTTTTCTGAGTCAGAAGGAGATCCAACATCTTTGGATAATTTTAAGACTTTTTCCTTCAGTACAGAATTTTCCACTTCCAGCTTCTTAGTTTCAGATTCAAATAGCTTTTTCAGCTTTTTGTATTTGATACTAAGATGAGCCTTGAGTTCTAGAAGTTTTGTTAGACTGGAAACTAACTCTTCTCTAGATAGTTCAGAAAATACCTCTTCAGAATCTGATTCTGATGTAGATTCTAATCCATCATCAACTGTGGCCATCAGTGCAATGTTTGCCTGCTTGCCTTCAGATTCTAATGAATCTGAATCATCCCAAGTTGCCATAAGACCTTTATTCTTATGAAGCTTCTTCTTGGGCTTCTCCTTCTGAAGCTTTGGACATTCACTCTTGTAATGACCTGGCTCATTGCACTTAAAGCAAGTGACCTTCTTCTTGTCAAATCTTCTACTTCCAGAAGATTCTCCTTTTTCAAGCTTCTTAGAACTTTTGAAGTTCTTGAACTTCCTATGCTTGCTCTTCCGGAGTTGGTTTACCCTTCTGGAGATCATGGACAGTTCATCATCTTCTGATTCTGATTCTTCAGAATCTTCTTCTTCAGTCTGAAAAGCGTTAGTGCATTTTTTATAATTAGATTTTAGTGCAATAGACTTACCTTTCTTCTGAGGTTCGTTAGCATCCAACTCAATTTCATGACTCCTCAGGGCGCTGATCAGCTCTTCCAAAGAGACTTCATTCAGATCCTTTGCTATCTTGAATGCACTCACTATTAGACCCCATCTTCTGGGCAAGCTTCTGATGATCTTCTTGACATGATCAGCTTTAGTATATCCCTTGTCAAGAACTCTCAATCCAGCAGTTAGCATTTGAAATCTTGAGAACATTTTCTCAATGTTTTCATCATCCTCCATCTTGAAGGCTTCATATTTTTGGATCAAGGCAAGAGCTTTGGTCTCCTTGACTTGGGCATTTCCCTCATGAGTCATTTTCAATGATTCCTATATGTCATA
Organism: Vicia villosa; assembly: GCF_029867415.1. Taxonomy (NCBI): domain Eukaryota; kingdom Viridiplantae; phylum Streptophyta; class Magnoliopsida; order Fabales; family Fabaceae; genus Vicia; species Vicia villosa. The sequence goes on along the minus strand of NW_026705808.1, from coordinate 101,202 downwards.
AGCAGTTTCCCTGTTATATATCTTCTCATACTCAGCGTGATGATCCTACACTTGTGATGATTTTTGAATTCTTTCTTTTGATCATCACTCATTTCTTGTCTTGTTAGCTTTACTCCTCTAGCTTTCACTGGATGTTTGTAACCATCCACCAGAAGATCCCATAAGTCACCATCTAGACCAAGAAAGTAACTTTCAAGTTTATCTTTCTAATATTCAAAGTTTTCACCATCGAATACTGGTGGTCTAGTGTAACCATTGTTACCATTTCCATTGTGTTGCTCAGCAGAGCCAGATGTAGATGTAGGTGTTGGAGTATCCACCATCTTGACTTAGCGTTTTTCTCTTCCTGAATCTTTTCTAACACGGTTAAGTGCTTGGACCTTGAACCGGCGCTCTGATACCAATTGAAGGATAGAAAAACACTTAGAAAGGGGGGGTTTGAATAAGTGTAGTTTTAAAACTCTTAAGATAAAAACAATTTGCACATTGATTTTTATCCTGGTTCGTTGTTAACTAAACTACTCCAGTCGACCCCCTTGGAGTGATTTACCTCACCTGAGGATTTAATCCACTAATCAACCTTGATTACAATGGTTTTCCACTTAGAAACCTTCTAAGTCTTCTAGAGTATTCTGATCACACCTTGATCACTCTAGGAACCTTTTACAAATGAATGTAAAATAAATTCTTACAAGAGTATTACAATGCTTCTTAAAAAGCTATAATCACAATTGTGATATTTCTCTAAAGTTTAAGCTTAATCTCACAAAGATATTACAACAGTAATGAAGTGAGGTTGAAGATGAAGTTTGAGAACTTTTGAATTGAACAGCGTTTCTGTATGTTTGCGCAAAGTGTTGTGTAAAATTCGTAACCTTGCTTCTCATCAGAACTTCTATTTATAGGCGTTTGAGAAGATGACCGTTGGGAGCATTTAATGCGTTGCATGATCCGTACAGCATTGCATTTAATGTTTCACTCTTTTGTCAACTACCTCGAGCCTTACTTTTGCTACTTTTACTGACTTTGCTGTTAATAACTTCTAACGTTCCTTTTGTCAATCAGCGTAGCCTGCTATCCTGTACATGCTTCTGATCTGATGTTTGTATAAACAACGTTTGAATTTCATCAGAGTCAAACAACTTGTGAAGGATAGAAAAACACTTAGAAAGGGGGGGGGGGGGTTGAATAAGTGTAGCTATAAAACTTGTAAGATAAAAACTATTGGCAAAATGATTTTTATCCTGGTTCGTTGTTAACTAAACTACTCCAGTCCACCCCCTTAGAGTGATTTACCTCACATGAGGATTTAATCCACTAATCACACAAGATTACAATGGTTTTCCACTTAGACAACTTCTAAGTCTTCTAGAGTATACTGATCACAACCTGATCACTCTAGGAACAATCTGCTTAGATACCCTCTAAGACTTTCTAGAGTATTCTGATCAACAACCTGATCACTCTAGTTCTTACAACTTAATGTAAACAAAATTCTAAGAGTTATAATGCTTCTTATAAAGCTATAATCACAACTGTGATATTTCTCTTAAAGTTTAAGCTTAATCTCACTAAGATATTACAATAGCAATAAGTGAGGTTGAAGATGAAGTTATGAGAGCTTTTGAATTGAACAACGTTTCAGCGTTTTTGGATCAAGTGTTATGTTCAAAGTTCGTAACCTTGCTTCTCATCAGAACTTCATATTTAAAGGCGTTTGAGAAGATGACCGTTGGGAGCATTTAATGCTTTGCGTGATCCGTACAGCATTGCATTTAATGTTTCATTCTTTTGTCAACCACCTCGAGCCTTGCTTTCGCTGTGTCTACTGACGTTGCCTTTAATAGCTTCTAACGTTCCTTTTGTCAGTCAGCGTAGCCTGCCATCTTGTACTTGATTCTGATTTGATCTTTTGTAGATACAACGTTTGAATCTTCAGAGTCAATACAGATTGGTGCAGAGCATCTTCTTGTCTTCTGACCTTGAAGTGCTTCTGAGCGTGATACCATGAGAACTTCAGTGCTTCTGCTTCTGATCTCAAGTTCTTCTGATGCTTCCATAAACCATGTTCTGATTTTGCTTGACCATCTTATAATGTCTTGCCAGACCATGTTCTGATGTTGCATGCTGAACCTTCTGAGTCAATGCTTCTTGCACTGATTTTGTGCATACTCTTTATATAATTCCTGAAATGGAAATTGCATAGTATTAGAGTACCACATTATCTCATACAAAATTCATATACATTGTTATCATCAAAACTAAGAATATTGATCAGAACAAATCTTGTTCTAACAATCTCCCCCTTTTTGATGATGACAAAAACATATATAAATGATATGAATTTTCAATCAGAAAATCAGACGGCTAAAGACAATTACACAGTTATAGCATAAGCATATAAACATAATGTGTGAATATGTCTCCCCCTGAGATTAACAATCTCCCCCTGAGATAAATAATCTCCCCCTGAAATAAATACTGGAAGAAATTTATTATAAAAGGACTTCCCTGAGTATTTTCCATTTCAGTTGAGACGATCACATATGCTTAGATCTTCAGAACATTCATAGCTTCTGCTTCTTGCTTCCATAGGATAGCTTCAGAGCTTGAATTTCTTCTTGGATCACTTCATGCTAGATTGTATCAGAACATTGTTGAATGTACCAGAGCATCATCAGAGCATCTCTACATTCTGAAATGTTACAAAACAAGCTATACGACAAAAGTCAGAGCATGAATGAATCAGAACATAAAATATGTATCAGAACATATAATATGTATCAGAGCATAAACAATAATGTTTCAGAGCATATTTAGAACAAAAACATGCATTAGAACATTTAAGGAATAAGAATGAGTTAGAGCATATTCTATCATCAGAATATCATAACATTCTTCCTTCTTGCTTCTGATCTTGAAGCTTCATAGCACTCAGCTTGCTTCAGATTCCATGAGCATGTTCTTTACAGAATTGCTTTTCCCCATGGTTTTGCTTCTCATGTTAAGCTTTTTGAGATTGTCTTCAATCCTGCAAAACACTTAAAGACACAGAATTTGCAAATGCTTGTTAGAAATGTAGAGACTTTTTACCAGCAACTGATAATATAAATCAGATCATTTATCACATTTTCTCCCCCTTTTTGTCATAACATCAAAAACACAAAAGATTCAGATGAAAAACAAAACAATATGAGAGAAAAAAGGATAATTTTCATTGATTGCAAAAGAGAGAATTATTAGAAAGTACAAGGAAGATGCATAGAAGACAGATGCAAGAAATAAAGAAACAACTAAGACACAAAGGACTAAGACGACCCTAGCTTAGACATAATATTGGCCAGCATGTCATGAATCCCAGCATTGCTCTTAGTCTGCCTCTCCATGAAAGAGCGGAACTCAGCATTGGTGTCCTCTTGCTTGTCCATACGAGAAGCTAGCTCAGCTTGGTTCTTCTGAATAACTTCTAGAGTCTTCACCAGAAGAGAGGGTTCATCAGAAGAAGCTTCACAACTTCTGTTCAGAGGGACAGCATTCCCAACAGCAGCTTCCATTGTTAGATCATCAACTTGATTTTCCTCAACATGAATAGACTCAGCAGGATGATCTTCAGCATCAGCTTCTCCCATATCAGCATCTTCTTCATACACAGGAGCAAGAAGATCAGAATCTTCATTCTCAAGAGCCTGAAGAATGGCAGCAAGATTCCTTGGGGCAGAAGGACCTTCAACTTCTGGCGGGTCAACAACTTATGGAATGACCAAATTGGGGTCTTCTTCAGAAGGATTTTCCCTCAGAAAGTCAAACAAGGACTTGAAGTCTCCAGTCAGAACTGGATACTTAGGTCTCCAGACCACAATATCTCTGCAAGGATTGTCCAGCAACTCATCAACAAACATCTTCTCCTCAAGAACTCTCCTGTTTCTGATAGGGTGAAAATATTTTCCATCATCAACTTCAAGAAGATATCCAGCATAACCAGGTGCAGCAGCCACTGGTCTCTTCTGAACAGCCATAGAGAAGGCAGTATGGGTTGGATTTTCTGGTAGGAAAGGGATGGGATAGAGAAGGTGGAGCTGCTGTGGTTGAAGAGGATGGAATATCTGTGGAGATGGTTGATGAGGATGGTATATCAGTGGGTGTGGGAGGATAGACATTTAGTGGAGTGGGGTTCAAGATAGGTGTAGAAAGAGATGGTGGAGGAGGATTTGGAATGGTGAAGGTGTTGCGAGGTTCAGAAGGAAGAGGTTGCATAGAAGATTGAGATTCAGAAGGAGGTGGTTGATATACTTTCCTAGAGAAATTACCCGTTCTTATTGCTTGAAAAGAATCTACTTTAAGAGGTTCATAAGTAACCTTCTGCTTCTTAGCTTCCTTAGCAGCTTCTTCTGCAGCCTTTCTCTTCAGCCTTGCTTCTTGCTTCTTCTGATCCTTCTTCTGAAGGTCAGCTTGAGAAGGAAGCACTCTTCCACGGATCCACGCAGGATCAACAGAAGATTGAGTTCTTACAGAATCTTCCAAATAATGCTTAACAGCCTTGTGAAGTTCTGCTTGGAACAAGGTAGCAAAGCCTTCAACTGGAATTCTTCTTGTCAGAATATATGGGAAGACAAAAGGAACAGAAGTTATCTCCTTGATAAGTTCCATTCTTAGCAGATCAAAACCATTGAAGATATGACCCTGAGTGACTCTAAAGAATTTAGACGTCCCAATAGTCTTTAGAGAGTCCATCAAATCACTTTCTATCAGAATGTCTGAAATCATTCTGGCACAAGGAATAGCCTTTCTTTGAAGATGAGGATACTTCTCACGTTCTTCATCTCTTGACTCTTCAATAGCCATCTTCAGATTCTGAAAGAGAATGTTGGAGATGTTGAGTTCAATTCTTCTTCCAATGCAGAAGAGAGTATATTTGTGATCAGGACTGATGTAAGAGGAAGAGAACGATCTTCTTCTGTGATGGAGAGAACCCAGAATAATCTGAGCCCAGACTTGGTAGAACGCCCTCAATGTACCAGTTTTATGAGATTCAATACCGGTAGCAAACGATATTTGTTTTTCAACCTGTAGCCAACTAACTCTGGCATGAAGAGGACCAGTGCATCCTTCTTCATCATCCAAGTTGTACAGCTTCCTGATCAACTTCTCAATTATCACAACTTCATGTCCTAACACGAAGGAGATGATAGCAGTTGGAGTAACGGTTGCATGAGCCCAGAAATCTTTCACAAGAGCCGGATAAATTGGTCCAACCAATCTATCAAGATAGTTTGACCATCCTTGTGCCATAATCTTTGCATCAGGTTTGAAACCATATGCTTTCAGATTCTCAAAATCCACCGAGGACTCACAAAGAACTTCCATTTCTGATGGAGGAATGGAACAGGTCTTCAATGGAGCATACCTATGCTTGCTGAAAACCAGTTGAGTGGAAGACATTTCTTCTGCTTGGTTTGAGGAACTTGATGAAGGATTCATGATGATATGCTAAGTTTCAGACACCAACTAGGGTTTATGCGAAGAATGCAAAAAGAGAGGGACGAATGAAGAGAGAGTGAAAAAGATGAAATGAAGATGAAGGGGAGTATATAAAAGGTTGGAAAGAAAAAGTAATAACTGCAAAATGGTTTAAGTGAAATGATTACAGAAAAACATGACATCAATTTGCATTTAATGAGATATGACGTTAGGAGAGATAAAGTGACAAAATGAAATGATTTGCACAGTTACCCAGGGCGGCGTTTCCTCAACTGCACGCATGCTTGTCCATAAATAGTAAACACGTGTTCATTTTCTGGAAAACTGGTGACAGCTGTTTTACTTTAAAAGAGATTCTGAATAAACTTAGACAATGAAACGTTAGTAATAACAGAATCAGAACTTCTAATTGATCATTATCAGAACTTCTTATATTCACATAATCCCAACATATTTCAGAATTTAACCATACATGATATCTTCTCATCTTCTCATTCTGAGCATAAATCCATACTGATATTCTTCAGAATGAACTTAAACCTATCTTCAGCAAGGGGTTTTGTAAAGATATCAGCCATTGATGGTCGTATCCACAAAGTTTAAAGAGAGAACACCCTTCTGAACATAGTCCCTAATGAAATGATGTTTAATCTCAATATGTTTAGCTTTGGAATGTAAGATAGGATTCTTAGACAAACATATGGCAGAAGTATTATCACAGAAGATAGGAATGTTACTCTCATATATTTGATAATCTTCTAGCTGACTCTTCATCCAAAGCATTTGTTTGCTACAACCAGCAGCAGCAACATATTCTACTTCTGTTGTTGAGAGGGCAATGGTAGCTTGCTTCTTGCTGTACCAGGAGATCAGATGACTTCCTAGAAATTGACAACTTCCAGAAGTACTTTTCCTTTCAATTCTATCTCCAGCATAGTCAGCATCACAAAATCCTACTAAGATGTATTCTTTAGATTTTCTGTAGACTAAACCAACATTAGTAGTACCTTTCAGATACCTCAGAATTCTCTTAACAGCAGTTAAGTGAGATTCTCTAGGATCTGATTGGAATCTAGCGCACAAACAAACACTGAATAGAATGTCAGGTCTAGAAGCAGTTAAATATAGAAGAGATCCAATCATACCTCTGTACAACTTCTGATCTACCTTCTTACTTACCTCATCCTTACCTAGAACACACGTTGGATGCATAGGAGTTTTGGCTTCTTTGCTTTCAGAGAGATTAAACTTCTTCAGAAGTTCTTTCACATACTTCGTTTGATGAACATAAGTTCCATCAGAAGTTTGATTGATTTGAATTCCAAGAAAATACTTGAGTTCACCCATCATGCTCATTTCAAATTCAGCCTGCATAGACTTAGCAAACTCCTTTCCAAGTGAAGCATTAGATGTTCCAAAAATAATATCATCAACATAAATTTGACAAATTAAAATGTCCTTCTTAGATGTTTTACAGAAGAGATTCGTATCCACTTCTCCTCTAGTGAAACCATTGCCCAGAAGGAAAGAACTTAATCTTTCATACCAAGCTCTAGGAGCTTGCTTCAATCCATACAATGATTTCTTAAGTTTGAAAACATGTTCTGGAGACTTAGAGTCTTCAAAACCAGGAGGTTGGTGGACATAGACTTCCTCATCAATATAACCATTTAAGAAGGCACTCTTAACATCCATCTGATACAGAGTGATGTTATGCTGAGTGGAAAAAGAAATTAATAAGCGAATAGATTCTAACCTGGCCACTGGTGCAAAGGTTTCAGTATAGTCAATTCCTTCTTGTTGACTATATCCCTGAGCCACCAGTCTGGCTTTGTTTCTTACCACTTCTCCCTTCTCACTAAGCTTGTTTCTGAAAACCCACTTTGTACCAATGATGTTGAAACCTTTTGGTCTAGGAACAAGATCCCATACATCATTCCTTGTAAACTGATTTAGTTCTTCTTGCATGGCAATTATACAGTCTGGATCTTCTAGAGCTTGATCAACAGAAGTTGGCTCGATCAAAGAAACAAGACCTAATTGACATTCTGCATTGTTCTTAAGGAATGCTCTGGTTCTGATAGGATCATCTTTCTTTCCAAGGATCACATCTTCTGAGTGAGCCGAAATGAGTCTAGAAGATCTTCTGACGGTTGGCTCTTCAGAAATTCTGAGATTCTCTAAAGATGCAGCAACTTGATCTTCTGATTCTTTGCTTCTTAGATTTTCAGCTTCTGAAACTTTGCTTTTTGGTTCTACAGCTTCTGATATATCAATATCTATATCTGCAAAATTCTCAAACTGCGTTGGCTTTTCAAGACCAAGCTTATCATCAAATCTGATATTGATTGATTCTTCTACAACCAATGTTTCAGTATTGTATACTCTGTAGTCTTTAGAGCATTCAGAATATCCAAGAAGGAAACATTTTTGTGCCTTAGAATCAATCTTACCAAGATGATCTTTAGTATTCAGAATAAAACAAACACATCCAAAAGGATGAAAATATGAAATGTTGGGCTTTCTGTTCTTCCATAATTCATAAGGAGTCTTATTTAGAATAGGTCTTATAGAGATTCTATTCTGAATATAACATGCAGTGTTTATTGCTTCTGCCCAGAAGTGCTTAGCCATATTAGTTTCATTGATCATGGTTCTGGCCATTTCTTGTAGAGTCCTATTCTTTCGCTCTATAACTCCATTTTGCTGTGGAGTTCTAGGACAAGAGAAATCATGGGCAATACCATTTTCTTTGAAGAACTCCTCAAAGAATCTGTTCTCAAATTCACCACCATGATCACTTCTGACCTTTATGATTTTGCACTCCTTCTCAGATTGAATCTGAGTGCAGAATTCAAAGAACACTGAATGAGACTCATCCTTGTGTTTTAAGAACTTTACCCATGTCCAGCGGCTATAATCATCTACGATGACTAATCCATATTTCTTCCCTCTGACAGATGCTATTTTGACTGGTCCAAACAGGTCAATGTGCAGAAGTTCTAACGGCCTTGAGGAAGAGACAACATTCTTAGATTTGAATGCAGGTCTGGAGAACTTGCCATTCTAACATGCTTCACAAAGAGCATCTGATTTGTATTTCAGATTTGGGAGTCCTCTGATCAGATTTAGTTTGTTAATCTGAGAAATCTCTCTCAAACTAGCATGTCCTAATCTTCTGTGCCAGACCCATTGCTCTTCAGAAACAGACATAAGGCAAGTTACCTTCTGCTTCTCAAGATCTGAAAGATCAATCTTATAAATGTTGTTCTTTATCTTGCCTGTAAATAGGATTGAGCTATCCTTCTGACTTACAGCCTTCCAAGACTTTTGATTGAAGATTATGTCATAACCATTGTCACCTAATTGGCTTATGGACAATAAGTTATGCGCTAATCCTTCTACAAGAAGTACATTAGTTATGGAAGGAGAGTTACCAATACTTATGGTTCCAGAGCCAATAATCTTGCCCTTCTGATCTCCTCCAAACTTGACTTCTCCACCAGATTTAAGCACCAGGTCTTGGATCATAGACCTTCTTCCCGTCATGTGTCGCGAGCACCCAGAGTCTAGGTACCATGACATTTTGTGCTTTGTTTTCTTTGCTGCTAAAGATATCTCTTCAGAATCTGATTCTGATGTAGATTCTGATCCATCGTCCACTGTGGCCATCAGTGCAAAGTTTGCTTGCTCGCCTTCAGAGTCTGATTCTGATTCTGAATCATCCCATGTTGCCATAAGACCTTTCTTCTTATGAAACTTCTTCTTGGGATTCTCCTTCTGAAGTTTTGGACATTCATTCTTGAAGTGTCCAGGCTCATTGCACTCATTGCAGATGACCTTCTTCTAGTCAGATCTTCTGCCTCCAGAAGATTCTCCTCTTTCAGACTTCTTTGAACTTCTGAAGCTCTTGAACTTCCTTTGCTTGCTCTTCCAGAGATGGTTTACCCTTCTGGAGATCATGTACAGTTCATCTTCTTCTTCTGATTCTGATTCTTCAGAATCTACTTCTTCAGCCTGAAAAGCGTTAGTGCATTTTTTATAGTTAGATTTTAACACAATAGACATACCTTTCTTCTGAGGTTCATTAGCATCCAGCTCAATTTCATTACTCCTCAGAGCACTGATCAATTCTTCAAGAGAGACTTCATTCAGATTCTTGGCAATTTTGAAAGCAGTAACCATAGGAACCCATCTTCTTGGCAAGCTTCTGATGATCTTCTTGACATGATTAGCCCTTGTGTATCCCTTGTCAAGAACTCTCAATCCAGCAGTTAGCGTTTGAAATCTTGAGAACATCTTCTCAATATTTTCATCGTCCTCCATCTTGAAGGCATCATATTTCTGGATCAAAGCAAGAGCTTTAGTCTCCTTGACTTGGGCATTTCCTTCATGGGTCATTTTCAATGACTCATATATGTCATAGGCAGTTTCCCTGTTAGATGTCTTCTCATATTCAGCATGAGAGATAGCATTCAGCAAAACAGTCCTACACTTATGATGATTTTTGAATTGCTTCTTTTGATCATCATTCATTTCTTGTCTTGTAAGCCTTACGCCAATAGCTTTCACTGGATGTTTGTAACCATCCATCAGCAAATCCCATAAGTCACCATCTAGACCAAGGAAGTAACTTTCAAGTTTATCTTTCCAGTATTCAAAGTTTTCACCATCAAATACTGGTGGTCTAGTATAACCATTGTTACCATTTCCATTGTATTGCTAAGCAGAGCCAGATGTAGATGTATTTGTTGGATTTTCACCAGACATCTTGACTTAAGCATTTTTCTCTTCCTGAATCTTTTCTAAACACGATTAAGTGCTTGCACCTTAGAATCGGGGCTCTGATGCCAATTGAAGGATAGAAAAACACTTAGAAAGGGGGGGGGGGGGGTTTGAATAAGTGTAGCTATAAAACTTGTAAGATAAAAACTATTTACACAATGATTTTTATCCTGGTTCGTTGTTAACTAAACTACTCCAGTCCACCCCCTTAGAGTGATTTACCTCACCTAAGGATTTAATCCACTAATCACACAAGATTACAATGGTTTTCCACTTAGACAATTTCTAAGTCTTCTAGAGTATACTGATCACAACCTGATCACTCTAGGAACAATCTGCTTAGATACCCTCTAAGACTTTCTAGAGTATTCTGATCAACAACCTAATCACTCTAGTTCTTACAACTTAATGTAAACAAAATTCTAAGAGTTACAATGCTTCTTATAAAGCTATAATCACAACTGTGATATTTCTCTTAAAGTTTAAGCTTAATCTCACTAAGATATTACAACAGCAATAAGTGAGGTTGAAGATGAAGTAATGAGAGCTTTTGAATTGAACAGCGTTTCAGCGTTTTTGGATCGAGTGTTATGTTCAAAGTTCATAACCTTGCTTCTCATCAGAACTTCATATTTAAAGGCGTTTGAGAAGATGACCTTTGGGTGCATTTAATGCTTTGCGTGATCCGTACAGCATTGCATTTAATGTTTTCACTCTTTTGTCAACCACCTCGAGCCTTGCTTTCGCTGTGTCTACTGACGTTGCCTTTAATAGCTTCAAACGTTCCTTTTGTCAGTCAGCGTAGCCTGCCATCTTGTACTTGATTCTGATTTGATCTTTTGTAGATACAACGTTTGAATCTTCAGAGTCAATACAGCTTGGTGCAGAGCATCTTCTTGTCTTTTGACCTTGAAGTGCTTCTGAGCGTGATACCATGAGAACTTCAGTGCTTCTGCTTCTGATCTCAAGTTCTTCTGATGCTTCTATAGACCATGTTCTGATTCTGCTTGACCATCTTCTGATGTCTTGCCAGACCATGTTCTGATGTTGCACGCTGAACCTTCTGAGTCAGTGCTTCTTGCGCTGATTTTGTGCATACTCTTTATATAATTCCTGAAATGGAAATTGCATAGTATTAGAGTAACACATTATCTCATACAAAATTCATATACATGGTTATCATCAAAACTAAGAATATTGATCAGAACAAATCTTGTTCTAACAGCTTGGTGCAGAGCATCTTCTTGTCTTCTAACATTGAAGTGCTTCTAGCGTGATACCATGAGAACATCAGTGCTTCTGCTTCTGATCTCAAGTCCTTCTGATGCTTCAATAGACCATGTTCTGATTCTGCTTGACCATCTTCTGATGTCTTTCCAAAGCATGTTCTGATGTTGCATGCTGAACCTTCTGAGTCATTGCTTCTTGCGCTGATTTTGTGCATACTCTTTATATGATTCCTGAAATGGAAATTGCATAAGATTAGAGTACCACATTATCTCATACAAAATTCATATACATTGTTATCATCAAAACTAAGAATATTGATCAGAACAATTCTTGTTCTAACATACATTTGCATATTACGTTGGCCTGGATTGGCAAAATGTTTAAGTTGGCCTTGACAGCACCTGTTTAAGTTGAAATGCCTCGATAACCTGGCATATGTTTAAGTTGGGAGTTCTGCTCCAATGGTACCACATGCATTTGCACAGTTGAGTCGCATTTGAAGTTGTTGTTGTTATTACGTTGTTGTTGTTATAAGTTGTTGTTGTTATAAGTTGTTGTTGTTATACTTGTTGCTGGTAATTGTTATTATACTTGTTGTTGGTAAATAATTATTATAACCGTTGTTGCTATTTGTTATTATAACTGTTGTTTGAATAAGTATGAAGTGGTAAAATTGTATGATCTAATCTTAATATATTATTTATCATACGCTTGTTTATATTGTTGGATATCTCACCCTTCTACTGATGTTTCCCCTACCATGGGAAATGGGCAGGTACTCAAGAATAGCTGTGGAAGTCGAAGTATTTTTATGAAGTCTTTAGTTACTGTTAGTTCGAGTTGGGTCTTGCTCTGATACGTAGCACTCGGGGGATGAACGATTGTCTTTTAATTGTTGTTATAACTATAAGTTGTTAACTTTTAAGTGGAATCTATGAAGTAATATGATGTTGGTGAAGTTGTTTTAGTTTAATAAAAATATTATGCGAAGTGAAGTTGAATAATTGATATTATTATTATTATTATTATTAATAAAAGTTGTTTTATTTTTTAAAAGAGTAAACAGGTTTTATCGGTTCATCCGACTTATGTGCTATGTATCTATGATATATGTGATTAAGTTGTTTGTTGTTTTACGTTGAATGTGACATCCCAATTGTATGTTGAATTTCCGCACTATGATTTTATTAAATATTTGTTGGGTAGATTTGGGGTGTTACAGGGCGGTTGCCGACCTGGCCCAATCAGGGAGGTGAAAGTCTTCTGGTCTGGTGATGTTCATGGCTACCTGCATGGCGGGCGTGTCCTCCATCGGCTTTTCCTCGGTGACCGGTTTGGCTTCTTTTGAAACTTCTTGCTTCTTCGCATATTGCTTCAGGTGCCCCTCCCGGATTAATATTTATATGGCGTCCTTCAGGTGGATGCAGTCCTCACTGTTATGTCTGTGGCCCTTGTGGAATCGGCAGAACTTCGATTTATCCATGTTTGGTCGCGCCGGCATGGTCTTAGGGAAGCAGACCTTGCCCGTCTGAAATTCGGTGTTCGCGCATTTGTTTAGGATGCGTTCCCTCGAAGAGTTGAGCGGGGTGTACTCTCGGAATTTCCCGGTCGGGGCCTTGTAGTCCTTGGGATCTCGACCCTTGTCGTCTTTCTTTTTGTCTGTTCCCCGACGGGAATCGTCTTGACGGCCTTTTTACTACTTTCTTCCTGCCTGGAGTTACGGACTGCATGAGCGGCTTCCTTCTCCTCATACTGTATGTATGCCTGGGCTTTGAGGAAGAATTCGTCCAGAGTGGCCGGTGTTTCGATCCCGACGGCTTTGGCGAAGTCTGAGCATGGCCGGAGGCCTCGCTCGAGCAAGAATTTCTTCATATGGACGGTTGTGGATACTTGCACGGCTTCCTTGTTGAATATTTCTATATAAGCCCGTAGGGACTCATCTTTTCCTTGGATGATGGCTCCCAAGGAGGCTTCTGACTTGGGATGTCTTCGGGAGGCCGTGAAGTGTCTAGAAAAAAAGTTTCCCGAGCACCTTCCACCAGGTGATGGACTCATCGGACAAACTCTTATACCAAGTCATGGCTCTTTTGCGCAGGGTGGTAGGGAACAAACAGCATTTGATGGCACTGGGCACTCCTCTTTAATCAAGAAGGGCGTCAATGTTCTCTATATGTTCATCCGGATCGGTGGTCCCGTCGAATGTGCCCAGCGGCGGGGGGTTTTCAAGACCGGCCGGTAGGGGCACTTCCAAGATTGAGTGGGACAGAGAGCCCCTGTGCTCCTCTTCGTCTTTGTTGGCGGAAGGAGTGGAAGATCGGCTCCGACTCCGCCTGTGTCGCCTCCGGTTATTGTCGTGCTTTGTCGGAGGTGACCGGGATCTTCTTTTTGGTCGAGGAGACTATGAATGGTGTCGGGAGCGGTGGTCGCTTGACCCTTTCTTGGAGGATGGACCTGCGTTCTCCCTGGGGAAGGGAGACCGAAGGCGTTTCTTGAGAACCATGTCGCGCTGAGAGAGATGCTTGTGACCGGGGGGAGTCTTCGATCGACATTTTTACTCGAGTGCCCCGATCCTTTCGTTTTGCTGTTGAATGAGCATGTTGGTCTGGGCAAGAGCGGCCAAAGCGGAGGTCATGGTCTGGTCCTGGGGAGTCTGACCTTTGGAGAGGAAAGGGCTGCCCAGAATCTCTTCATGGTTGTCTTTCCCGCCTGTATTCTCGAGACGCTGGAGTGCATCGTCTTGGAGATCTCTTAGGGAGGGAGATGTTGTGGCACCGTCACGAGGGACGATGTTCCTGGATGGAGGTATGACGAAAGAAATGTCGTTTTTGGTGAGTATCGTAGCGTCTAATGAAGAGGAGTCTTCGTTATTGCCAGCCATGAGTGAAAGTTGATTCGAGCTTTGGTTCCTGGGTTCTTGCAGGAGGCAAGAATGGATCAAGAAAGTGCAAGAAGTGGAACGGGGGAGCTGGATTTCCCACAGACGGCGCCACCGATCTTACCGAGCAGATCAGATGGCCAGCAACAATGAATGCTTGAAGTTCCAAACGGTTGAGAGGGGAAAAAGGGTTGTACCTGCAAGGCACTCCGATGCCAAAGTAAGTATGTGTTCCACAAGGTGAAGGATAGAAAAACACTTAGAAAGGGGGGGGGGGGGGGGGGTTGAATAAGTGTAGCTTAAAAACTCTTAAGATAAAAACAATTTGCACAGTGAATTTTATCCTGGTTCGTTGTTAACTAAACTACTCCAGTCCACCCCCTTGGAGTGATTTACCTAACCTGAGGATTTAAGATATTAGTTCAGCAGCTTGAAGGTGAGGTTGAAGATGAAGTTTGATAGCTCTTTAGTTCAGCAACATTTCAGCAAGATTGAAAGGTTGTTAGCAAATTCGTAATTTTGAAACCTTGCTTTTGATAAGAACTTCACTATTTATAGGCGTTTTGAGAAGTTGACCGTTGGGAGCATTTAATGCGTTGCGTGATCCGTACAACATTGCATTTAATGTTTCACTCTTTTGTCAACTACCTCGAGCCTTGCTTTTCCTGCTTTTACTGACTATGCCTTTAATAGCTTCTAACGTTCCTTTTGTCAGTCAGCGTAGCCTGCCATCTTGTACTTGCTTCTGAATTTATGTTTGTAGATACAACGTTTGAAGTAAATCAGAGTCAAACAGCTTGGTGCAGAGCATCTTCTTGTCTTCTGACCTTGAAGTGCTTCTAGCGTGATACCATGAGAACTTCAGTGCTTCTGCTTCTAATCTCAAGTTCTTCTGATGCTTCAATAGACCATGTTCTGATTCTGCTTGACCATCTTCTGATGTCTTGCCAGAGCATGTTTTGATGTTGCATACTTGAACCTTCTGAGTCAGTGCTTCTTGTGCTGATTTCGTGCATACTCTTTATATATTTCCTGACATTGAAATTGCATAGGATTAGAGTACCACATTTTCTTAAGCAAAATTCATATACATTGTTATCATCAAAACTAAGAATATTGATCAGAATAATTCTTGTTCTAACAATCTCCCCCTTTTGATGATGACAAAAACATATATAATGATATGAATTTGCAATCAAAATATCAGACGGCTAAAGACAATTACACAGTTATAGCATAAGCATATAAACGTAGTGTGTGAATATGTCTCCCCCTGAGATTAACAATATCCCCCTGAGATGAATAATCTCCCCCTAAAATAAATACTGGAAGAAATTTACAAATAAAATACTTCCCTGAGTATTTTCCATTTCAGATGAGACGTTCGTAAATGCCTAGAACTTCAGAACATTCAGAGCATCTGCTTCTTGCTTCCATAGGACAGCTTCAGAGCTTTGAATTTCTTCTTGAATCATTGCATGCTTGATTGTATCAGAACATTCTTGAATGTACCAGAGCATCATAAGAGCATCTTTACATCCTGAAATGTTTCAGAACAAACTAGACAACAAAAGTCAGAGCATGAATGAATCAGAACATTCGTTTAATAAAGAACCTGTATTGGAGCAAACAGTTCTTAAAAGAAATATGTATCAGAACATAAAATATGTATCAGAGCATATAGTATGTATCAGAACACATAAAATGCATCAGAACATATAAGGGATAAGAATGTGTTAGAGCATATTATGCCACGAGAATATCAGAACATTCTTCCTTCTTGCTTCTGATCTTGAAGCTTCACAGAACTAAGCTTGCTTCAAATTTCCATGAGCATGTTTCTATACAGAATTGCTTTTCCCCATGTCTTTGCTTCTCATGTTGAGCTTTTTTCAGAATGTGTTCAATCCTGCAAAAATCTCAAAGACATAGAACTTGCAAATTTTGTTAGAAATGTTGAGACATACTCCCAGCAACTGATATAATAAATCAAATCAATTATCACATTTTCTCCCCTTTTTGTCATAACATCAAAAAGCATAAAACATTCAGATGAAAAACATACAATATGAGAGAAGAGAAGATTTCATTGATTCATCAGAAGATATCAGAAGATACAAAAACATATGCAGGAAACAGATGCAAGAAAAACTAGAGACAACAAAGACACAAATGACTACGACTAGCCTAGCCTAGAGACTATCTTGGCCATAAGGTCTTGAATCTCAGAAGAGAGAGAATGTAAAGAGATGAATTGTTATGAAGATGAGTTTATATAGGGACGGATTTGAAATGAAATGCAATGTGTGTTTGAATGAATATGATTAATGAAAAACATAAAATCAATTGCATTTAATGAGAAATGACGTTAGGAGAGATAATGTAACATTTGAAATGATTTGCACAGTTACCTAGGGCGACGTCTCCTCAACTGCACGCGTGCTTGTCCAAATAGAGTGAACACGCGCTCAACATCTGGAAAGCTGGTGACAGATGTTTTGCTTTAAAAGAACTTCTGAATCAGCTTAGACAATGAAATGTTAGTGATAGCAGAATCAGAACTTCTAATTGATCATCATCAGAACTTCTTATAAGAAGATAAAACAAGATCATTTAAGAACTAATCCACACGTCAGAACTTCTCATCTTCTCATTCTGGGCATAAATCCATACTGATATTCTTCAGAATGAACTTAAATCTATCTTCAGCAAGGGGTTTTGTAAAGATATCAGCCCATTGATGGTCTGTATCAACAAAGTTCAAAGATAGAACACCCTTCTGAACATAGTCCCTAATGAAGTGATGTTTGATCTCAATATGTTTAGCTTTGGACTGTAAGATAGGATTCTTTGATAAACATATAGCAGAAGTTTTATCACAGAAGATAGGAATGTTACTCTCATATAGCTGATAATCTTCTAGCTGACTCTTCATCGAGAGCATCTGTGTACTACATCCAACAGCAGCAACATATTCTGCTTCTATTGTAGAGAGGGCAATGGTAGCTTGCTTCTTGCTATACTAGGAGATCAGATGACTTCCAAGAAATTGACAACTTCCAAAAGTACTCTTTCTTTCAATTCTATCTCCAACGTAATCAGCATCACAATATCCTACTAAGTTGTACTCTTTAATTCTTCTGTAGACTAAACCAACATTAGTAGTACCTTTCAGATACCTCAGAATTCTCTTAATAGCTGTTAAGTGAGATTCTCTAGGATCTTATTGGAAACTTGCACACAGACAAACACTGAATAAAATGTCAGGTCTAGAAGCAGTAAGATATAGAAGAGATCCAATCATACCTCTGTACAACTTCTGATCTACCTTCTTACTTACCTCATCCTTACCTAAGATACACGTTTGATGCATAGGAGTCTTTGCTTCTTTGCTTTCAGAAAGATTAAACTTCTTCAGAAGTTCTTTCACATACTTGGTTTGGTGAACATATGTTCCTTCTGATGTTTGATTGATCTGGATCCCAAGGAAATACTTGAGTTCTCCCATCATGCTCATTTCAAACTCAGCCTGCATAGACTTTGCAAACTCCTTTCCAAGTGTAGCATTAGATGTTCCAAATATAATATCATCAACATAAATTTGACAAATTAAAAGATCCTTCTTATAGGTTTTACAAAAGAGAGTAGTATCCACTTTTCCTCTAGTGAAACCATTATCCGAAGGAAAGAACTTAATCTTTCATACCAAGCTCTAGGAGCTTGCTTCAATCCGTATAATGATTTCTTTAGTTTAAACACATGATCTGGAGACTTAGAGTCTTCAAAACCAGGAGGTTGGTGGACATAAACTTCTTCATTTATATAATCATTAAAGAAGGCACTCTTATCATCCATCTGATATAGAGTGATGTTATGTTGAGTGGCAAAAGAAATCAATAAGCGAATAGATTCTAACCTGGCCACTGGTGCAAAGGTTTCTGTATAGTCAATACCTTCTTGCTGACTATAACCCTGAGCAACCAGTCTGGCTTTTTTTCTTACAACTTCTCCCTTTTCGCTTAGCTTGTTTCTGAAGACCCACTTTGTACCAATGATGTTAAATCTTTTTGGTCTAGGAACAAGATCCCACACATCATTCCTTGTAAACTGATTTAGTTCTTCTTGCATGGCAATTATCCAGTCTGCATCTTCTAGAGTTTGATCAACAGAAGTTGGCGCGATCGAAGAAACAAGACCTAATTGACATTCTGCATTGTTCTTAAGGAATGCTCTTGTTCTGATAGGATCATCCTTCTTTCCAAGAATGACATCTTCTGAGTAAGCAAAGGTGAGTCTAGAAGATCTTCTGACTGTTGGCTCTTCAGAAATTCTGAGATTCTCTAAAGATGCAGCAACTTGATCATCTAATCCTTTGCTTCTGAGATCTTCAGCTTCTGATACTTTGCTTCTTGGTTCTTCAGCTTCTGATATGTCAATATCTATATCTGCAAAATTCTCAAACTACTTTGGCTTTTCATGACCAAGCTTATCATCAAATCTAATATTGATTGATTCTTCAACAACCAATGTTTCAGTATTGTATACTCTGTAGCCTTTAGAGCGTTCAAAATATCCAAGAAGGAAACACTTATGTGCCTTAGAATCAAACTTACCAAGATGATCTTTAGTATTCAGAATGAAATAAACACATCCAAAAGGATGAAAATAAGAAATGTTGGGCATTCTGTTCTTCCACAATTCATAAGGAGTCTTATTAAGAATAGGTCTTATAGAGATTCTATTATGAATATAGCATGCAGTTTTTATTGCTTCTGCCCAGAAATGCTTAGCCATATTGGTTTCATTGATCATGGTTCTGGCCATTTCTTGTAGAGTCCTATTCTTTCGCTCTACAGCTCCATTTTGCTGTGGAGTTCTAAGGCAAGCGAAATCATGGGCAATACCATTTTCTTTGAAGAACTCCTAAAAGAATCTGTTCTCAAATTCACCACCATGATCACTTCTGACCTTTATGATTTTGCACTCCTTCTCAGATTGAATTTGAGTGCAGAATTCAAAGAACACTGAATGAGACTCATCCTTGTGTTTTATGAACTTTACCCACGTCCAGCGACTATAATCATCTACGATGACTAATCCATATTTCTTCCCTCTGACAGATGATGTTTTGACTAGGCCAAACAGATCAATGTGCAGAAGTTCTAGCGGCCTAGAGGAAGATACAACATTCTTAAACTTGAATGCAGGTTTGGAGAACTTGCCCTTCTGACATGCTTCACAAAGAGCATCTGATTTATATTTCAGATTAGGGAGTCCTCTGACCATATTTAGTTTGTTAATCTGAGAAATATTTCTCAAACTAGCATGGCCTAATCTTCTGTGCCAGACCCATTGCTCTTCACTAACAGACATAAGACAGGTTACCTTCTGATTCTTGAGATATTGAAGATCAGTCTTATAAATGTTGTTCTTTCTCTTGCCTGTAAATAGGATTGAGCCATCCTTCTGACTTATAGCCTTGCAAGACTTTTGATTGAAGATTATGTCATAACCATTGTCACTTAATTGATTTATGGACAACAAGTTATGAGCTAATCCATCTACCAGAAGAACATTGGTTATAGAAGGAGAGTTACCAGTACTTATGGTTCCTGAGCCAATTATTTTGCCCTTCTGATCTCCTCCAAACTTAACTTCTCTAGCAGATTTAAGCACCAGGTCTTGGAACATAGACCTTCTTCCCATCATGTTTCGAGAGCACCCAGAGTCAAGGTACCATGACATACTTTCCTTTGTCTTCTTTGTAGCCAAGGATATCTGCAACGGGAATAATCTTTTCCTTAGGTACCCACATTTTCTTGGGTCCTTTCTTGTTAGTTCTCCTCAAGTTCTGATTGAACTTGAGTTTAGCATTATAAACAACAGGAGGTACAGCAAGATATTCCTTATTCTGAGTTACATGATATTTTCTAGGTTGTGTCACATGCTTCTTAGTGTGTGTTATGTGGAAGCTTTTGGCATGTGATGTGAGCCTAATATCATGGGAGTGGCCATACTTGAACTGATCATACAATGGCTTGTATGTGATTTTCATATCATCTACAGGTTCAAGTTTGTATGGGGTATCACCCTCATAGCCAATGCCAACTCTCTTGTTTCCAGAAACAGCACATATCATACAAGCAAGATGACTTCTGCCAATACTTCTAGATAAGAACTTTCTAAAGCTCAAGTCATATTCTTTCAGAATATGGTTCAGGCTAGGAATGGACTTTTCTGAGTTAGAAGGAGATCCAACATCTTTGGATAATTTTAAAACTTTTTCCTTCAGTTCAGAATTTTCCACTTCCAGCTTCTTAGTTTCAGATTCAAATAGCTTCTTTAGCTTTTTGTATTTGATACTAAGATGAGCCTTGAGTTCCAGAAGTTCTGTTAGACTGAAAACTAACTCTTCTCTAGATAGTTCAGAAAATACCTATTCAGAATCTGATTCTGATGTAGATTCTGATCCATCATCAACTGTAGCCATCAGGGCAATGTTTGCCTGCACGCCTTCAGAGTCTGATTCTGATTCTGATGAATCTGAATCATCCCAAGTTGCCATAAGACCCTTCTTCTTATGAAACTTCTTCTTGGGCTTCTCCTTCTAGAGCTTTGGACACTCACTTTTGTAGTGACTTGGCCCATTGCACTCAAAGCAAGTGAACTTCTTCTTGTCATATCTTCTGCTTCCAGAAGATTCTCCTTTCTAAAGCTTCTTAGAACTTTTGAAGTTCTTGAACTTCCAATGCTTGCTCTTCCAGAGTTGGTTTACCCTTCTGGAGATCATGGACAGTTCATCTTCTTCTTCTGATTCTGATTCTTCAGAATCTTCTTCTTCAGCCTGAGCGTTAGTGCATTATTTATAATTAGATTTTAATGCAATAGACTTACCTTTCTTCTGAGGTTCATTAGCATCCAGCTCTATTTCATGACTCCTCAGGGCGCTGATCAGCTCTTCCAAAGAGACTTCATTCAGATCCTTTGCTATCTTGAATGCAGTCACCATTGGGCCCCATCTTCTGGGCAAGCTTCTGATGATCTTCTTGACATGATCAGCTTTAGTATATCCTTTGTCAAGAACTCTTAATCCCGCAGTTAGCGTTTGAAATCTTGAGAACATTTTCTCAATGTTTTCATCATCCTCCATCTTGAAGGCTTCATATTTCTGGATCAAGGCAAGAGCTTTAGTCTCCTTGACTTGGGCATTTCCCTCATGAGTCATTTTCAATGATTCATATATGTCATAGGCAGTTTCCATGTTAGATATCTTCTCATACTCAGCGTGAGAGATAGCATTCAGCAAAACAGTCCTACACTTGTGATGATTTTTGAATTCTTTCTTTTGATCATCACTCATTTCTTGTCTTGTTAGCTTTACTCCTCTAGCTTTCACTGGATGTTTGTAACCATCCACCAGAAGATCCCATAAGTCTCCATCTAAACCAAGAAAGTAACTTTCAAGTTTATCTTTCCAATATTCAAAGTTTTCACCATCGAATACTGGTGGTCTAGTGTAACCATTGTTACCATTTCCATTGTGTTGCTCAGCAGAGCCAGATGTAGATGTAGTTGTTGGAATTTCACCAGCCATCTAAACTTTGTGTTTTTCTCTTCCTGAATCTTTTCTAACACGGTTAAGTGCTTGCACCTTAGAACCGGCACTCTGATGCCAATTGAAGGAAAGAAAAACACTTAGAAAGGGGGGGTTAAATAAGTGTAGCTTAAAAACTCTTAAGATAAAAACAATTTGCACAATGATTTTTATCCTGGTTCGTTGTTAACAAAACTACTCCAGTCCACCCCCTTGGAGTGATTTACCTCACTTGAGGATTTAATCCACCAATCAACCTTGATTACAATGGTTTTCCACTTAGATACCCTCTAAGTCTTCTAGAGTATTATGATCACACCTTGATCACTCTAGGAACCTTTTACAAAGGAATGTAAAACAAATTCTTACAAGAGAATTACAATGCTTCTTAATAAGCTATAATCACAACTGTGATATTTATCTTAAGTTCTAAGCTTAATCTCACTAAGATATTACAATGAAGTGAGTTTGAAGATGAAGTTTGATAGCTGTTTAGTTCAGCAGCTTTTCAGCAAGATTGAAAGGTTGTTAGCGAATTCGTAATTTTGTAACCTTGCTTCTGATCAGAACTTCACTATTTATAAGCATTTTGAGAAGATGACCGTTGGGAGCATTTAATGCGTTGCGTGATCCGTACAACATTGCATTTAATGTTTCACTCTTTTGTCAACTACCTCGAGCCTTGCTTTTCCTGCTTTTACTGACTATGCCTTTAATAGCTTCTAACGTTCCTTTTGTCAGTCAGCGTAGCCTGCCATTTTGTACTTGCTTCTGATCTGATGTTTGTAGATATAACGTTTGAATTAAATCAGAGTCAAACAGCTTGGTGCAGAGCATCTTCTTGTCTTCTGACCTTGAAGTGCTTCTAGCGTGATACCATGAGAACTTCGGTGCTTCTGCTTCTGATCTCAAGTTCTTCTGATGCTTCAATAGACCATGTTATGATTCTGCTTGACCATCTTCTGATGTCTTGCCAGAGCATGTTCTGATGTTGCATACTTGAACCTTCTGAATAAGTGCTTCTTGTGCTGATTTTGTGCATACTCTTTATATATTTCCTGACATGGAAATTGCATAGGATTAGAGTTCCACATTGTCTTAAGCAAAATTCATATACATTGTTATCATCAAAACTAAGAATATTGATCAGAACAATTCTTGTTCTAACACAAGGTACAACAAAGTAAGAGAATTTTGGGGTAAGAAAAGATTACCTTGCCCTCTATGGCGAGAGGGCTATTTATAGGGTGTCCTTATGCGGAATTGACTCCTTCTTCTAAGGCGGAGATTTAGGTGACGCGCGAGCTGGCTTCTTGCCGGGCACAAGGCTCTCTCGTGGTCGGTTGTCCTAGGTGTTTTCCCGGAATGGTCCGGAGGAGGCTGCCACGCGTGGACTAAGGCGCCTTGGGCCGAAGGCTGGATAGGCCCAATTAGAATGATTGGGTCGGCCCAGAACACTTCTGGTCACGGGACCATTTTGCGTACGGGACTGATCAGTACATCACCAAGGTATCGGATCTGGACGAGGATGCTCGGGCTGATTATGGTATCCTCCAGAAGGTTGTGCAAGGTCTTCCACCGGTCGCGAAACTAGATCGGTCGAGGAGGCCCGTGGACGACGATAGCGGTGCCCCCATCACGGAGCCGGGTGTTATTAGTATAAGGGACTTGTTGGCCAGTGGGACCGATGAGGCTGTCGTGGCTTATCTGGGTATCTGCCCCCTCTTCTTTTTTTGTTTTGTGTCCAAGTCCCTTTCTATAATAGTGATTTACGAAGCGTTGACTCTTATTTGATTTACGAAGGGTTGACTCTTATTTATATTTCTGTCTTTACATTTCTGCCTTTATTTTTGCATTTATTTTCCGCCTTTTCCCCCCGGTTTTTGGTTTGTAATTCCCCCTCCCCGAAGCCTTGTAATAGTGTAGGAACTTTTAATTCTGCCTTTATTTTTAACTGCGTGGTTAGTAACCCTAGGGAGTGATAAACCTTGAATTGAATTTAGAATCACTAACTTATACAAGATAAAATATCCGAACTGAATCACTTGATTGTGGCACACACACACACCTTTATGGTAACCCTTCTTATGCCGCCTGTTGCCTTTCGATTTAAAAAATTGTCAAGTCCCTCGAATACGGGGATACCTTAGCCTGCTGCCTACGAATAAAATCATCATATGAGATCTAGTCCCTCGATGTTGCCTCGAATAAAATGATGACCGTCCCTTCGAATGCTAAGGTATCCTCACTGGTTGCCTTAATGACTATTATATCCTTCCCTGAGACTACCTGCCCTCTTTATGGTAGGGACAATGTCATGGTGAACGATAATTTTGATGACCCTTTTTAAATCCAATGAAAGGACTTCCTACCCTCTTATGGTATGATTAGCCCTTTCAAACTGAAAAGCTTAAAGAACAGAAATCTTAAAATTAGGGTAGTTGCTACTAATTGCTTGCTCTGATTTAAATTCAAAAATCTTTTTTCACACTATCTTTTCAAATACTTTCAAAAACAAGGCTACGCTTATTTACAAGCTAAAGTCCTTAACAATATTTTTCCTATTCACACACTACATTTCAAACAAACAAGTGAGCTAAGCAATTAAGAGCCCATGGATAACCATGGATACAAAGGGTGCCTACACCTTGCCTTTGTATAACTTACCCCCCGAACTCAAAATCTTTTTAAAAGGTCTTTTCCTATTCTTTTACCCTTTCTATATATTAGATAAAATAAAAGTCGGTGGCGACTCTTGCTATCCGCAACATTTCAAAAAGTCAGTTCTCCCACCGTATTACAGATGGCATGATCGGTTTCCTCTTGGGATTTGAAGATCATATCGTCGATGTAGACTTCGAGCATGTCACCGATTTCTGCCCGGAATACATTGTTCATCATTCGTTGGTACGTTACTCCAGCGTTTTTCAGGCCTAAGGGCATTACGTTATAATAGTAGTTGCCCGATTCAGTCATGAAAGCCGTATTTTTTTTTATCTGTTTTAGACATGGGTATTTGGTTGTACCCGGAGTAGGCGTCCATAAATGATAACAATTTAAAACCTGCGGAATGATCGAATAATTTATCAATGTTAGGCAGAGGATAAGCGTCTTTTGGGCAAGCCCTATTAAGATCGGTGTAGTCAATGCACACGCGCCATTTTCCATTAGGTTTCTTTACAAGTACAACATTGGAGAGCCAAGTAGTGTACTTGGATTCCGATATGAATTTAGCCTCTAAAAGGTCCCTAACAGCTAGTTCGGCCGCGACCGTTTTCTCTGGGGACTGCTTTCTTCTCCTCTCGGCGATGGCCTTGTACGCGGGATCGATCCTCAGGTGGTGACATGCTACTTCCGGGTCTAGGTCGGGCATCTCGGCTGCGTTCCAGGCGAACAGGTTGGCATTCTCCCTGAGGCAGGCCTTTAGTTGCCTTCTGTCCAGTTCAGGCAGATCTGTCCCGATCTTGACACCTCTGGTCGGGTCATCACCGAGGGATATCAGCTCGAAATCCCCATTGGGGATTTGTCGGAGACCCTCTTCTGATGTCTTTGCGTTTGTTTTTCCTTCGAGTTCCTTACGGAAGAGGTTGTCCAGATCAATGGTGTCGATGCGGGGCATAGATTTGTTGGTCTCGGGACCCGAATTGGTTGCTGCTTTGTCCTGAGCGGCTGCTTTTATCAAGCTAAGGCCCTTGGCGGAGGCTTCGAAACACCTTCTGGACGCTTCGATGTCTCCGTGGAGCGTTACGACTTGTCCTTTGGCCGTGTAGTATTTGAGTTTGAGATGCACGGTTGAGGGGAAGGCGATCAGTTCGGCCAGAGTCGGGAGACCCAATATCCATTGGTAGATCGAGGGGCAATCGATGACTAGGAACTGGACTTTGACAGCTCTCGCGGTTTCCGCTGATCCAACCGAAACGATAAGCTCGACGAATCCCCATGGTTTCAACACAGTGCCATTGAAACCTTGTAGGTCTGAGTCTACGTAGGGGGTGAGGTGGCTGTCGTTTAGTTGCAATGTTTTGAATAGCTGGGAGTATATAATGTCCACCGAGCTCCCTTGATCGACCAAAATGCGGCATACGTCGAAGTTGGCCATTCAAGTCCGGATAAGGAGGGGAATGGCTGCGTTGGGCGCTCCACCCGACAGTTCTTCCTTGTAGAATGATATGGAGGATGAGCCGCCCTTGGCAAGTTAGAGAGTTGCGGCTTTGCTCGAATTTGCCGAGATTAGCTCGTCGAACTTTCGTTTCACGGATCCGACTGTGAGTTTGCTGAATCTTCCTCCAGAGATGACCATGGCGGAGGGGAAGAATTCCCATGGGCTATGAGGAGAGGGGGTGGAAGATACCCTAACGCAGTCGGGGAGGTAAAAGTCCTCCGGCCTGGTGATACTCATGGCCACTTGCATGGCAGGCGTATCTTCTGTTGGTTTCTCCTCGACGACCGTTTTGGCTTCCTTGAGGGCCTCTTGTTTCTTCGTGTACTGCTTCAAGTGGCCTTCTCGGATCAATATTTCTATTGCGTCCTTTAGGTGGATGCATTCTTTGGTGTTATGCCCGTGGCCTTTGTGAAAACGGCAGAACTTTGATTTTTCGATGTTTGGCCGTGTGGGCTTGGACTTTGGGAAACGGACCTTGCCCGTCTGAAACTCGGTGTTCACGCACTCGTTTAAGATGCGTTCCCTCAACGCGTTCAGTGGGGTGAACTCCCGGAATTTTCCCGCTGGTGCTTTGTAGTCTTTAGAGTCACGACCTTTATCTTCTTTCTTCTTGTCGGATCCCCGGCGAGAATCGTCTTGACAGACACCTTTAGTATTCTCTTCCTGTCTGGAGTTGCGGACCGCGTGAGCAGCTTCTTTCTCTTCATATTATATGTATGCTTGGGCCTTGAGGAAGAATTCGTCCAGAGTGGAGGGCATCTCGATCTCGACGGCTTTGGAGAAGTCTGAACGTGGTCGAAGACCCTATTCGAGCAAGAACTTCTTCATGTGGGCGGTTGTGGACACCTGTACGGCCTCTTTGTTGAACCTTTTTATGTAGGCCCGAAGGGATTCGTCTTTTCCCTAGATGATGGCTTCTAGGGAGGCTTCCGACTTCGGGTGTCTTTGGGAGGCCGTGAAGTGCCTGGAGAAAAGCTTTCCGAGCACTTTCCATGATGTGATGGATTCATC
This sequence comes from Vicia villosa, assembly GCF_029867415.1. NCBI lineage: Eukaryota > Viridiplantae > Streptophyta > Magnoliopsida > Fabales > Fabaceae > Vicia > Vicia villosa. The sequence goes on along the minus strand of NW_026705808.1, from coordinate 74,067 downwards.
GGGAAAATTCTTGTACCATGTCATGGCTCCCTTGCGTAGAGTGGTCGGGAATAACCGACATTTGATTGCACCCGGCACCCCTCTGTAATCCAGGAGGGTGTCGATGTTCTCGATGTGTTCGTCTGGGTCAGTTGTCCCGTCATATGGCCTAGTGGCGGGGGTTTTTCAAGACCGGTCAGTAGGGGTGTGTAACTCGGTGGGAGAACTGACTTTTTTGAAATGTTGCGGATAGCAAGAGTCGCCACCGACTTTTATTTTATCCAATATATAGAAAGGCTAAAAGAACAGAAAAAAACCTTTTTTAAAAGACTTTGAGTTCGGGGGTAAGTTATACAAAGGGAAGGTGTATGCACCCTTTGTATCCATGGTTATCCATGGGCTCTTAATTGCTTAGCTCACTTTTGTTTTCAAAAATGTTTGTAGTGTGTGAATAAGAAAAGATTTTGAAGAAGAACTTTAGCTTATAAATAAGCGTAGTCTTTTTGAATTTGATTTTGAAAAGGAGTGGGAAAAGATTTTGATTTGAATTTGAAAAAGAGCTAGAAATTAAAAAGCAATTACCCTTAAGTTAGAAAAATTGTTCTTTTAGACTTTAATGGGAAAGGGCTATCCATACCATAAAGAGGGCAGGTAGTCCTTTCATTGGATTTTGAAGGGTCATCGAGAAATTGTCGTTCGCCATAAAACTGTCCCTACTATGTAGAGGTAGGTAGTCTTTAGGGAAGGATATAATAGTCATTTTAGGCAACAGGCGAGGATACCTTAGCAATGGGGACAATGATCATTTATAGGGCAATCTCGAGTGACAAAACTGATGATGATAATAAACTGAGGGCAACATTTGTTTTACTTAGGTATCCTCGGAATCGAGGGACTTGACTATTCAGAATCGTAATTAAAGGCAACAGATAATAAGGCAACAAAAAGAGGTTACCCTAAAGGTGTGTGTGTGTGTGTGTGTCATAATCAGGTGATTCAATTCAGTTATATTTATCTTATAATTTAGGCAAACTAAATTTATTAGCAGGCTTGCACTCCCTAGGATTACTAACCACGCAGTTAAAAATAAAAAATAAAGACAGAATTAAAAGTTCCTACGCTATTACAATAAACACCTGTAAGGCAGAAAAAATAAAGGCAAGAAAGTAAAGGCGGAAATTAAAAACCTAAATCTATTACAATAAACACCTGCAGGGCAGAAAATAAAGGCAGAAAGGTAGAAAACGTTTTACAAGGCTTTGGGGTAGATACATTACAGATCAAAAATTAAAATTGTAAACCTTGCAGCATAGGAATAATTTAGGCAGGCGATGAAAATAAACAAGGCAAAAGGCAAACCCTGAACAGGGAAAAAGTTAACCATGGTTAATAGAACGAAGCAGGTTAAAAACCTAAACTAGGGTTAGTGTTTAAAATTATTTTGATCAAAGAATCTAATTAATTAAAAAACCCTAATCTTGATTAAAATGAAACCTAAAATTAATTAACCTAATTCTAATTAATTATCCTAAAATTACTAATTAAATTAGTTATTATCCTAAATTAATTAACTTAAAATTAATAACCTAATTTAATTAAAACAAAGCAAATTTTATTATTAAAAGTTTATTATAAAAAGGAATAATTTTTGTTAAATAAAAAACAATTTAGTTTTGAAAAATAAAAAAAAAACAATTTGAACTAATTAAGTAAAAAACAAAGAAAGAAATAAAAGAAAGAAGAAAGAAGAAAGAAATAATAAAATAAAACAAATTTAAAACTTAGCGTAAATATTCCTGTGTGGCACAGGTAGAAAGGCTCACGGTGGAACTGCAGCTCAGGAGCGCTGGATCTATTTTTAGAAGATGATCAGATGGCTAGAATTGAGGGTGTATGGCACGTGTACGAGGCAAGGGCGCATGGGATCTGTAATCAAGTGAACAGAAAAAATAACATTGTGTAACTTGGGGATCGAACCCAGGTTCTCATGGAAACGCCTCTCCCTTTGTTGCCAATCAGCTTCCTATACTTATTTGTTAGTCGAACACAAAAGAATAATGAAATAATAAAAACGCGTGGATTATTGAAAAAAGACAAAGCAGTCAGGATTGGGTCCCACCGTCTCCACAAGTAGCCAATGAGAAAGAGAGAGAGAGATTTGAGTGCGCTTGACTGGCCAATGGAAACCAAACAACGCACGGTCAAGAATTCCTATGCCTCGTCATCATCTTCAACCTCAGAACCTATGGAATTACCTGCAGAATTACTCACGATTTTTACTATGGCCATACCTGCGGATTTCCCATGGTTTCGTAGCTTTTCTTTTTACAATTGAAACCTGCAAAATAACATGAAAACAAAAACCAAAGGCACTCTTGTCTACTAATTTGGACCTTGTGAATTCAATGGTACCATTAGTTCTTCTTAAAAAGGCCTGCAGCTAGGGTTTTCAGCTTCGTGAGCATGGTGCCCTAACCATGGTAGATTCCATTTCTGCGTTAAAGCTTGCGAAAAATATGGCAAAACAAATCCAAACAATGATATAAACATGAATATGTGCATGAATATAGTTAAGAACGCATGACATGTAAATTTAAGAGTGTGGAAGTTTTCACCACCCTAGTTACGTGAATGATGATGACCTGGAGCGTCGTGAACTTCCAAGACGGCTGGGCACGACCCCTGGAGACCTTAGGAGGTTGTTGGAATGATTACAGATGGCTAAAACTTGCTGTAACAAAAAAACTCTCTTGCCCTAGTTCTTGAATTTTTGAAAGCTTAGGAAGTGTTTAGAAGGCCAGGATTTTCGTACCCTTATGCTGAATGAATTGTGGTTATATAGAGGATAGAATTAGGTCAACAAAACTTGGTAAAATCTCTTTGAATCATTGATTGCAATCTTGGAAAATTTGATTGAAAATTTGTTTCTAAACTTGGCCATATTTGCTTCAATCTACTCCAATCACCATGTGCACGAAATTGAATTGGAAATATGGCGTAAATGATGATTAGATTTGATTCTTATATGCCTCCAAATCAAATATTTGATTTTTACATGATTTACATAAACTATTTATCACTTTTAAATGATTAATAATTCATATAAAATCAAATAAAATTCAAAAATTCGTGGCAATAATATTTGGAGTCTTGGATAACTTGAGGATCAAGATTGGGCCAAAAAAGATTGGGCTTGTTTGCAAAAAAATCCATTTTGAATCACTTTTGTTTCACATTTTACCTTCAAAATTGTCCACCTTTGACAAAGCATATCTCCCTCAAGTTTTAAGGTGTGGAAGAATTCTAGGACTTTTTGGAAACCTCAAGATATCCTGTACAAGCCACTTTGGAACCTTTTTTCCATTTGAAGATTTTATCTTGATGATATGGGCTTTGACAAAAAACTGCTTTTGGTTGACTTTCAAAAAGGACCTATAATCTTTTGATCTATATCTCTTAAATGAAGCATTTTTAGCCTTGACATTTAAGGGACAAAGTTGTAGAGAATTCAATTTCCTTCAAGATAGGCTTTGGATGGGAAATTTCTGATATTCCATGTGAAAGTTATGGCTGGTCAATGTTGAGTTGACTTTTAGTCCAAAAACCCTAATTTAGAAACTTTTGACTTTTGTTGATTTTTGAACTTTCCTTAATGAATCATGATCAGTCCTTGATCAAATGATTAATGATACTTCAAAATGAGGATGTTGACCAAAAATTAGGAATTTTGACTGTATTTTGACCATAGTTGACTTTTAGGTCAAACTAGTCGACTGTTGACTGTTTGAACTGTTGACTGAGTAATCTTATGAATTAGGGCTCGAAACTTGGCATGAGGATCCCTTGAGGTATGTAAGAGACCCCGAAGTCCACTTGAGGCATCAGAGGTTGATTTCTCCTTGAGAGAAGCAAAACCCTAATTGTGGGTTGATTGCTTAAGAGAGAGATAGTCAGGCTTATTTCTCAGTGCTTGAACCAAAATATTTTGAAATATGATGGGCAAATTTTGGGGTATGACAGGGTGCCTCAAAGATTGCGTAGGGCAGAGGGCCCTGGCAGTCCTCCTCCTCGTCACTGGCGGAAGGAGTGGTGGACCGGCTGCGGCTTCGCCTGTGTTGCCTACGGTTGTCCTCATGCCTTGCGGGAGGTGACTTGGATCTTATTTTTGGTCGAGGAAATCGCGAATGGTGTCGGGAGCGGTGGTCGCCAGACCCTTTCTTAGAAATGGGACCCGGGTTTTCCCTGGGGGAGGGAGAACGAGGGCGTTTCTTGGGGACCGTGTCGCGATGGGAGCGAGTTTTGTGGCCGGGGGGACTCTTTGAGCGATGCTTCTGCTCGAGTGCCCCGATCCTGTCATTCTACTGCTGGATAAGGGCGTTTGTCTGTGCAAGGGCGGCCAGAATGGCGGCCATAGTTTGGTCCTGGGGAGTTGGGCCCTTGGAAGAGAAAGGGTTTTCCGGAACCTCTTTGTGCCTGTCTTTGCCACTGGTATCTCTAAGGTGATGGACGGTATCATCGTGGAAACCCTTCGGGGACGTAGAAGCTGTGAGCCGTCCCGAGGATGCGGAACGGTATTTCTGGGAGGGGGAATGACGACAGAGATGTCGTTCTTGTGTATTAGTGTAGCGTCCAGAGAAGAGGAGTCTTCGTTGTTGCTAGCCATTGATGATGGTTGAATTAGAGCTTTGGTTTCTGAATTCTTGCAGAGGACAAGAATGGATCAAGAAGTGCAAGAAAAGGAAACGGGGGAGTTGAGGTTTCCCACAGACGGCGCCACTGATCTTACCGAGCAGATCAGATGGCCAGCAACGGTGAAGCTTGAAATCCGAAACGGTTGAAGGGGAAAAAGGTGGTTGTACCTGCAAGGCACTCCGGTGCCAAAGTAAGTGTTTGAACTGATCTTACCGAGCAGATTAGATGGCCAGCAACAGTGAAACTTGAAATCCGAAACGGTTGAAGGGGAAAAAGGTGGTTGTACCTGCAAGGCACTCAGATGCCAAAGTAAGTGTTTGAACAACAAGGTACAACAAAGTGAGAGATTTTGGGTAAGAAAAATATTACCTTGCCCTCTAGGGCTAGAGGGCTATTTATAAGATTATCCTATGCGAAAAAGGATCCATCTTCTGAGGACCCGTGCGAGGCGTTAGGCTGGAAATACGCGAGCTAGTTGTTACCGAGCACGATGCTTCTGCGTGCTCGGTTAGGTCTGAAGTTTGCCCGGAGCAAGTCGGGGAACGCTATAGCGCGCGTGGGCCAGAGTGCCTTGGGCTAAAGAGTGGGCTGGCCCAATTCAGATAATTGGGCCGGTCCAGAACAATATTCATTATTAATACTATTATTATTTACACTAATGAAATATTATATATTTATAACCTATACGATACATTATCTCATGGTTGTATTGGTTTCAAACAAAGCTAACAGAACAATCTTGTTCAAACACCCAGTTACTATTACTCATCACATATAAAGCACCTACTTTTAACTTAAAGATTACCACTTTATTTTCAAATCATTCACATATTTTCTTAGCACATGATTATTATAATGCACTAATAATAACAACACCACTTTATTTCACACAAACAGAGGATCATCATGGTAAATCTAACATTATATCTTTTCACATACCAGCTTGAATTTGTACTAATTCCGGTCTTTGCGGATTCACGTAAACAATATCCAAAAGCTATATGCTTTATCATATGATACATAACTAGATCACCCCATTATACACGATGAAGTATAAATATTTATAAAACATAAAATTCATCAACATCATAAAAAAACCCAACAATTATAAAACCATAGAAATTTAGGGATTTTATCTTAAACATGTTTCTAACATCAATTTCATTGATTCTCAACAAAACCTAACATGTCAAAAACTTAAAATTGAAGAACAAAATCCCTAAATCATGTTAATCTACCCATTGACCCAATCATACTAACCCATAATAATAAGGATTCTCCCCCTTACCTCTTGTTGATTTCTTGGAACCCTAACTTTTGTTCTTCTCCTCTCTTAGTCTCCTTCCCCTCTTTCTCTTCTCTTGAAAATGAACAAATAAAATGACACCCCTAACTCTCATTAAACCCTTACTAACTTATTGTCTTAATGGGCTTAAGAAAATAACACCCCGAATTTACTTCTACTTCTAATAAATAGGCCCAATAGTTATAATATAACTCAATGTCTCATATTTCTGGTCTAATCTTAATTACTCAGAAAATTCCCCAAACGCAAAATATTTCTAATACTAAAAATATTAAAATTTTCGATTAAATATCGATCCGCTATCCCGAACTAATACTGACTAAATCATCCCAAAATGCGAAAATTTCAATAAACATCACAAATGTCTAAATTAAGCAAATAATTATTTTTCTGCGCGTTACACAGATCACCTGGTACCTGACGTAAGAAGTGACGCGGTGACAAATTCGTAAATATTTATAACTTAGTTAGGTCGGGTGCATTTAAAATTGATTTAACAAAGATTAAATAAAAAAAATATAATTTGCTTTAAATTTCTTAAGTCGCCTGTTTTCTTTAACTGACTTAAGAAGTCTACTTATTAAGTCAGATGTCACCCACCTGACCTAGGAAATTTTATTTACTTTAACAAAATCAATTCCAATATGTACAAGAGGGAGTCGAACTTAATACCTTAAAAGAAATCTATTATAATATATAAAAACGAAAGTACCTGGAAATTCCACATTAACCTAGCTGATTCTAAACATAATTAGTCTAACAATTAAGGGTAATTTAGTCTAATTAAACAATACTCAAATTTGGTTGATTTCGTATTTAATGCTGCTGATATGACGTGCTTACAAAAATTGTTAGAATATATATATATATATATATATATATATATATATATATATATATATATATATATATATTTAAATCAATTTATATTCCACTCATTATATTTGTTTTGCTTTACACGATTGATTATCAAATAGCATTTAATACTTGCATTTGGAACTGAACAGGTAGCCGCTCTATAGTCTATTATTATAATAATTTCACTGTTATCAACCTTAAAAAACCTCTTCCCAATAAGTAAATGATCGCGACAAAGTGGGTATGTCAGTGATTATGACTGCAAGTGCACAGTCTATCGCGTAGTTTTAAAAAGATATCGAACCCAAAGGACTAAGAATTGACCTAAATGTAGTTAATCGTTACTACGTAAATCTAAGGCTATCGTTTGATTGATTGAGATCAGGCGTGGGAAAAATAAAGTTTAGAATTAATTTAAATCAAGGATAATTGTATCAGTATGTAATAGTCGGACGTCGGGGATCTAGTAAACTATCGATGCGATTGTAATTTAAAATTACTTTTTTGTAGAAATCATTAGTTTAAAAACCTTCCTCTCACACTCTCGTGTTTATTGATTATGATTTCACTATTAAACCTAAGTGAGCGCTCTTGCTGTATCAATTAAATTTTAAAGTGATTTTTGAAAACAAATGAAAACTAATTACCCTTAAAGCGCTCTCACTGTATTTAAGGTTAATGCCTAATTTCTAAGGTTCAGTTAAAATCTCAAACTTCCGTTTTTATTGATCCTAACTTCTATTGTTTTTAACTCTCGTTATAAAACAGTTTCATTAAGCATTTAGAAATTATAGCCAGATAAATAATTTTAGTTAATAAACTACATCGATAGCCTCGCTAAATTCCCTCGGTTATATGACTTTACATACCGATAAGAGATATTTAGCCGGACATTATTTTAATAAACGGAACAGAACATATATAGTAGGTATAAAATAATCCGGACATAATTTGATAAACTAACATGAACAGTAATTAATAGTAAATGCTAATAAATAAACCTGAATTAGATTTGCAGACTGAATATTGAAATCTCGTAGCATTGGTTCTTTAATCTGGTACTGGAATTAAGTTCTGAAATTAAATCTGATGCTAAAAACTAAAACTAAATCTGAAGTTAACAAGAAAAACTGAGTTGCAATAGTATTTCCGGTGTGGAAATCTATTGCAGGAAGTGGGTGAGAAAGAAGTAGCAGAACTTGAAATTTGCATAAGGAAATAATATGACGGCAGTAGGTTAAAGTTCGTAACCCTTTCAATTAATCTTGATGGGTATTTATAGAGCTGCCAATTCTTGGGTTTGAACTTGTTTCGTAGCAGTAGCAGTTTTTTCGGAGGAGAAAATGGCGGACAAAAACTGGGCAACGGTCTCTTCTGGGCTTGAGTGTGTGACTAACGTCACACACTTGTAATTAGGACATGCCGACCGGCAGGAGAGGGGAGGTGACGGACGGCAGGCACTCCCTTGTGCCACTCGTCACGTGCCTCACTTCCTTTGCGCGTGGGCTTGGCTGCAGCATCACTCTTGGGCCTTCTGCTTCTTATTTGCACCCCATTGATCCAAGTGTCCCTTTTAGCAATTTCTCTTCATTTAGCTCCTTTTCCCGATCATTTCTTTTGCGAGCTCCGATTTAATAAATTACTGAAACAAAAACAAAATATCGACATAGCACAAAATAAAATAAGATAATAATAAATGTAAATTAAGCTAAATATACGATACGTTTTCGTCTTATCAAACTCCCCTACACTTGAACTTTGCTTGCCCTCAAGCAAACAATCAAAGAAAAAGGTTTTACACATGCATGACAATCATCTCGATTCGTACACGGTCGCAGCGATACTTTGCTAGAGATACAGAAGCTCAATATAAACACTAAAGACACAATGGTGACACTAGACAAATCCAGCTTATGCAGACCAATTCAAATCATGCTATTACTGCTCATCTAGTCCCTTTCGCTAGATTTTGCTTGTTTTCATTCGAGCGCAATCACATTAAGACCTTTATCGTCACACGCACATAGTAGGGTAACCGGTTAGTGACTCTGATCCTTATTAGCACGTGGCTGTGGCACATTTCTGTGGTACCCACTTCTTTAACCAATTGTAAGTTGCGGGGGATCGAACTGTAATTCGCCCTACCAAGTACAATACCAGATACTTTTGAACCAACTGACAATAGGTTTCTTTATTGCTCGCGAGATATACATCCTTTGGCTTAAATGACCGGTTGAGGATCACCTAGCTTAGTCGGCGAAATCTTCTAAATTCTTTACTGAAAAATTTCAGGATCATTCACTTATATTCATCGGCTCCCTACGTAGTTTGTGCTTAAGACGGTGCCGACTACTGAATAAACTACTCGAAGCTACTTTAAAGCTAGAGGTTAAAGACTTTGAAATAATAGGTAATCAAATTGAATCTTGCATAAATCGGGGTTCTAGAGTGTCAAGACTATAGCGATTTTGTTTAATAGTGCTTCGGTTCTAACATATCTTTAAATTGTGTATCCGCGTACTTTTTCGAGCGTGTCAGGCTATGCATATAAAAAATATTTATGGTTCAAGTAGATGGAGAATTCGCTAACTGAAAGATACTCGCATGTAATAAACTTAGAGTACATGGATTGTAATGACAGGAAATTAAAAATTTTTTTTAGGGTAATGACAAGAAATACTAAGAATTAAAATCTACTGACAATAATTAGAAAAGTAGCAAGCTTCCTCCCTCACACTTAAACTTTGCGTTGTCCTCAATGCGACTTAGTGTGGTAGGACGATGAAAACTCACTACTCGTTTCTTCTTCCTCGTGCTCTTCCTCGGGTTCGTGCTCTTCCTCCTCTTCGACCTTCATCGCCGTCTCTAGGCGGAACTATCCCATCATGGTACACATAATCATGCAAGCCTTCAACATGATAACTCAAGCAATGCATTTCTTCCGTGAGGGCAGCAATGCTTTGATCATTCCAATACGCATAGTCGTGTTGATCTCTTTGCATTTGACGCATCAGCGTCATCATTTCGTTCTGCCCCGCCTCAATCCTCTGATGACACTGAGTTTCTTCCTCGTGGTTTCGTATCATCTCTCTATACACATCATCCAGTGTGACTGGTTGATTCCTTATCTGAGGTTGATGTCCAGATGGTCCAGCAACATTTTCAAGATTGGGTTGGGGGTTTTCATCAGGCTGGGGCTCTCCTTGATCCATTTCCTGTACGTTATCACCAGGAGCAGGAGCGTCGAGATCATAGATCCAGTTGTCTCTGCGGTCTATCCTAATGATCTCGCTGTTTGGCATTATAACACTGCGAATTTCCCTGTTTCGCACCATGAGGTTGTACCTTCCATCTTGTCTCGCCTTGATGAGGCGACCAGCTCTGCAGTTGTTGATATCCATAAAAACGGGTGGTAGAGAAGGTAGATTTTCAAGCCTATCATTCATGTCGAGGGCTCGAGCTATACTAGTGACAAGCCATCCTACAAAGAATGGTGTGTTTCCTTCTCTTGACACGAGAGCTTGAATGTGAGACATAAGGAAAGTGTTGGCATTGATCCGATGGTTGGCAAAAGCACAATAAAAGAAGTATAACTCCTTACCATTGACTTTGTTGCTGTTAGTCCTTCCGAAAATAGTACTAGCTAAAATGCGGTGGAAGTAACGGATGACCGGATTATGAATTTGAGAAGAAAAGCGCATGTCGGGAGCGACATTTTCGTTACCGGATATTCGTCGCCAAATATCATTTGAGGTTCTTTGCCTGTCAAGCTGGGGCGGAATTCTATAGTTGACTCCCTCAACGCGAGTAAATCCAAAGATCACGCTTAAGTTATCTTGATTCATGGTGTACTCTCGGTTGAATAGTCAGAAGGTAGCGGTTCCGATGAGGTTGTGAGAAGCGTCGGTAGGTGTGTTGTAAATATACGAGCTTAAGAACTCCAAGGTTAACGCCTCGTATGTGGGGAAGTCTAGTGTGCTTACTATTATACCCCAAAATTTGCCCGCATCTTTTTCAGAAAGAAGGCAACAAACTTCTGTCTAAAAATTGGGAGTTTCATATAATCTTGGATTTTATTTCATAAATATCTTGATTTCATGAATACTCGATTTTTAGAATTTTTCTTATACGGTATTTTGGTTCGCTGTTGAATTTATTCTTACGCAAACGCCAATTACTGTTTATCACTTCACACACGCTGTTTAGTTGAGATTTATTTGCAGATAAATAGTACTGACGCAATTGGTACAGAATTAAATTTTTGCAGGCGCAGAGTCCGGGGATTCAGACTGTACTGGTGACAAGTAAATTATTATTAGTTTTTTGTTTCCCACTAATTTTTGTACTATATTCTATTATTTTAAAAATCTTTTCCTTTCTTTTCAAATCTCTTTCTTTCAAAATCAAATCCTAACTTTGTTCTACACATCTCTCTTTTTCAAACCCTACCACACACTTTCTTTCAAATCCTACTACCACTCAAATTTTCCTTTTTGTACGGAATCACTTCATTCCCCAACGTCTCTATCCTTCTTTTCACTCTATAAATACCTCTCATTTTTTCCATAAATTCTCACATCAAATTTTAACTCATCTCTCAAATTCCTACCTCATATTTATTTTCTCTTCTTCCCCGGCAAAATGGCAAAGTGGATGGATACGTGTTTTCTTATGGTCATCACTGTCTTGGTGGTGATCATGTCCTTTTTCTGTCTGCATAGTCCTGAGAAATGCGGACCTGCGATGTTTACACTCCCGATCATCTATATGTTGTTATTTATAGCATGGGTTTTTAATCGTCATTTTTAAAGTTTGTCGTATCTTTTGTTTTCAAATAATGTACCGTTTATTTGTCGTATTATTCGTTATATTATGTAATATTTTTACTGTCAGTATTAAATGTCGTACTATTTGTCGTACTGTAGTTTAATTATCCAGATAATATTTTGTGTGTTTTCTGCCAGTTAAATATTTATTTCACTGTGCATTAAATATTTTTCAAGGTTATTATCGGTAATTTCGTTCGCGTAAAGTATATTTATTATGTCTGTGTTTTTCTAACCACTCATGTAAATAAATTTTCACCATTAACACAACAAAAAACAAAAAGAAAAATTAACTTTAACTCTTGAATTTTCTCTTTAACTGTTACGTTAAGGCCCAGACAGCCAGTTGACTGTCAAACTCGCTGACAGCGCGATTCTCCGTCTTTTGTACCATCAATCAAATCAATCTTTTGCATTTCAAAATTCCAATATTTTTGTTCTAGAAGTCTTCTGAACATCACATGATCAACAGAAACTCAGCACTGCACAAAAATCAGGTACGCTTAACTGTCTCCTGCACAAACAGTCCTTAACTAGGGTTTTTGTTTTTTTCAGGAGAAAAAGTTTTTTGAGACCTCAAATGGTTTTCATGGATCTCCATATATCTCAAAGTACCACCATACAAGTTTTCAAACTTCAATTCGCTCAGACGCACAGTAAGCAGCTCAAACAGTCAACAGACGACCTGTTTGACCGAAAAGTCAACAGACAGTCAAAAATGAAATTTTTTGTCAACATCCATATTTTGTCAAAAGATTCATCATTTGATCATTGTTTGATCATAATTAATCAAGGAAAGATCAAAAATCAACAAAACCCTAAGTTTCAAAATTAGGGTTTTCTCCTAAAAAGTCAACTGAACTTTGACCGGCCATAACTCTCTCCTCGTTCATTCAAAAAATTCCAACCAAAGCTTGTTTTGAAGGAAATTCAATTACCTTTCAAATTCAATTGATCCCATGGTCATTGGATTCACCATTTGAAAAATATGAGCTCAGACATTACAGGTCATTTTCAAAGTCAACAAAAAGTGGTTTTTTGTTAAAGGCCATAACATCAAGATAACTTCTCCAAATGAAAAAAAGTTTCCAAAGTGGCTTGTAGAGGACATCTTGAGGTTTCTAAAAAGTACAAGAACTCCTTCATATGATAAAAATTGAGGGATTTATACCTTGTTGAAGTTGTCTATTTTTTGGGAAAATGCATGAAACCAACATTGATCAAAAATGTTTTTTTTCCAAAAGGGGCCAAGTTTACATGATCCAAACATGTTCCCAATAATGTTAAGGGCCTCCCATGACCAACCTAAGGCCCATAACATTTTATTTCTTTTTTGGTTTAATTTTATTACATTTAAAATTAAATTGATAAAGAAATGGTGTAAGACAATGTTATGTAGCTTTGATCTTAAGCATGAGTCATCAAGAATCATTCAAAGCTCTGCCCTAAAGAGATGGTACAACAGAAGGTTGAAGAAAATTAAGCCATTGTTGCTTGAATTCAAAGCTACATATTATTAAAAAAGTCAAAAATTCAACAAAGCCATCAAAGCTTCTTAGCTTAGTTTTTAAGTACTTCTATGGCCTATAAATGAAGTAGAATACTTCATTAATGAAGACACGAATTCAGAACCATACTCTTGCTTGTATCACTCTTGTAAACAACTTGAAATATTGGAAAAAATTGAAATTCGAATTTTAATTTTAAGCTCAATTCAACCCAAACTAAATACTCAAACACGTTCCTCAAACATCCCTGAATCTATCCCAATCGTTTTCAGCAAGCAAAACCTCAAAAAACACGCATCTAAAGCTCACGGTTTGCTCAAACATAAACCTACCAAAATATAATCATACATGCATATTTAACACGATGTAATCATATATTTGAGTTTGGTTTATTGTTCTGATCGTTTCTGGATAGTTAATTGAAGTTTGGTCATGTATCCATGAAGATACCATTTTAGGGTTCTTGAGCTCTATTTTGGGGTTTTTTAGCTAGAGGCAAAATTAGACCAAACTAGTGGCATATTTGAACTCAGTGGATCAAGGCTAGTTGATTGCATAGGTCGCGAAAGATTTTTGCATGAGTTTACCCCTATTCGCTATTTTGCAGGTTTGAGCTCACATATTACAGCGTTTTTTTGGCAAAAACGCTGTTAAAAGTGGTGGCAAGAGGTTGAAGATGATGAGGTGTCCTCACCTGAGTGGCCAGCGCGCGCGTTTTTTTTAAATTTAAAATTTCTGATCCTATGCCTTGCAGGTCCTGTACGTGCCATGTGCCTTCAATCCAGTCACCATCAGATCAACTTGTCACTCAATCCAACGCTCATGATATGCTCATCCTTACCATAGACCTTCCTATCAACCACACCAGATTATTAATTATATATTTTCTATTTTATTTAATTTACTTTACAAAATTAATTTAAAAAATCAAAAAAATATAATAAAAATATTTTTAGGCTTATAAAATAATCTATTATTTTTTGACATAAAAATATTTTTATTTTTCTTAATAATTAAAATATTTTGCTTAATTAATTAGTATATATTTATATATTTGCTCTTTAATTATTTCAACCATTCAAAAAATCAGAAAAAAATTGTTCTTTTTTATTAAATTTAGTTTATATATTATAGACTAATTTTGTACATATTTAGAATATTTTTCTCTTTAAGTTTTAATTATTTGTATAATTGTTTATATAATTATATGTTAATTTAACTTATTAATTTTCAAAACAACTTCAAAAAATCAAAAAAATTAGTTTTTATTTTAAAATTAATTAACAAGCAATATGAACATATTTTAGACTTAATTTTTTAGGTTTAAATTTTATTTCCAATGCATAGCATTTTAATTAAATTAATTATGCATTAATTCTAATTAAAATCAACCATCCAAAAAACCAAAAATATTTCTTTTATCTTATTGCAATTTAAATTCCTAGATAAGTGTATAGGTTGTCAAATTCATGTAAATAGCGTAGTTTACATTTCCCGCACAATCGATGTAATAGCGTAGATTTACTTTCCGCATTTTACATTCCCGCATTTTAATTCCAGTACATATAAAACTGCGTGTATGTCAAAGATAAAAACCGAAACGTTAGATCACTAACTTCAAAGATAAAAATATCTGAATCAAAACACAATCACACTTGCACCTCTTAGGGTAATCCCTCTGTTACTCTTTTCAAAAATCCAAATTCTACTGTTTCAAATGCAAAATCGAACCTTTGTTTACATCCGGTAAAAGGAGAATTTTCTAAAGGAAATAGGAAAGGACCTTATAAACTTAGGGTAGACCTCCTAATTGCTTGCTCAAATCAAAACAAACAAATGTCTCATATATCATTGTTTTTCAAAACAAAACTTTCAAAAAAAGACAACATTTTGTATATATCCAAACAAGGATCATTACGAAATTAAAGATATTTTTTTCAAAACATCTTTCGAAAGGTAAAACACTTTGTATACATACGCACAAGGATCATTATAAAGCCAATTTACAAAATGAATTTTAAAACCACAAACAAGCATTTCAAGGAAAGACAAATGATTCAAAACAAGTGAGCTAAGCAATTAAGAGCCCATGGATAACCATGGATACAAAGGGTGCTAACACCTTCCCTTTGTATAACCTACCCCCTTACCCAAAATCTCTTAAAGGTCTTTTTCTGTTTCTTTTATAAACCTTTCCTTAATTGGATAAAATAAAAGTCGGTGGCGACTCTCTGATTTTCAAAACTCAAAAATAAAAGAAGAGTCAGTTCGTATCTCTCACACGAGAGGTAGTAAAAAACCGAGCGCACGACAGAACTGGCGACTCTGCTGGGGATTTCAAAAAACAAAATGTTTTCAAAAGGGGTTACCTTAGAGTGTAGATCACTTCGATGTTTTCAATTGCTTGTCTTGATTGATCTATTTTTCAAAGGTTTGTTTGGGTATTTGCTTGTGTGAAAGATTCTAACCCAAATCTCGAGATACCTTAAGTATGTGACAATAGATTAAGGAAACTGTACGACATGTACCGATACGGTTAATCTGGTGGTCACCGTTAGTGCGACACTTTGGTTTATACTGATATCCCTTGAAAACGATCAAGGAGTATGTTAGGCTTCCGAAATGCCATTAAACACTAATTTGTCTTAGAACCTTTAGTTGAACTTGACTTGTGGCCTATTAAGTGATTAGCTTTGAAATTGATCGAAGTTAGTTATCCTCGAGGAATATTTTGATCGGTCGTCCGAGCGCCGTATTGAGATGTTACCTCCAAGGATCATAGAACCCGAATACTATTCTAGGACAGGTTTTAACCAACTCAACTTCAGTAGGGGAGGGTATCACCTATCAACCTCATGCAAGCCTTTAAACCTAAGGCTATTTGTTTGATTTGTTTGTGTTTGCCACATGTTTGACATCATGACATCATAAGCATCATAAACATATCATTTTCTCACTAATCATTTCAAGGATCGAAGAGTTTACCTTTGTTCTGTTTTTACAGGTAATGGCTCCCACTACCAGAGATTATATCCGGATCAACATCTTGACAGTACCATATGAACTTAAGGATTTAATATCAGAATTTCCCAGAAATGCTCAACTCACTGAAAAGCACGTCCACCTACTCCATTTGGTTACCTCAAAATTTGAAGAAGACATGATACAGGCCCTGTTCCAGTTCTTTGATCCCGAACATTATTGTTTTACATTTCCTGATTACCAGTTAGTACCCACTTTGGAAGAGTTCTCTGAACTGATTGGGTTACCTGTTCAAGATCAATTACCTTTCACTGGCTTAGAAAAGATTCCAAAACCTGAAATCATTGCTGCTGCCTTACATTTGCGAAAGTCAGAAATCGAGTCCAATTGGGAAACAAAGAGTGGAGTCCAGGGTTTGCTTGCTAAGTTCTTAATGGAAAAGGCTCGATTACTACTAAAAAACAGAAGTTACCTAGCTTTTGAGGAAGTTGTGGCTCTTTTGATCTATGGGTTGGTTTTATTCCCTAATCCCGACCAATTCATAAGTATACACATTATCAACATTTTCTTAACCCGCAACCCGGTACCTACCTTGCTGGGAGACATACTACATTCTTTACACACTCGTACCATAAAGAAACGAGGAAATCTTATGTGCTGTGTACCACTACTGGCTAGATGGTTTACATTACACCTTCCCCGATCAGTGTTGAGAAATGAACAAAGGATGCAATGGTCTCGCAGGATTATGTCTTTGTCTCATTCAGATATTCGGTGGAACAACTTCTCTCAAAGAGACATTACTATCATTAACCATTGTGGAGAGTACCCTAATGTGCCACTCCTTGGCATCAGGGGAGGCATCACTTACAACCCCTCTTTAGCTTTGCGCCAATTTGGATATGCGCGAAGAAACGGCCCTCATGACATGATTATCCGTGGCATTGTGTTCGACTACGAAGATGATTCCCAAAGTAATCGAAGAAGGTTTATACATGCTTGGGGCAGTGTCTACAAAGTAGAAAGCAAAACTTTAGGACAATGGAACTCTATTCCCATGGAGCCTTACCTCAAATGGGTGCGTGCTCATGCTCAGAAACTCATCATGCCATATCCCGCTATTCTACCTGTGACTATTGAACCAGAAGTCGAAGGGGACGAACCTCGAGTTATTCTACATCCGGACATGCCAACTGACCTGGAAGAGCTGCAGAAGTCTTGGGTTCAACTAAGAGAAGAAAGAGACACCTTCAAAGCACACTGTCAGGACTATGAGAGGAAAGTGTTGGAGCTCACCAGACAACTCCAGGAAGAACAGCAGATCAACACATTCCTGGGAGCAAAGAGAAAGCGTCCATGGGAGGCTTGAGGAATCCTTTATTTTCTTTATTTTATTTTGTAAAGCCCGAAAGAGGCAAAGAAAGAAAAAAAGAAAAAAGAAAAAGAAAAAAGAAAAGAGAAAAAGAAATAAATTGTTTGGCTAATAAATGTTTGTTTCTCTTTTTTTAACAAATCTAAATTCTAAGATCCTTGAAAACATTGCATATGCATTTCATTCATAAACATTGCATAACAGGTTCATATGATGGGTTTCTCATTTCCTCGCTGTTTATTTCAGTCAGAAGAGATGGATTCCGAAACAAGCGTCAAGAATCTCGAAGCACAGAACGCCCAAGTTCAGGTAGCAATTATGGAGCTAGCAAAGGGGCAACAAGAACTGAAAGCCCTGATAATCAAGAAAAAAAAGAAGCCCAAAGGATCTGTTGGCTTAAGTCAGCTTGCAAGGAAGGTCAAAATCCCAGTCAAGAGATCCAAAAAGGCACTGATCCCTGAAATAGTCAGTGAAGGTGATCGAGAGGACAATCATAGCAACCAGGGTTCTGCCAAACCCTCCCTCTCTTCTAACGAAGAAGATTATCATTCCGAAGACGAGCAGGGTGATGACAAATACCAGCAGTTGGAAGAACGCATGAAAGCTATGGAGATACAAAAAATACCTGGCTTAGACTTCAATGATCTTGGGCTAGTCTCAGATATTGTTATCCCTCCAAAGTTCAAAGTTCCTGTCTTTGCAAAGTATGATGGAGTTTCTTGCCCAAAACTACATTTGAGATCCTATGTGAGGAAGATACTACCTCATACAGCAGATAACAAATTGTGGATTCATTTCTTCCAGGAAAGTCTGTCGGGTACACAACTCGAGTGGTACTACCAACTGGAAAGTACAAAAGTTCACACCTGGGAAGATTTGGCTGCTGCTTTCTACAAACAATATCAATACAACACTGACCTTGCACCAACCCGTACTCAACTGCGGGGCATGTCTATGGCATCAAAAGAAAGTTTCAAAGGGTATGCACAAAAGTGGAGAGATCTAGCTGGAAGGGTTCAACCACCCTTATCTGATTGCGAGTTGGTCGACATGTTCATGGGCACTTTAACTGGCCCTTTCTACAGTCATTTGCTGGGAAGCTCATCATCAGGTTTCACTAACCTGATATTAACTGAAGAGCGTGTCGAAAGTGGTATTCAAAATGGAAAAATTCAAATAGGCTCCTCCTCTGGTACTACAAAGAGGCCCATCAGTGGGAGAAATGAAGTCGATACAATGAACAGTCAGAAAGGTCGCAAAAATGAGCATCACCAATCTGTAGGGGCTGTTCTGATCTCTGCATCCACACCTCAAAAAGATCAACCGCCGAAGTATACGCGTCGACCAGATGCACCAAGAAGAAACTTCACCAGAATCAATATGCCAATCTCTCAAGCATTGCAGCATTTGTTAAAAGCAAATCTGATTACATTGAAAGATCCTCCAAAGAATGTCAACACTTCCTCTCCAAGTTATCGCCCCGATGCAACATGTGCATACCATTCTAACTGTCCAGGACATGACGCAGATCATTGTTGGACCCTGAAAAATAAAATACAAGACATGATAGATGCTGGGGAAATTGAATTCGATCCTCCAGAGACTCCAAATGTCATCACTGCACCTATGCCAAAGCACGACAAGACCGTTAATGCTATCATAGACACTGTTTATATCTATGATGTGAGAGAATTGTCAACTCCGCTCCTTGAAGTCGAAAGAAAGCTAATCCGAGCTGGTTACTTTCCAGGTTGTGACCCTGATTGCTTTTATTGTGCACATCTACCCAATGGTTGTGAGAACCTGAAAATAGGAATTCAAAAGTGGATGGATCGTCGTATCATTATGTTTGAGAGGCTGCCTTCTATGGACGATTTATGCGAAGTTTTTTCAAATGGGATGAGAATAGAGGACGTCTCAGTGGTTTCAAACATACCATTGAAAATCCCTACCAAAGCTCTTTTTAAAATTTCTGCTGCACCCAAAGTGGCATCGGTAATCATTACCAGTCCGACTCCATTTCCATATTCCTCAGACAAAGCTGTCCCGTGGAGTTATGACACTAATGTTTATGTCCATGGAGTTAAGCAAGACAGCTTGACTGAAGAGGCCATGAATTTTACTACTCCAACTTTTGATAATATTGTGGGTACTAGTAAGATTACGAGAAGTGGAAGGATCTTTTCACCAGAAATTTCTCCAAATGTTGCTACTAATCTAGTCCAGGTCCCAGTTCCTAATCAAGATATCAACGCTCGAGGCAAAGAGCCGCTAGTTGAACCAGTTCAAGTACCGGTGGAAGTCACTGTTGAAGATCCGTCGAAGCAAGAAATGGAGGAAATATTGAAAATCATCTGCAAAAGTGATTATAATATTGTCGAACAACTGGGGCACACTGCTTCAAAGATTTCAATGCTGTCTTTGCTAAAATATTCAGAGGCTCATGCCAAGGCCCTGATGAAGTTCCTGAAAGCTGCACATGTACCACACGAGATTTCAGTCGATCAATTTGAAAATTGTGTTGCCAGTCTAACAGTGAACAATGGTCTCGGTTTCTTTGATGCTGATTTAACCCCTGCTGGGAAAAATCACAATAAAGCCCTGCACATCTCTATTGAATGTAACGGCACCACTTTGTCTCATGTGCTGGTGGACAACGGTTCCTCTTTGAACGTGTTACCAAAAGCAGTACTGGAAAAAATTGACTTCGAAGGAGTTGTGTTACAACCAAGCGATGTTGTGGTAAGAGCCTTCGACGGGTCAACAAGAACAGTGTACGGAAAATTGAAGCTCCCAATCAGAGTGGGCTCTCAGATCTTTGATTCTACCTTTTACGTAATGGAAATTCACCCAGCATATTCCTGTTTACTAGGACGCCCTTGGATACATGGGGCAAATGCTGTAACTTCTACCCTGCATCAGAAGTTAAAGTATCCAGTAAAAGGCAAGGTCGTCACAGTTTATGGCGAAGAAGAGTATGTGGTTAGCCACCTGAGCAACTCCAAGTATGTTGAGATGGATGGAGAATTCATCGAAACTCCCTGCCAATCGTTTGAGGTGGTCCCTCCAGATGTCTCTACTGCTAAACACATTTCTGTTACTCCTGCTACAAAAGTAACTCCAACTATGGCTTCTCTCAAAGATGCCAAAGCTGTGATCGAAGAAGGTGGTTGCATAGTATGGGGACAGCTCCTCGAAGTACCTTACAAGTTTGATAAGCTAGGTCTGGGCTATGCTGATGGAACTCAAAAGAACGATCAAAGTCCTCATTCTGGAGGATTAATGTCACATTTCATCAACCAAGAAGTGAACGCTATTGAAGACGATGGGGTGATCTTGAACCATATTCCACCTATTTCCATGGAAGTTTGGGATACTTTGGGAGAACCAGGCGGTGGGTATGATTTTCTAGTAAAATACACTGCACCTCAGAGTTCTTTTATTGCCATTGAAGACATTGTCCCAACTAGATGGGGTGATCCGTTTGAAGATTGCAAAAGTTTCACAAGTTCCATCACTGAGCAATACCAAAGTCCACCTAGTCCAAAAGAAGTCTGGGATACACTAGGAGAACCAAGTGGTAAGTATGACTTTATGGTGAAGTATTCTGCTCCCCTGAGCTCGCAGATCGCTATTGAAGACATCACCCCAACTGGATGGGACAACCATTTCGAAGACAATATGACATTCACAAGCCCTATCGCTTCGGAAGAAGTCTGGGAAACACCAAATAATGAGAATGATTTTCTAATGCAATACACTGCTCCCCAAAATGCACAAGTCTCCCTCAAAGACATCATCCCAACTAGATGGGACGATCTTATCGGGTATCTCGCTCAGCCAACAGAGGTATCTCAGCATGGGCTCTCGTATCCAGCAGAGTATCTTGCTCACCCTGAAGGATCAACAACTCATTTCCCCACCAAAGAAATCAATGATGTGGAAGACGAAGAAGACAACTGCAACTGGAGCAGCTGGATACTCCCTGCTCACAACAATGGATTGAACAACTGGGAAGCTGAGGATGTGATCTCCTTTGATCAGGAGTAAATGCAATTTCCTGTTTTCATTGTTTATATGTGCAAAGATAAAAATGGTTCCTGTACTATCGAACCATGAACTTGAAAGCCGTGTGCCTTGCCCGAAGCACACTGGTCCTTTTTATAAGGGTTTGTCATATCATGATCATGTTCATTCAATAAAATCATGGGACGTTTGCATATTCAAATTTTGTGATCCTTTTTCTTTCTTTGCTTTATTCATTTTCAAATAGCTATATGTTCTTACACACACCCACATAATAAATGCAGATTCACATTCACTCTGGATCCTGTTGATAACGATTTTGCTATTGCCAGTCATGACTTTAAAAATCCGATCTACCAAACTGAGGACGAAAGTGAGGAAGATTGTGAAGTACCAAGGGAACTTACAAGGCTGTTAGAACAAGAAGAAAAGACTATACAGCCGCATGAAGAATCAATAGAGGTTATCAACTTGGGCAGTGACGAAGAAAAGAAAGAAGTCAAGATAGGGGCTGATCTAGAAGACAGTGTCAAGCAAAGACTAATTCAAATGTTACAAGACTACGTTGAGATATTCGACTGGTCCTATGAAGATATGCCCGGCCTTGACATGGATATTGTGGTTCATCGCCTGCCGATCAAAGAAGGTAGCACTCCAGTTAAGCAGAAACTGCGGAGGAGTAGGCCCGATATGTCAAAGAAGATCAAAGACGAGGTTGAAAAGCAATTCAATGCTGGCTTTCTGAAAGTTGTAAGTTATCCTCCTTGGATAGCTAACATTGTGCCTGTACCTAAAAAAGACGGGAAAGTCAGAATGTGTGTAGACTACAGAGATCTGAATCGGGCAAGCCCCAAAGATGATTTCCCTTTACCTCACATCGATGTACTGGTTGACAATACTGCACAATGCAAGGTATTCTCCTTTATGGATGGATTCTCAGGGTACAATCAAATCAAGATGGCGCCCGAAGACATGGAAAAAAACAACTTTCACAACACCCTGGGGAACCTTTTGTTACAAAGTGATGCCCTTAGGTTTAAAGAATGCAGGAGCAACATATCAGCGTGCAATGGTAGCTCTGTTCCATGATATGATTCATCAGGAAATAGAGGTTTATGTCGATGATATGATTGCAATGTCCAACACCGAAGAAGAACATCTGGGTCATCTGCACAAGCTGTTTGACAGACTCAAGAAGTACAGGTTGCGACTAAATCCGAACAAGTGTACCTTTGGAGTAAGATCTGGTAAACTCTTAGGTTTCGTCGTCAGCAGCAAGGGTATTGAAGTTGATCCTTCCAAGGTCAAAGCCATTCAAGAAATGCCCATACCCCGTATCGAGAAACAAGTCAGAGGATTCTTAGGACGTCTGAATTACATAGCCAGATTTATTGCCCACATGACTACTACTTGTGTGCTGATCTTCAAACTGTTGAAGAAAGATCAAGTGGAAAGATGGAATGACAAATGCCAGTTAGCCTTTGATAAGATCAAATAATATCTTCAAAAACCACCAATCTTGTTACCACCAGTGGAAGGAAGACCTCTGATAATGTACCTAACAGTGTTAGAAGATTCAATGGGGTGTGTACTGGGGCAACATGACGAGTCTGGCCAAAAGGAGCATGCAATCTACTATCTTAGCAAAAAGTTTACCGATTGTGAAACAAGATACTCACTACTCGAGAAAACTTGCTGCGCCTTAGCATGGGCGGCTCGCCGACTAAGACAGTATATGCTAAACCATACCACTTTCCTGATTTCCAAAATGGATCCCATCAAGTATGTGTTCGAAAAACCTGCTCTCTCTGGAAGAATAGCAAGATGGCAAATGATCTTAACGGAGTATGACATCCAGTACACTTCACAAAAGGCGATCAAAGGAAGTGTGGTAGCTGATCATCTGGCTCATCAAGCAGTGGATGATTATCGAGCGTTGAATTTTGACTTCCCAGATGAAGACATTATGCTAGTTACTGACTACAAACAACCAGGACCAGAGGAAGGACCCGAGCCAGGATCCCGATGGACTATGGTTTTTGATGGAGCTTCTAATGCACTTGGCAATGGCATCTGAGCTGTGATCATTTCTCCTACAAGAGGACATACACCATTCACTGCCAGATATATGCCGACAAAGTACATGTACCTCCAGTCCCGTTAAACGTCCTGACGGCTCCTTGGCCTTTTGCAATGTGGGGTATTGATATGATTGGAGAAATCAAGCCTATTGCCTCCAACGGACATCGTTTTATCCTGGTCGCTATCGATTACTTCACCAAATGGGTAGAAGCAGCTTCATTTGCTTCTGTCACCAAGAACGTGGTTGCCCGATTTATCAAGCATAACCTCATTTGTCGGTATGGCATCCCTGAAAGGATCATCACAGACAATGGCACAAATTTAAACAACAGAATGATTACTGAACTTTGCACACAGTTCAAGATCAAACATCATAATTCTTCTCCATATCGACCAAAGATGAACGGCGCGGTAGAAGCTGCCAACAAGAACATCAAAAAGATCATACAAAAGATGACAGTAACCTACAAAGACTGGCATGAGATGTTACCTTTTGCTCTTCATGGTTATCGCACATCAGCGCGTACTTCAACAGGGGCAACTCCATTTTCCTTAGTCTATGGTATGGAGGCAGTTCTTCCAATTGAAATTCAGATTCCTTCCCTAAGGATTATGAAAGAAGCTGATCTAGACGAAGGCGATTGGATTCAGACTCGGTTGGACCAGATAAACTTGATTGATGAAAAGAGGCTCGCAGCTATTTGTCATGGTCAGTTGTACCAGAAACGTATGATCAAAGCCTTCAACAAGAAAGTCAAAAGTCAGGCATATCAAACCGGTGATTTGGTTGTAAAACGCATCATCCTACCACAAGGTGACCCCAGGGGCAAGTGGACTCCCACTTATGAGGGACCGTTTGTAATCAAGAAAGTATTCTCCAGCGGAGCCATGTTGCTTACCACTATGGATGGCGAGGATTTCCCACACCTTGTAAACGCGGACATAGTCAAAAAGTATTTCGCTTAAAGAAAAGCTCGCTAAGTTGAAAACCTGAAAAGGCGACTTAGGCAAAAATGAGCGTCTCGGTGGATTGAAAACCTGAAAGGGCGATCCAGGCAAAAATTAGAGACTAAAAAATAATTATCCCGGTAGGCTGAAAACCTGAAAAGGCAGCCTAGGCAAAAGTTAGGGAATAAAGCGTACGACTACGTCCTGTTTAGCTACCTACTCACCTTCAAGGTTCAACACATCAAAGGCACCGATCAGTCCAATCACTTTCTTCCAACAAGTGAGGGATGAGATACTCGAAGACAGATTGGCAATAGCAGAATTGTAACTTGACTGGATTGTTTTCACATAGCTATTTCTCTTTATAAGTACTTTTCAAAGTTTTATGACAATTTCCTACTACTAGGATTTTTGTCTCATTGTACTAATCCGCCTATTATGGCTCTTTTTCAAAAATCAATGCAGCTCATGCTCAAAATCAACGTTTTCACTTTTTCTGTTTTGAATACATAAACGTCCCAATGATAATTTTGAATGAACATATGCATTTAAATATGACTGATGTTTATAAGAAAAACATGAATAGCATTCAGGTAGTGTCCCAATCATCTGGACATCATCCCGAAACCAGTTTCAGAGGAAAATTCCCCAACAGAGACGTATTTCTCAGCAAATTCCTCTATGAGATTTTTCTCTCCAACAAAATGATTCGAGAAATCTTATTCCCCAGCAGGGCTGTTCAAGATCACTATCCCCAGAAGGTGTGGTCTCCACACCAAGGCTTGGTCAAATAGTGCATCGGAGGATTATGCATCTTTCTCATTCCCATTCAAGGGGTATCAAAATCAGAACTTTCAAATTACCTCTCATCCCCAAGCGGTAGTCAAAGATCCCTCAACAGAGTAATCTGGTCCGTGAGGAATTTCCCCAGCCGAGTATACTCGAACAAGATAGCAAAAATCATCAACAATCATCAATGCCTTCGTTTCCAAAATAGCAAGCAGGGATTTATTTTCCCAACCAGAAGTTTGATACGCTCTAAATTGCATAAGTCATACATCATACGCATATTCATACACAACATATAATGTTTCATGACAAACGCATACATAACATGCACGTTTTTTATTTATTTTGAGAATCTCGACATATACATTACATGCATCATGACATTGCATGTCACTAACTTGATTTTTTCAGGTAGACGAATATCCTCAGAAAGGTTGTTCTCAATCACATGCAGTGTTCCCCTGAATTCTATTCAAACGAACATTCCTCTCAGATATAATCAAAGGATTCATTCTGATGAACAAACCATCAATACATTCAATAGATGGCATCTGAAAGCCCATCTCAGGTAATGTTATGATCAGCCAACAACATCTCTCAGACAATACTAAAATGCAATTTCCAACATCACTCCGATGGAGGTAAGTGCAAATTTTCAGGGCATCTAAAATATTCAATCATCTTCTACCTTCAGATTCCAAACAGTCTCTTCAGGTTTAAGAAGATTGAATAGGGGCAACTGTTATACCCCAAAATTTGCCCGCATCTTTTTCAGAAAGAAGGCAACAAACTTTTGTCTAAAAATTGGGAGTTTCATATAATCTTGGATTTTATTTCATAAATATCTTGATTTCATGAATACTCGATTTTTAGAATTTTTCTTATACGGTATTTTGGTTCGCTGTTGAATTTATTCTTACGCAAACGCCAATTACTGTTTATCACTTCACACACGCTATTTAGTTGAGATTTATTTGCAGATAAATAGTACTGACGGAATTGGTACAGAATTAAATTTTTGCAGGTGCAGAGTCCGGGGATTCAGACTGTACTGGTAACAAGTAAATTATTATTAGTTTTTTGTTTCCCACTAATTTTTGTACTATATTCTATTATTTTAAAAATCTTTTCCTTTCTTTTCAAATCTCTTTCTTTCAAAATCAAATCCTAACTTTGTTCTACACATCTCTCTTTTTCAAACCCTACCACACACTTTCTTTCAAATCCTACTACCACTCAAATTTTCCTTTTTGTACGGAATCACTTCATTCCCCAACGTCTCTATCCTTCTTTTCACTCTATAAATACCTCTCATTTTTTCCATAAATTCTCACATCAAATTTTAACTCATCTCTCAAATTCCTACCTCATATTTATTTTCTCTTCTTCCCCGGCAAAATGGCAAAGTGGATGGATACGTGTTTTCTTATGGTCATCACTGTCTTGGTGGTGATCATGTCCTTTTTCTGTCTGCATAGTCCTGAGAAATGCGGACCTGCGATGTTTACACTCCCGATCATCTATATGTTGTTATTTATAGCATGGGTTTTTAATCGTCATTTTTAAAGTTTGTCGTATCTTTTGTTTTCAAATAATGTACCGTTTATTTGTCGTATTGTTCGTTATATTATGTAATATTTTTACTGTCAGTATTAAATGTCGTACTATTTGTCGTACTGTAGTTTAATTATCCAGATAATATTTTGTGTGTTTTCTGCCAGTTAAATATTTATTTCACTGTGCATTAAATATTTTACAAGGTTGTTATCGGTAATTTCGTTCGCGTACAGTATATTTATTATGTCTGTGTTTTTCTAACCACTCATGTAAATAAATTTTCACCATTAACACAACAAAAAACAAAAAGAAAAATTAACTTTAACTGTTGAATTTTCACTTTAACTGTTACGTTAAGCCCCAGACAGCCAGTTGACAGTCAAACTCGCTGACAGCGCGATTCTCCGTGTTTTGTACCATCAATCAAATCAATCTTTTGCATTTCAAAATTCCAAGATTTTTGTTCTAGAAGTCTTCTGAACATCACATGATCAACAGAAACTCAGCACTGCACAAAAATCAGGTACGCTTAACTGTCTCCTACACAAACAGTCCTTAACTAGTGTTTTTGTTTTTTTCAGGAGAATAAGTTTTTTGAGACCATACAAATTTTCAAACTTCAATTCGCTCAGACGCACAGTCAGCAGCTCAAACAGTCAACAGGCAACCAGTTTGACCGAAAAGTCAACAGACAGTCAAAAATGAAATTTTTTGTCAACATCCATATTTTGTCAAAAGATTCATCATTTGATCATTGGTTGATCATAATTCACCAAGGAAAGATCAAAAATCAACAAAACCCTAAGTTTCAAAATTAGGGTTTTCTCCTAAAAAGTCAACTGAACTTTGACCGGCCATAACTCTCTCCTCGTTCATTCAAAAAATTCCAACCAAAGCTTGTTTTGAAGGAAATTCAATTACCTTTCAAATTCAATTGATCCCATGGTCATTGGATTCACCATTTGAAAAATATGAGCTCAGACATTATAGGTCATTTTCAAAGTCAACAAAAAGTGGTTTTTTATCAAAGGCCATAACATCAAGATAACTTCTCCAAATGAAAAAAAGTTTCCAAAGTGGCTTGTAGAGGACATCTTGAGGTTTCTAAAAAGTACAAGAACTCCTTCATATGATCAAAATTGAGGGATTTATGCCTTGTTGAAGTTGGCTATTTTTTGGGAAAATGCATGAAACCAACATTGATCAAAAATGTTTTTTTTCCAAAAGGGGCCAAGTTTACATGATCCAAACATGTTCCCAATAATGTTAAGGGTCTCCCACGACCAACCTAAGGCCCATAACATTTTATTTCTTTTTTGGTTTAATGTTATTACATTTAAAATTAAATTGAAAAAGAAATGGTGTAAGACAATGTTATGTAGCTTTGATCTTAAGCATGAGTCATCTAGAATCATTCAAAGCTCTTCCCCAAAGAGATGGTACAGCAGAAGGTTGAAGAAAATTAAGCCATGGTTGCTTGAATCCAAAGCTACATATTATTAAAAAAGTCAAAAATTCAACAAAGCCATCAAAGCTTCTTAGCTTAGTTTTTAAGTACTTCTATGGCCTATAAATGAAGTAGAATACTTCATTAATGAAGACACGAATTCAGAACCATACTCTTGCTTGTATCACTCTTGTATAAAACTTGAAATATTGGAAAAAATTGAAATTTGAATTTTAATTTTAAGCTCAATTCAACCCAAACTAAATACTCAAACACGTTCCTCAAACATCCCTGAATCTATCCCAATCGTTTTCAGCAAGCAAAACCTCAAAAAACACGCATCTAAAGCTCACGGTTTGCTCAAACATAAACCTACCAAAATATAATCATACATGCATATTTAACACGATGTAATCATATATTTGAGTTTGGTTTATTGTTCTGATCGTTTCTGGATAGTTAATTGAAGTTTGGTCACGTATCCATGAAGATACCATTTTAGGGTTCTTGAACTCTATTTTGGGGTTTTTTAGCTAGAGGCAAAATTAGACCAAACTAGTGGCATATTTGAACTCAGTGGATCAAGGCTAGTTGATTGCATAGGTCGCGAATGATTTTTGCATGAGTTTACCCCTATTCGCTATTTTGCAGGTTTGAGCTCACATATTACAGCGTTTTTTGGCAAAAATGTTGTTAAAAGTGGTGGCAAGAGGTTGAAGATGATGAGGTGTCCTCACCTGAGTGGCCAGCGCGCGCGTGTTTTTTTAAATTTAAAATTTCTGATCCTATGCCTTGCAGGTCTTGTACGTGCCATGTGCCTTCAATCCAGTCACCATCAGATCAACTTGTCACTCAATCCAACGCTCATGATATGCTCATCCTTACCATAGACCTTCCTATCAACCACACCAGATTATTAATTGTATATTTTCTATTTTATTTAATTTACTTTACAAAATTAATTTAAAAAATCAAAAAAATATAATAAAAATATTTTTAGGCTTATAAAATAATCTATTATTTTTTGACATAAAAATATTTTTATTTTTCTTAATAATTAAAATATTTTGCTTAATTAATTAGTATATATTTATATATTTGCTCTTTAATTATTTCAACCAATCAAAAAATCAGAAAAAAATTGTTCTTTTTTATTAAATTTAGTTTATATATTATAGACTAATTTTGTACATATTTAGAATATTTTTCTCTTTAAGTTTTAATTATTTGTATAATTGTTTATATAATTATATGTTAATTTAACTTATTAATTTTCAAAACAACTTCAAAAAATCAAAAAAAATTAGTTTTTATTTTAAAATTAATTAACAAGCAATATGAACATATTTTAGACTTAATTTTTTAGGTTTAAATTTTATTTCCAATGCATAGCATTTTAATTAAATTAGTTATGCATTAATTCTAATTAAAATCAACCAAAAACCAAAAATATTTCTTTTATCTTATTGCAATTTAAATTCCTAGATAAGTGTATAGGTTGTCAAATTCATGTAAATAGCGTAGTTTACATTTCCCGCACAATCGATGTAATAGTGTAGATTTACTTTCCGCATTTTACATTCCCGCATTTTAATTCCAGTACATATAAAACTGCGTGTATGTCAAAGATAAAAACCGAAACGTTAGATCACTAACTTCAAAGATAAAAATATCTGAATCAAAACACAATCACACTTGCACCTCTTAGGGTAATCCCTCTGTTACTCTTTTCAAAAATCCAAATTCTACTGTTTCAAATGCAAAATCGAACCTTTGTTTACATCCGGTAAAAGGAGAATTTTCTAAAGGAAATAGGAAAGGACCTTATAAACTTAGGGTAGACCTCCTAATTGCTTGCTCAAATCAAAACAAACAAATGTCTCATATATCATTGTTTTTCAAAACAAAACTTTCAAAAAAAGACAACATTTTGTATATATCCAAACAAGGATCATTACGAAATTAAAGATATTTTTTTCAAAACATCTTTCGAAAGGTAAAACACTTTGTATACATCCGCACAAGGATCATTATAAAGTCAATTTACAAAATGAATTTTAAAACCACATACAAGCATTTCAAGGCAAGACAAATGATTCAAAACAAGTGAGCTAAGCAATTAATAGCCCATGGATAACCATAGATACAAAGGGTGCTAACACCTTCCCTTTGTATAACCTACCCCCTTACCCAAAATCTCTTAAAGGTCTTTTTCTGTTTCTTTTATAAACCTTTCCTTAATTGGATAAAATAAAAGTCGGTGGCGACTCTCTGATTTTCAAAACTCAAAAACAAAAGAAGAGTCAGTTCGTATCTCTCACACGAGAGGTAGTAAAAAACCGAGGGCACGACACTTACGAATGATAAACCTATTTTATTGAGCAATATTCGCACACCATTTTCGAACAGCCCCAAACTTCACAAGCTTTCGATATGGGAGAATCTTGATGACACCACCCCTCTCTGAGAGAAACTTTGGTATCGGTTGCGTTGAATTTCTCCCGCTTCTCCGTTTCGGAAAATGACACCTGGAAACTCGTCTTCGTTTTGGTTGTTGAGGTTAGCCATAATGATTGTTCTGCAGGAAGTATGAAAGAGAGTTGTAGGAGAAATAGCAGAAAAATGCTTGTGGTTCTGTTTGTAGCAGTGAAATAATATAGTGGTGTGAAGGTTGAAAATGGATTGGCTGAGTATTGAATGGAAATTATTGTGAGGTTTGAAATGAAGATGAAAATGAGAATTGATTGAGCACTGAGAAGTTTGAACAGAGGAAAATAGAGTTGCTTCTGGTCTGGGAACGAAGCAAATGCAATCTGCATTTAAAGGAAAGGTGACGAACGTCACAAGGGGGAGTGGGACGGTCGGCAGAGGGCCCCATGTGACGGAAGGCAAGCATGCATGTTCATGCATGTGTGTCTGTCTTGCGTGTGTGCAGCGTGTGTTCAGTGTGTTATTTGTTTGTATGCAGAGATTCCTTGACCAACTGCATGCTATGCCATTGGACCATCATAATTGACATAAATACTTTTGACTGATAGTCAAAGTATTATTATGAGGTGCATATAAATTTAGCAGAGTAAATAAATAGCCTATATCAGTATGCAATTTTCATAACAGTAGCAGAGTAAAGCATAGGTAGCAGACTGATATTTTGCTGTGTTCCACATATACATTTGCGGTAATAGTTATTAATTAACCATAGCAGTGAATATTATAATGAACACAGACATTAGCACATAGCAGAAACAAAATTTATGATGCACACACACAGATTTAGCAGATAAAATAAAGCAGAAAAATAAAAGCAGAATAAAGAAACTACTGAATTTTATTAAAATCAAAAACTGAAAATTAAAATTTTGTCTTAAAATAGAAATACTAACTAATTAAAATACTGAAATTGAAAAATTGAAAATTAAAACTACTAAAGCGGTAAATCCTAACTAAGCATTTCCTTCCCCTACACTTAAACTAGACGATGTCCTCATTGTCTAAATGTAAGAGTTAGAAATCTAAATTAGCGGTCTTCAAGTAGCCACTTTTCGGAGCAGGGACGGACTGAAAATGCTGATAAAAGCTGTTGAGATTTGCCGTGACCAAATCCATAAATCCGTGGAAATCTCCTCGGAGTCTCCCTAAATCGGTACGAAATACAGCAACGTCGTTCCGAAGGGTCTCAATAGCGGCAGCATGGTCAACCATAGGTACATCCTCATCAGGTGTAGTATCAATGTCATGATAGCCAGTCGGTGTCATCGGATCACTTTCTTCCTCCTCGAGATCATTTTCACCTTGTCCTTCCAAGTCATATATCCAATTTTCTTTCTTGTGAACACTTGTGAACCTAATGCAGGGTAAGGCAAAATGATTAACAGGCTCATAGTTCACGAGAAGCTGATAAGGTGGAGAATCGTAATTGCTAATTAGGCTCTTGTTGAAGCAAAACTCCATGTCCATAGATTTGAATCCTCCATAAGGAATCAATCTAGCAAGCGGGCCTCTTAAGGATAAGACTCGGGCGATCTTGGTGACAAGACCACCTACAAGGATAGGACCAATGGTATATTGGGCCAGAACAGCCATCCTAGCAAGCATAAATGACACTCCCATAATTGGTCTCGCTTGGAAAACACACATCATAATGCCTAGCTCATCCTTAGTCACCGAGGTTATGCACAAAGGTTTTCCAAAAAGAGTGAAATCCAGTATCATGTGGAAATACCTAATGGCGGGATTGTGGATTTCTGAAGAGAGTCGTAGATCATTCTGGTTTCTACCAGATATGGTACTCCAAAAGTGGTCAACTATGTTATCTAGGAAGTACTCATCATCGACTTCCATTAAGGCATCCATGCCTTTAGGAAATCCTAGTAACTCGGCCAGCTGGCGGGGGTTGAAACGGTAGGTGAATCCAAACAGCCTGAATGAAACTCTTCCTCTGTTGAATCCTAATCTAAGTCTAGGCTCATATCGGAGGGAACTCAGAAACTCTAAAGTCAGGTTGCGGAAAGTGGGTGTACGGGTGGTAAAGAGATCCTCCCATCCAATCTGATGAAGCATAAAGTGCACTCTTTCCCGGATACCTAGAACTGTCAAAGTCGCATCATGCGAAAAATCGGTGAGACCCATCTCACGCTGTGCCAGAATCTCATATTGTCTCTGCTGATCCTCACTCCCAAAAGTAACTACCATGTCATCAGTGAAATCCATCTCTAAAGTTAGAAAAGAGGTTAGTACCCTGGAAGTTTTTAAATTCAGAATAAGTTTTAAGTTAGTATCATTTAAAACAAAAGAAGTTAGTATTTTGAAAATAAAATGTAGAAAGAAAAGAAAATAAATTTTAATAAAACATTAAAGTCAAAATAATTTAAACGAAAATTAAAGTTAAAAGGTGGGTTGTCTCCCACGAAAGCGCTTTGTTTAATGTTGCAAGCTCGACGAATCGATGGTTAGTTCTTCGACTCAACAATTAACTCTCCGAGATTAAGACTATCAGTGTAGTCTTTGTTTTTGACAGTATAGTAATGTTTTAGTCGCTGCCCGTTTACAATGAAGCTATCGCTCGATTTTCCTTTAATTTCGACAGTGCCACTCGGAAATGCTTTGGTAACTTCGAATGGACCAGACCATCTTGAACGAAGTTTTCCTAGAAAGAGATTAAGTCGAGAATTAAACAATAGCACCACATCTCCTTCATTTAACTCTTTCCTTGAGATGCGTTTATCATGCCACTTCTTTGTTCTTTCTTTATAAATCCTAGCATTCTCGTAAGCATCCAATCTAATTTCCTCCAACTTATTGATATCTAATAGCCTTCGTTCGCCTGCGGCAGTGTAGCTTAAGTTTAAGGTTTTTATGGCCTAGTAGGCTTTGTGCTCTAGTTCTACCGGTAAATGGCATGATTTACCGTATACTAATTTGAAAGGCGTGGTCCCTATAGGTGTCTTGTAGGCGGTTCTATACGCCCACAATGCTTCGTGTAACTTAGTTGACCAATCCTTCCTAGATGTGGCAATAGTTCTTTCAAGAATTTGCTTAATTTGTCTATTCGATACTTCAACTTGTCCACTCGTTTGTGGGTGGTAAGGTGTTGCTACACGGTGTCGAACTCCATATTTTACTAAGAGTTTTTCGAAAATTCTAGATATGAAGTGGGATCCTCCATCGCTAATAACTAGTCTTGGTACACCAAACCTCGGGAAGATTATATTCTTGAACAGCTTAATCACTACTTGTGCATCGTTTGTTGGTGAGGCTACAGCTTCTAACCATTTAGAAACATAATCTACTACGACAAGTATGTAATTATTTCCAAAGGAAGATGGGAAAGGTCCCATAAAATCTATTTCCCACACATCAAAGATTTCTACTTCTAAAATGCCCTTTTGTGGCATCTCATCTCGCCTAAATATGTTTCCAGTGCGCTGACAACGGTCGCAATTTCTAACAGCGATGTGGACATCCTTTCACAGATTGGGCCAAAAGAGACCGACTTGAAGAATCTTAGTGCATGTCCTTGATGTGCTTGCATGCCCACCATAGGGGGCATCATGGTAATGATGTATAATACTCTCTATCTCTTCTTCCGGAACACATCGGTGGAATATCCCATCAGCGCCTCTCTTGAATAGCAAGGGTTCATCCCAATAATACTGTTTAAGGTCATGGAAGAACTTCTTCTTTTGTTGATAGGTCATGTCAGGAGGAAGCACTCTCGGTGCTAGGTAGTTGACAAAATCAGCATACCATGGCAGTGTGGTTCCGGTGCTTAGTGTCTTAACGGTTTCGGTTTGCGCTTTAGGTTGTTCCAATGTGTCGCTTTCGGATTCTAAATGTGCTATTAAGCGTTCATAAGGGAAATCATCATTGATTGGTGTTCTTCTGTTTTAATACCTTCCATCCTAGATAAATGGTCAGCTACTATGTTTTCGGTCCCCTTTTTATCTTTGATTTCCAAATCAAATTCTTGTAGCAGTAGGATCCACCTTAATAGTCTTAGTTTTGCATCTTGTTTAGCTAGTAGACACCTAATGGCTGCATGGTCAGTATAAACTATTATCTTTACTCCTATCAGATAGGAATGAAACTTATCTAACACGAAGACCACAGACAAGAGTTCCTTTTCGGTTGTGGCGTAATTCATTTGCGCAGGGTCTAAGGTCCTATTTGCATAGTATATTGCGTGGAGTTTCTTATCTTTCCTTTGGCCTAAGACTGCTGCTACAGCATAGTCGCTTGCATCACACATAATTTCAAACGGTAAATTCCAGTCGGGTGGTTGCATTATAAGGGCTGTCTTTAGTACGTCAAAGGCTTCTAATCATTCATCGTTGAAATTAAACTCTACGTCTTTCATTAAGAGGCTGGTCAGAGGTTTAGAGATCTTAGAAAAGTCCTTTATAAATCTTCGATAGAGACCTGCGTGTCCTAAGAAGCTCCGTATTTCTCTAACTGTTTTTGGGGGTTGGAGATTTTCTATTACTTCAATTTTTGCTTTATCGACTTCAATCCCTCTTTCGGAGACTACATGTCCAAGTACAATCCCTTGTTTAACCATAAAGTGACACTTTTCCCAGTTTAGGACGAGGTTAACTTGTGCGCATCTATCCAAAACTTTTTCTAGATTTGAGAGGCATCCTTCGAAATCCTCCCCACATACAGAGGAGTCGTCCATAAAGACTTCCATGATGTTGTCTATGTAGTCAGCGAAAATTGACATCATGCATCTCTGAAATGTCGCAGGGGCGTTACATAATCCGAACGACATCCGTCTATAAGCCAATGTTCCATAAGGGCATGTGAAGGTTATTTTCTCTTGGTCGTCAGGGTGAATTGGGATCTGAAAGAACCCTGAGTAACCATCCAGGTAGCAGCAATAAGAGTGTTTTGCTAAGCAATCGAGCATTTGGTCAATAAAGGGAAGAGGAAAATGGTCCTTCCTTGTGGCTTTGTTTAATTTATGATAGTTAATTCACATCCTTGCTCCAGTCACCTTTCTTTCGGCGATAGATTTGCCTGACTTATTTACGGTAACTGTTATGCCTCCTTTCGTTGGTACACAATGGACCGGACTTACCCATTAACTATCGGAGATAGGAT
Source organism: Vicia villosa (assembly GCF_029867415.1). NCBI lineage: Eukaryota > Viridiplantae > Streptophyta > Magnoliopsida > Fabales > Fabaceae > Vicia > Vicia villosa. Next base: position 38,096 of record NW_026705808.1, on the reverse strand, counting down.
ATATATCTCCGGCATTCAGAAGTTTGGTGACTTCATCTTTAACTACTGTGCTCAGGATAGGGTTAATCCTTCTTTGATGTTCCCTAGAGGTTTTGCAGTCTTCTTCCAACATGATGCGATGCATGCATATGGAAAGACTTATTCCTTTCAGATCAACAATGTTATATCCTAACGCAGATGGATACTTCCTTAACATTTGTAATAGCTTCTCGGTCTCTATGGCTCCTAGCTCTACGTTGACTATTACTGGTCTTCTGAGCTCATCGTCTAAGTATTCATACCTAAGAGTATTGGGCAATGGTTTAAGGTCCAAGGTTGGTTTCTTAGGGAAAGGCATAGGGTTGGGTGTTAAAGCTAAGCATTCGCTTAAACTATCATCTTGATATTCCGGACGCCAATTGTCATCTTCGAAAATCAGGGGCATCGGAATCTTTATAACTTCAGAGTAAGATTCTTTCGATAATCCTATCTCTCTTACACATCCATCAATAACATCCACCAGATAGCATGTATCTTCTATAGCTAGGGCTTGAAGGAATTGTGTTAAAATAAACTCGACCTTCTCCTCCCCTACTTCGAATGTCAACTTGCCTTTCTTGACGTCTATAATAGCTCCAGCGGTAGCTAGAAAGGGTCTTCCTAAGATTATAGGGGTATTGATGTCTTCCTTTGTGTCCATAATTATGAAGTCCGTAGGGATGTAGAATTGTCCGATGCGGACGGGTTTGTTTTCAAGAACACCTACAGGATACTTAACAGATCGGTCTGTAAGTTGTACTGACATCTTGGTTGGTCTTAGGTCTCCCATGTTAAGTTTCTCGCAAATGGACAAAGGCATTAGGTTAATACTAGCTCCTAATTCGCACAGGGCTTTGTCTATGACAAATTTTCCTATATTGTAGGGTATGGAGAAACTTCCTGGGTCTTTCAGCTTAGGTGGCATTTTATTTTGAATTATTGCACTACATTCGGCAGTGAGTGTTACGGTCTCGTTGTCTTCTATTTTCTTCTTATTCGATAGGACTTCTATTAGGAACTTAGCATATGAAGTCATTTGTGTAATGGCTTTTGTAAACGGAATTGTATTGTTCAAATGTTTAAGAAGTTCGACAAATTTCTTAAACTGCCCTATGCTTTTAGATTCCTCGAACCTTTGAGGGTACAGGATAGGTGGTTCATAAGGTGGTGGAGGTATGTGTTAGAACAAGATTTGTTCTGATCAATATTCTTGTTTTGATGATAACAATGTATATGAATTTTGTATAAGATAATGTGCTACTCTAATCCTTTACATTTTCCAATCCAAGAATTATATAAGGAGTACGCACAATTCAGCGCCAGAAGCACTGACTCAGAAGGTTAAAGTTTGCAACATCAGAACATGCTCTCGCAAGACATCAGAAGATGGTCTAGCAGAATCAGAACATGGTCTATGAAGCCTCAGAAGAACATGAGATCAGAAGCAGAAGCACTGAATTTCCTATGGTATCACGCTAAAGCACTTCAAAGTCAGAAGACAAGAAGATGCTCTGCACCAAGCTGTTTGAATCTGATTATTCAAACGTTGTATCTACAAACATCAGATCAGGAGAAAGTACGAGATGACAGGCTACGCTGACTAACAAAAGGAACGTTAGAAGCTATAAAAGGCAAAGTCAGTAGAAGCAGTAAAAGCAAGGCTCGAGGTAGTTGACAAAAGAGTGAAACATTAAATGCAGAGCTGTACGGAACACGCAACGCATTAAATGCTCCCAACGGTCATCTTCTCAAACGCCTATAAATAGAAGTTCTGATGAGAAGCTGAATACACAACTCTTGCGCAAAAATACAGAAACGCTATCAAATTCAAAAGCTCTCAAACTTCATCTTCAACCTCACTTCACTTGTAATATCTTAGTGAGATTTAATCTTAGAACTTAAGAGAAATATCACAGTTGTGATAATAGCTTTCTAAGAAGCATTTCAATACTCTTGTAAACATTTATTTTACATTGATTTGTAAAAGGTTCCTAGAGTGATCATGTTGTGATCAGTAGACTCTAGAAGACTTAGAAGTTTCTAAGTGTTGATTTCCTAGAGTGATCAAGGTGTGATCAGTATACTCTAGAAGACTTAGAGTGATTCTAAGTGGTTAAACATTGTAATCAAGATTGATTAATGGATTAAATCCTCAGTTGAGGTAAATCACTCTAAGGGAGTGGACTGGAGTAGTTTCGTTAACAAGGAACCAGGATAAAAATATTGTGTTCATTGTTTTTATCTTAAGAGTTTTTAAAGTTACACTTATTCAAACCCTCCCTTTCTAAGTGTTTTTCTATCCTTCAATTGGCATCAGAGCGCCAGTTCTAGGTGCAAACACTTAACCTGTTAGAAAAAGATTCAGGAAGAGAAAAACACTATGGCTGATATTGTTACATCCACTTCATCTTCAAATGTTCAATGCAAGGTATCATCGCAACAACAAGTTCAACAAAAGAGATCTGCATTTATTCCTTTGAAGACTTGTTCGATTCCGGTTAATGAACTGGAGGTTCTTTGCGAAACCATGATGGATTTTGAAAGTCTTATGGCACATGATTTCAAAACCAAAACTGCAATGCTGGTACAGGAATGGTCTAAATACTTTGAGAGGTTGATTGGACCAGTTTATCCTTTGTTGGTTAAGGATTTCTGGACACATGCTACGGTTACTTCAACTGCCATTATCTCGTTCGTGCTAGGGCATGAAGTTGTTGTGACTGAGAAGTTAATAAGGAAGTTGTATGGTCTTGATTGTTTGGATGGAGTCACTGGTGCTCTTCATGGAAGAACAGATTGGGAGAAAGTTGATCGTGAGTTGTTCTCTTCTGGTATTGCATCTCCGTTCAACACTGCCTTGAAGCCTTCCTACAGAGTATGGGCTGAGAAGTACATAGGAAAAAATCAAGCGCTACTACCTATGTCAATCAGGATCAGAAGTACATAATATTCTGCATTGAAAAAGGAATGAAAGTCAATTTACCAAACATTATGTTTCAACATCTGAAGACCAACATTGAAGAATCAAGAGATGAAGAACGTCAGAAGAATCCCAACCTCAAAAGAAATTCTATCCCTCTTGGATGGATGATTTCAGATATTCTAATTGAGAGTGGGTTGATAGAAGTTCTGAGAACAGCTGGTCCCTCTAAGCTCTTGACTATTATTCAAGGAGTCATTCTGAATGCTCATTCTCTAAAAAGGATGCAGCTGATTGAATAAGTGACTACTCTTCCAACAATGTTTCCAGATATTCTGACGAGGAGAACTCCTGTTGTGAGTTTCTCTCACTTGTTCAAAGAGGAGCTAGACAAGTTTGTCAAACGTTATCTGAAGTCATGCGTTAAAGCTCAAACTTCTGTTGATCCTGCATGGATTCGAGGAAGAACTCTTCCATCTCTGGATGAGTTAAGAAAGAAGGAAAAGAAGAAGAAAGAAAAGAAACTGAAGAGAAAGGCCATAGAAGCAAGACCTGATGCTAAGCATGCAAAGAAGCAGAAGAACCCCATAGATTCTCTCAAAGTACAATCTGATGATTACTTTGAAAAGCGCATTCATAAAGCTTTTCTTGCAGATTCTTCTGCCCATCCTCCTAAAAAAAAGCCTCCTCATTCTTTCATTCCATCTTCTTCCATAACCACAAACAGAAACCAACCACTTATTTCTACACATGTTCTAAACCCTCAACCACAAAATGCTATCTCTCCCCATCTTCCTTCTGAAAACATTCTCTCAAACACCTCTACCACAGATTCTTCATATTCTACCACACCTGCTTTGTTCTCAAGAGAATCAAAACCCTATAATCTTCTTTACCCTGATTATTGTTTCACCTTCAATCCTCCTGAACCCTCTATCAATTCTTGTTATTACTTTTTAATGAATAAGGTCAATATTGGTTTAGAAACTCTGAAAGCTGCTCATGAGTCCAAGATAGATCATGTTACTACCCGCAAAATGTGGAATTTCTTCAAGAAGGATATTCAGACTGATTTTCTGAACATCCAGAAGAGATGCTTGGCTGAAAGTACTGGATCTTCTGGCTACTTTCTGGAGTTAGATGATGGTAAGTACTATCACCCCATCAGAAGCTGGATATCTCTTGAGGAGGAGAAGTTTATTGATGAGCTCGAGGAAGTGCATCCACTTGCTATGGTTATGTGGAAGCCTCATTATATTGTTCTGACTGGAGACTTTCTGTCAATATTCAACTGGTTAAGGGAGAATCCCTCTGCTAAAGCACCAGATATGGTATATCCAAAAGTTGAATACCCTTCAGAACCTTCTGCTCCTCTACCTCCAAAGAATTTGGTTGAAATTCTTAAGGCTCTTGAGAATTTAGAAGCTGCACTCCCTCTTCCTGTTTATGCTGAAGTTGTTGCTGAGAATCAAGTTGTTGAGAATCATCCTGCTGAGAAACTTCCTGTTCAGGAAAATCAAGATGATGTTCTCATGATTGATGCTGCTGTTGAGAAGCCTACTCCTCTTCTGGACAATAGCTTTGACGCTTCTTCTGCTGAACCTTCTGTTCTGGTGAATACCATGAAGGCTCTTCAATAGAATCAAGCTGGTCTTGCTTCTCGTCTGAATAAGCGTGAGGATACTCACAATGAGTTTTGATCGTTTATGAAGACGCAGACTGAAAGCACTGCTGAGATTCAAAACCTTCTGGCCAAGATAGTTTCTAAGCTAGGCTAGTCGTAGTGTGTCTTGGTCTTAATTGTTTTCTTGTTTCTTGCATTTGTTTCATGCATCTGCTTCTATCCTTTTGTATCTTCTGATATTTTGTTGAATCAATGAAATCTTATCTTCTTCACTTTATGTTGTTTTATCATCTGAATCTTTTAAATGCTTTTTGATGTTATGACAAAAAGGGGGAGAAACATGATAATTGATTTGGTTTATTATATCAGTTGCTGGGATTAAGTCTCAACATTCCTAACATTATTTGCAAGTTCTATGTCTTTGAGATTTTTTGCAGGATTGAAGATATTCTGAAAAAAGCTCGACATGAGAAGAAAATACATGGGGAAATGCAACTCTATAAAGAAGCATGCTCTTGGAAAATTGAAGCTAGCTTAGTGCTGTGAAGCTTCAAGATCAAAAGCAAGAAGAATGTTCTGATATTCTCGTGGCAGAATATGCTCTGATACATTTTCTTCTCTCATATGCTCTGATACATATTATTTTTAAGAATATATCAAGTTTGCTCTGATTTTTTTTTAAGAATCTATCAAAGTTTGCTCTGATACATGTTCTTTCTTAAAAGAATGTTCTGATCCATTCATGCTCTGATTATTTTCATTTAGTTTGCTATTAAACATTTCAGGATGTAAAGATGCTCTGATACATTCAAGAATGTTCTGATTCAGTCAAGCATACTATGGATCAAGAAGAAATTCAAAGCTCTGAAGCTGTCCTATGGAAGCAAGAAGCAGAACCTCTGAATGTTCTGAAGTTCTAGGCAAAGTGAACGTCTCTACCGAAATGAAAAATACTCAGGGAAGTCTTTTATTTATAAATTCTTCGAGTATTTATTTCAGGGGGAGATTGTTAATATCAGGGGGAAACATATTCACACATTCTGATTATATGCTTATGCTACAATTGTGTAATTGTCTTTGGTCATCTGATATTCTGATTGCAAATTTATATCAATTATATATGTTTTTGTCATCATCAAAAAGGGGGAGATTGTTAGAACAAGATTTGTTCTAATCAATATTATTGTTTTGATGATAACAATGTATATGAATTTTGTATAAGATAATATGGTACTCTAATCCTTTACATTTTCCAATTCAGGAATTATATAAGGAGTACGCACAATTCAGCGCCAGAAGCACTGACTCAGAAGGTTCAAGTTTGCAACATCAGAACATGCTCTCGCAAGACATCAGAAGATGGTCTAGCAGAATCAAAACATAGTCTATGAAGCATCAGAAGAACATGAGATCAGAAAGCAGAAGCACTGAAGTTCCTATGGTATCACGCTAAAGCCCTTCAAAGTCAGAAGACAAGAAGATGCTCTGCACCAAGATGTTTGACTTTGATTATTCAAACGTTGTATCTACAAACATCAGATCAGAAGCAAGTACGAGATGCAGGCTACACTGACTAACAAAAGGAACGTTAGAAGCTACAAAAGGCAAAGTCAGTAGAAGCAGTAAAAGCAAGGCTCAAGGTAGTTGACAAAAGAGTGAAACATTAAATGCAGAGCTGTACGGAACACACAACGCATTAAATGCTCCCAACGGTCATCTTCTCAAACGCCTATTGTAACTCGGTGAACTGACTTTAAAGAAATGTTGCGGATAGCAAGAGTCGCCACAGACTTTTATTTTATCCAATTTATAGAAAGGCTAAAAGAACAGAAAAAGACCTTAAAAAGATTTTGAGTTCGGGGGTAAGTTATAAGGGAAGGTGTAAAGCACCCTTTGCATCCATGGTTTTCCATGGGCTCTTAATTGCTTAGCTCACTTTGAAAATGTTTGAATTATTTGAAAAGTAGTGTGTGAATAGAAATTTGAATAAGAACTTTAGCTTGTAAATAAGTGTAGTCTTTTTGAAAAGTATTTGAAAATTAGTGGGAAAAAGAGTTTGAATTTGAATTTGAATTTGAAAAAGAGCAAGCAATTAGTAGCAACTACCCTAAGTTTTGAAATTTGTTCTTTTAGCTTTTCAGAGTGAAAGGGTCTATCCATACCATGAGAGGGCAAGAAGTCTTTCAATTGGATGTTAAGGGTCATCGAGAAAAGTATCGTTCGCCATAAGACTGTCCCTTATTTTTAGGCATCATGCGAGGATACCTTAGCAATTGGGACAATCATCTTATTTTTTCTGAGGCAGCATCGAGGGACTAGATGATTTTCATTCTTTAAGGCAACCTTGCTTGAGGTATCCTCGGAATCGAGGGACTTGACTATTTAGTACAATTAAAGGCAACAGATAAATAAGGCAACAAGGCAACGAGAGTGATTACCCTAAAGGTGTGTGGGTGCAACAATCACGTGGTTAACTTCGATGATATTTATCTTGTAAATTAATGATCTAGATTCAGTTAATAGTCTTGCGCTCCCTAAGATTACTAACCACAGCAGAAAGGTAAAACAGTTTAATAGTCCTACACTATTACAATAAACACCTACGGGGACGGGGATTACAATAAAAACCTGTAGGGGAATGCGGAAATTAAAAGACGGAAAAATAAGAGGGATCAATAATTAGTTTTAAACATCCTTGAACGCTTTGATCTTCCTCGAACCCTCGATTGACTCTGAAAATTAAAAGAAAAATAATAGGGTGAGTGTAGGAGGGATTCATTGACTATTCGAGGCAAACCCTATTTAGGGAAAAAGGCAAACATAAAAGTAAAATAATATTTAAATAAGAAAAGGATTAAAAACTTAGCTTTCGATCCGATATGGCGCGTAATCGGAGGATCTTGAGGTAACCCTGAAAATTTGCACAAAGAAGGGAAAAGGTTAGTGCATTGACTGATCTAAACCCTAATTGATTACAAACCCTAAAAGTTTACAAACCTTAACCCTGAACCTAAAAGGGTTATTTAAGAAAACTTATTGTGACCCAAAAGGTTTATAAGGCTTAAAAATGCGTTAGTGGATAACACCTGCCTGAGGATTCTAGGGTTTATAAATGAATCGAGGTTAACAAACCTAAAAAATTAATTATTAATTTTTGATCAATTAATTAATTAAAAGTATATACAAAAATAATAATTTTTATTGCTTAAAAACAATTTTTGATAAAATGACAAAAGGTCGAATTTTCGATAAAATATAAACAATTATAAAATTAACATCATTTAGTAAATATAATTTTTTAGAAAAAATAATTTAATAAGAAAAAGAAAAACAAAATAAAATAGAGAGAAAAGTTATGTAATTAAAAGAAAATCAAAAGAATTAAAAAATAAAAAGAAAAGAATTAAAAAAGACTTAGCTCTGTGATCCACTGTGGTTGAGCTCTGGACGTCCATGGTGTACTAGCAGGTTTGGAGGCGTCGGATCTGAAGCTAGAAAGATCTGAGGGCTGTGATCCAAAAGTGTAGCGTGGACCTGCAGTGGTTAGAAGCATAGGACGCAAGAGTTGCAACTAGTGAAAAATAAATGTCCTGGGCAAGTATTGAACCCAGGATCTTACGTTTGCAGCCACACACCAATTGACATTCGTTCCAAACTTTTTAGTCATTAACCATATGACTAATAAAAATTAAATAAGAACAACTGCGCTATGTTGGAAAAGTCAAAGAAGAGACAGCCTGGGCCCACCACCTTGTACGTTGGACCAATTAGATAGTGAGAGAGAATGAGTCTCATTGACTCAAAAATACGCACGTGCCACGCTTCATTCACTTCTTCCACACTCCTGTTCATCTTCTCCCTTCACCTTACCTGCGGAAATTGTTAGGGGTTTTCCTGCGGATTTACCCGCAGAAAATTCCTTCGAAATTTCTGCAATTCGAAAACACTTAAAACAATAGCATCAATATATTAAAACGGCCCAGCTCCATGTAAAAACATCCGCTGAGTTCAAATATGGGGTTCGTTTGTCCTGAAAGTGTCTGAAAACGTGAATCCATGGTCCTTCATGTGTTGTGCCCTAACAATGGCAGGCTGTGTTTGGGACACCTCAGCTCCATTCCAATCGTTCCATTCTCTTCTAAACTTCACCCAGAACTCAAAGGCATCATGAAGTCACGTTATAATATCATGGGAAGAGAGATACGAACATTCAAAACGATGCAACAATATGTATGTTTTGGATGAGCATTATGAACAACTATAAGAACTCAAAAACAATGTGAACTTACCCTCTTTTACCTTAGGAATGATTTAAGATGGTTATTTGGCTTTGGAAACCCTTGAATCAATAGCACAAGAACTCCATCTTTCTTTGATATTTTCCACTTTGAAACCCTAGCCCTTGCTCCAAAAAATTCGTCCCCTTTGTGCCTTGAATAATATGAGTATATATAGTGAATGATTTTAGGTTACAAGTTTGGAGAGAGTCAAATAAAATCATGTGTTTTGATGGTGAGAAATTTGATTGAAAATTTGATATCTTTGTGTCAATCTCTTGCCAATCATATCTCCACAAATTTCCAATCATTTACCATGATTTCGAGGTTCAATATTTGACACAAAAATAATCTCCTCCCAATCTTTGATTATTTTTATTATTTTATTCAATTTAAATTGAATTTAAGTGATTAAATTCAAAATAAAAATAATTAAGAATAATAAAAATAAATAGAAGGGGCCTATGGGTCGTGGATAAGTTTAGAATTAAGTTTAAGAACCAAGATTTAGGCCCATGGGCTCAAAAGATCAAAATTATTCACTTTGCACTTCATGCATTTTCTCAATTTTACCCAACTTTAACCATGTGTATCTCTCTCAATTTTAACCCCATGGAGATGTTCTTGACCATTTTAGAAAGCTCAAGATATCCTTTAAATCCTCCTTTTGGTTTTATCTCAAATCAATCTTCCATGTTCATGTATGCTTTTGGTTTTATCTCAATACAAAACCCTAGTTCAGAGGCACTCGTTTAGGAGATATGTAGCTTTGAACGATTGGAGATCTTTGAGCATTTGAAAGGTGAAATGAGATGGGAAATTTTGGGATATGATACCTATAAATAGAAGTTCTGATGAGAAGCTGATACACAACTCTTGCGCAAAACTACAGAAACACTGTCAAATTCAAAAGCTCTCAAACTTCATCTTCAACCTCACTTCACTTGTAATATCTTAGTGAGATTTAAGCTTAGAACTTAAGAGAAATATCACAGCTGTGATTATAGCTTTCTAAGAAGCATTTCAATACTCTTGTAAACATTTATTTTACATTGATTTGTAAAAGGTTCCTAGAGTGATCAAGTTGTGATCAGTAAACTCTAGAAGACTTAGAAGTTTCTAAGTGTTGATTTCCTAGAGTGATCAAGGTGTGATCAGTATACTCTAGAAGACTTAGAGTGGTTCTAAGTGGATAACCATTGTAATCAAGATTGATTAGTGGATTAAATCCTTAGTTGAGGTAAATCACTCTAAGGGGGTGGACTGGAGTAGTTCCGTTAACAAGGAACCAGGATAAAAATATTGTGTTCATTGTTTTTATCTTAAGAGTTTTTAAAGTCACACTTATTCAAACCCCCCTTTATAAGTGTTTTTCTATCCTTCAGTATGTATGGTGCTTCTTTTTCCTCCGTATCGCCTTCCTTGTCCTCTTTCTCTTTCGGGTTACTTGGTTTATCTTTGGGTCTAATTTCCTCCTCAGTTGTCTTGCTAGGGCTTTGGAACATAGCAGGGTTTTTAAGCTTAGGGTCAGTCGGTTCGTCCATCTCTCTACCACTTTGCAGAATAATAGCATGAGCATGTCCATTCAGATTCGGTTGTGGCTGTCCAGGAAATGTCCCAGTAGGTGCGGCAGTAGGTGCTTGTTGTTGTGCCACTTTAGAGATTTGTGTTTCAAGCATCTTGTTGTGAGTGGCCAACACGTCTACTTTAGTCGCTAACTATTTGATTTGCTCATTAGTGTGTACGTTTTGGTTTAGGAAATCCTTATTGGTCTGAGTTTGAGTGGCTATGAAATTTTCCATCATTAATTCTAAGTTAGACTTCCCGGGGACGTTGGGAGCAGAGCGAAGGGTGCCTTTTGATATCCAGGTAGTACTGATCAGTGCATTTTAATGCACGTTCTTCCATGTTTGTACTCAAGTATTTCTTCGGTTTGTTTTATTTATTTTTATGTTTTAATATGTTTTTATATTTTATTTTATTTTTGCACTTATTTGTTTTTCGTATTAATTTTTCAGCAATAACAGTCTGCACGGAAACGATCATATCTGGAGTTCCAGGAGTCCGATTGAGGCGTTCTAATAATCGCCGGAAAGCTAAGAGAAAGAGCTACAATTCTTATGTTTGAGTCAAAGTCAGAATCGGACTGTAGAAGGGCCAGAATATGCGTTGAAGTTGCTGCACTAGCTTTAGTTAAGTTTCGGGTTAATTGGTTTTGGGCCTGGGTCGTATGTTTGACCCAGTTGGATTGTAAAACGGGTCGTGGCTTTGACTTAGGTTAGGCAGCCGCGGTTACTGTTCATCTATCTTCCATTCACGAATTTTAGAGGGCTTTTCACGATTTGCTATGGAGAACTAAACCATCCGGACGGATTTACTGTATTCAGGTTCAATGCTTTGAGTTTGTTATAACTACAATTAGATTTCTAATCCTTTCAATAATATTATATGATCATTGTTTGCTTAATTCGATTTTCTTATAATATTGTTGATTTAATTTGGATTGATACATGTTCTTGAATTTTGATCGCAATTCGACTCTGCTTAACCGTTGAATTGCGATATCTTTAACCGTATGCTTAATCCGGCAATAGGGATATATATCTTACGATGTCGATCACGCTTGTTGAATGATATTGTGTTCAAATAGGATAGAGATCGTAGTTGTATCAATCGATGATAAGTAGAACCCGAAACAGTGAATTCGTTTGCATTTTAATCACTTATTTCAAAACAGCTTATTTTCAGAATCACTTATTTTAAGCACTTTTTTTCTGTAATTCGACCACCAAACCAACCCCCCCTTAATCGATTTAGCTTTTAGTTAATAAAAATCAAGAATCCTTGCGATACGACTCGAGCCATTGTCGCTATACTATGTTTTTGAAAACTACTCGTTTTGACCCGCGAGCGACAGCGGATCAAATTGGCGCCGTTGCCGGGGATTCTTGTGAATATTAACTGATATTAGAGTCTTAGGTGTAGTGTTTGTGCGTTTTGGCCATAGGTTCCTCTCGGTTTCGGCCATAACGCCTCTAGAGTCGAAAAAATCGGTTTTTGGGAAAATTTCACCGTTTCGAAAATCTGTCCCGACAGTTAGGTGTGAAAAAAATCCCTGATCAAAAGTCACCTACTACAGAGTAGTTACGTGACAAATTTTTCAAATCGCGAAAAAAGCCTTTTTACTATTTTTAATGATTTATTTTTTGTTTTCATAGAGTCGAAAAATTCCGAAAAAAAATATCAAAATTCTATTTTTACGTCATTAGATTATTTTCGGTGTCAGTTTATTTTTTTGAATTATTTTTAATCGATTTGCTTCATTGTGTTTGTTTTAGGGACATAGTTGGCATTTTCACGATTGTTGCTGCATTGCTGTGCACTAGTCCTGGCTACTAGGTCTTCCTGTCCTGAACTTGTTGCTTTTGATCCTAAGGTAGAGAGAACCTTGCACACACTTCGTAGAGCAGGCCAGGCTAGCAATAGTTCACCTTCACCGACCATAGCTGAGTCTGATTCCGAGTCTAATTATTTGCATAATTTGTTTGATTCTGATTCTGAACTTGCTTTTGAAATGGCTGAAAATAGAACTCTGAGGCAACTTGCAGCCCCTGATGTTAATTATAATGGCTTGTGTATTGAATATGATGCTGTTGCTGTTCCTTTTGAATTAAAATCGGGTTTAATACACTTGTTGCCAAAGTTTAATGGTCTTGCAGGTGAGGATCCACACAAACATTTGAAGGAATTCCAGGTGGTGTGCTCTACACCATTGAAGCCTGAAGGGATCACTGAAGATCATATCAAACTTCGTGCTTTTCCTTTTTCTTTGCAGGGTGCAGCGAAGGACTGGATATATGATCTTGAACCGAATTCAATCACAAGCTGGAATGCTCTGAAGAGAGTGTTCTTGGAGCGATACTTTCCTGCCTCTAGAGCTGCTTCAATCCGAAAAGAGATTTGTGGCATTAGACAAGACAACGAGTCATTGGCTGAATACTGGGATAGGTTCAAGAAGTTGGTTTCAAGCTACCCTCAACATCAGATTACCGAGCAACTTCTCATTCAGTACTTTTATGAGGGGTTGTTACCTATGGATAGAAACATTCTTGATGCTGCTAGTGGTGGAGCACTTGTTGACAAAACTCCAGCTGCTGCCAGGGCCCTCATTGAAAATATGTCCCTAAATTCCCAGCAGTTCACCACTCGAACCAATTCTGTCCAAACCAAGGGTGTACATCAAATTCAAGGCTCCTCAAACAGAGCTTTAGAAACCAGACTTGATGAGCTTACCGCTTTAGTTAAACAACTTGCAGTAGCGAAACCTCAAACAGCAACTGTATGTGGTATTTGTACAGCTCATGATCACCCCACTGATACTTGTCCTCTTCTGAAAGATGATACTGTTACCGAGCTGCCTCAAGCTTATGCAGCCAACCTTTACAACCAGAACAGGTACAACAACACCCCTGACTTGTCTACCAACAAATATCACCCCAATTGGAGGAATCATCCCAACCTTCGATATGGAAATCAGCAGCCTTCCCAACAACAGCTTACCGTTCCATTACCCCAGCCACATCACACCCCTCCAGCTACTACTTCCGGACCATCCTTGGAAGATCTTGTTAAGCAAATGGCCGTGAACAACCTTCAGTTTCAACAAAGAACTGACACTAGCATTCAGACCTTGACCACACAGATGGGACAACTTGCTACTCAAATAAATAATATGCAAGCTCAAGGTTCGAACCAACTTCCAGCACAAACCGTTGTCAATCCGAATGGTAATGCTAATGTGAGTGCTATTTCTTTGAGATCCGGAAAGGTTACATAACCAGCCCCTGAAAAAAATAAAAAAATCATTGAGGTAACTTCTGAACTTTCTTCTTCTGAACCTCCTCCAGCTGAGCTTTCTTCTCCTTCTTCTGTTGTGGTCGGAACTGAAAAAAATAAAGAAAGGGAGTATGTGCCACCAGTTCCTTTCCCGCATAGAGTTCTGAAAAATAAAAGAATTGAGGAAGGAGACAAAGAAAAAGAAATTCTGGATATGTTCAGAAAAGTAGCGGTAAATATTCCGCTTCTTGATGTGATTAAGCAGGTTCCAAGGTATGCAAAGTTTCTGAAGGATTTGTGTACAAACAAGAGAAAGGTAAAAGGAAGTGACAGAGTCAACTTGGGAAGAAGCATCTCTGCTTTCATTCAGCCCGAACAAAGTGTTTCGGCCATCTCTCAGGTCTTGCCTCAAAAGTGCAAAGACCCGGGAACTTTTACTATTCCTTGTACCATCGGGGATAAGAAATTTGATAACTGTTTGCTTGATTTAGGAGCGGGCATTAAAGTTATGCCTACTTCTATTTATAATAACCTTTGCCTTGGTCCCATGCAGCATACAGGTTTAATCGTTCAACTGGCGAACAGGAGCAATGCACGTCCCACCGGCATAGTGGAAGACGTCCTCGTTCAAGTTAACGATTTAATTTTTCCTGCAGATTTTTACATTCTGGACATGGAAGGAGAGACTAAGTCAAGCAGAGCTCCCATCATCTTAGGAAGACCGTTCATGAAAACGGCAAAGACAAAAGTTGATGTTGATGATGGAACCATGTCCATGGAATTTGGTGACATCGTCGCAAAATTTAATATCTTCGATGCCATGAAACACCCTGTGGAGGAGCATTCGGTTTTTAACATTGAGTTGATTTCTGAACTAGTTGATGAGAGTTATTCTGAATTATTTGCATTTGATTTTCCATCTCTCTCTGATTTTGATGATGATTATTCATGTCCTGACTGCACTGACACTAACGTTTGTGTCCTTTGTGCTGAGATTGATGCTTCCTTGCAGCCTGATACATTTCCTACAGGTGAAGTTGTTACCGATGAGGCTGTTCTTGCCGTCGATGCTCTTGACATCCCGGCTGCCCCAAGCCTTCCATCCATCATTCAACCCCCGTCCTTAGAGCTAAAAGAGCTCCCTGGGAACCTGAAATATGCTTACTTGGAGCATAATGAAAAACTTCCTGTTATTATCTCTTCTAACCTTGATTTAAATCAAGAAGACAGACTTTTGCAGGTATTGAAGAGGCACAAGAAAGCAATCGGGTGGACATTAGCCGACCTTCCAGGTATTAGTCCTTCGATGTGTATGCACAGGATTTTACTTGAGGATGGAGCGAAAACAGTAAGGCAGCCCCAAAGGAGGCTTAATCCTTTGATTCTTGATGTTGTAAAGAAAGAGGTAACCAAACTCTTGCAAGCAGGTATCATTTATCCTATCTCTGACAGTAAGTGGGTAAGTCCAGTGCAGGTTGTACCTAAGAAATCTGGACTCACAGTGGTTAAAAATGAAAAGAATGAACTTGTTCCCACTAGAGTCCAGAACAGCTGGAGAGTTTGTATTGATTACAGGAGACTGAACCAGGCTACTAGAAAGGATCACTTTCCTTTGCCGTTCATTGACCAGATGCTTGAACGGCTAGCTGGTAAATCACATTATTGTTTTCTTGATGGTTTTTCAGGTTACTTTCAGATTCATATTGCACCTGAAGATCAAGAAAAGACCACTTTCACGTGCCCATTCGGTACATTTGCTTACAGGAAGATGCCTTTTGGCCTCTGCAATGCTCCTGGCACTTTCCAACGATGCATGATGAGTATTTTCTCTGATTTTATTGAAAATTGCATGGAAGTGTTTATGGATGACTTTACTGTTTATGGTTCTTCTTTTGATGCATGCTTGAACAGTTTAAGCTTGATTTTAGAAAGATGCATCGAGACTAACCTTGTGTTGAATTATGAAAAGTGTCATTTTATGGTTGAGCAGGGAATTGTTCTTGGTCATATTATTTCTGAAAAAGGAATTTCTGTTGACCCTGCTAAGATTGATGTGATTTCTACACTGCCTTACCCTTCTTGCATTCGCGAGATTCGTTCTTTTCTTGGTCATGCAGGTTTTTACAGGCGTTTCATCAAGGATTTCAGCAAGATAGCTCTTCCGCTGTCGAACTTGTTGAAGAATGACGTCACTTTTGATTTTGATGACAAATGCAAACAAGCGTTTGACTTCTTGAAGAAAGCATTGACCTCTGCTCCCATCATTCAGCCCCCTGATTGGACACTTCCTTTTGAGCTTATGTGTGATGCTTCCAATTATGCAGTTGGGGCTGTCCTTGCACAAAGAGTTGACAAGGCTGCCCATGTTATTTACTATGCTTCTAGGACTTTAGATTCTGCACAGTCTAATTACACTACCACTGAAAAAGAACTTCTAGCTATTGTTTTTGCTCTTGACAAATTCAGATCTTATTTGCTAGGTTCCAAGGTTGTTGTTTTTACTGACCATGCAGCTTTAAAGTACTTGCTGAAGAAGCCGGATGCAAAACCAAGATTAATTCGGTGGATGTTGCTGCTCCAAGAGTTTAATGTCGAGATTAAAGACAAAAGTGGAGCTGAGAACTTAGTGGCTAACCACTTGAGCAGGATAGAGAGAGATGAAGATCCTTTTCCTATTAAGGATGATTTTCCTGATGAGCAGTTGTTTCTTTTGCATGGGATTACGCCTTGGTTTGCTGACATTGTTAATTTTCTTGTTGCTGGTGTTTTTCCTACAGGTGCATCTAGATCACAGGTTCACAAACTCAAAAGTGATGCCAAATATTATGTTTGGGATGATCCATATCTATGGAAGTTTGGTAGTGATCAGGTAATCAGGAGATGTGTCCCCGACAATGAGATTGAATCTATTTTAAAATTTTCTCATGCATCTCAAGTCGGCGGACATTTCGGTCCTCAAAGGACTGCAAGAAAGGTCCTTGATTCAGGCTTCTATTGGCCAACTATTTTTAAGGACGCTTTTGAGATTTATCGCACTTGTAAAGAGTGCCAGATAGCAGGTACCAACATCACTCGCAAGAGTGAAATGCCTCAACATCCTATGCTTTTCTGTGAGGTATTTGATGTATGGGGGATCGATTTCATGGGTCCCTTTCCTGTATCATTTGGTTTCCTTTACATTTTGCTTGCTGTTGACTATGTTTCAAAGTGGGTGGAAGCTATCCCCACTAGGACTAATGATTCTAAAGTTGTTGCAGAGTTTGTCAGGTCTAATATCTTTTGCAGGTTTGGAATACCGCGAGCTATCATAAGTGACCAAGGCACTCATTTCTGTAACCGCACCATGGAAGCCTTACTCCGAAAGTATGGAGTTGTGCACAGAGTCTCTACTGCATATCACCCACAGACTAATGGGCAAGCTGAGATCTCCAACAGGGAGATCAAACAGGTTTTAGAGAAAATGGTGCAGCCAAACAGGAAAGACTGGAGCCGTCGTCTAGAAGACGCACTTTGGGCTCAAAGGACAGCTTTCAAGACACCCATTGGGATGTCTCCTTATCGACTTGTTTTTGGTAAGGCGTGTCATCTTCCTGTTGAGATAGAACACCGTGCTTTTTGGGCGGTGAAGAGTTGTAATTTGGAGATGCAACAAGCAGGTATTGAAAGAAAACTCCAATTGCAACAGTTGGAAGAGCTTAGATTAGAGGCTTATGAGAGCTCTAGGATTTATAAAGAAAAAACTAAGCACTTCCATGATAAAATGATTTCTAGGAAGGAATTTTCTGTGGGCCAACAGGTTTTACTGTTTAACTCCCGCCTTAAGCTAATGGCTGGGAAACTTCGATCCAAATGGATTGGCCCCTTTGTTGTTACTAATGTTTTCCCTCATGGTGCAGTAGAAATAAAAAGTGCAGGTACTGACAAAGTCTTCAAGGTTAACGGGCAGCGGCTGAAGTTATTCCATGAAAGTCCGGTGCCTGAAGATGTCAGCATAGAGGAGCTTTCTTTAGAAGCACCTGACTACACTGCAACTTGATCAGGGAGTCCTTATTTCCTTCTCTCTACTTTATTAGTAATGTCTTTTCATTGAGGACAATGCTTAGTTTAAGTGTGGGGGAGGAAATTGTGTGTTTTATTTGTTTTTTTTTGTGTGTTAGTATTTTGTTTAATTTCAATAAAAAATGCATCTTCTTGAAAGTTTTAGGCTACACACTGATTTGAGTCGGGTTTGCGGAGACTTGGGAAAAATTCACAAGATCGGTATCGTTCTAACACCGTAAGTCTCCTGCATACGGAAATTGATTTGAATTTGTTATTATGTTTTAGCCTTAATTTCTCATTCTTTGACAGCTCTTGAGTAGTTTATTTCAGCAGTCGGCACCATCTCTCACACACTTTACGCAGGAAGCCGATGAATATAAGTGAATGTTCCGGAAAGAAAAGAAAAAAAAGAGAAAAGAAAAAGGTAATACACCTTCTAAGTTTGGTGACCCTCACCCGGTCACTTAACCCAACGGTTGTGTAATCTTCAAAAAAAAAAGTTTTCAAAACTCTTTGTTAGTTGGTTCAGCGGTTTCTGGTGCTGAACTTGGTAGGGAGGATTACGGTCCGATCCCCCGCAACTACATCTGAGTAAGCAAAGGGTTATGCCACGCAAGTACCGGAACCCCGTGCAAAAGGATCAGAGTCACTAACCGGTTGTCCTGCTATAAGTGTGTGGAGATAACGGGCTTAATGTGATTG
The DNA here is from genome assembly GCF_029867415.1 of Vicia villosa. Lineage (NCBI taxonomy): Eukaryota > Viridiplantae > Streptophyta > Magnoliopsida > Fabales > Fabaceae > Vicia > Vicia villosa. Next base: position 19,678 of record NW_026705808.1, on the reverse strand, counting down.
CGCCTGAATGAAAAAGAGCAAAAAGGATGAGTAAGTTAGGCTATGGTATAGTAATATGATTTGAATTGGTTTGTGTATTTAGGAGCCTTATGTCTGCATATTTGTGGTTAGTGTTCTTACGATGTCCTTAGTGTGCAAGATTAGTACCTATCGATGCAAACTTACCCGAAGAAGATTTGTAGCCTAGGATGAGTAACTGTTGATGTATTTCTGCTTTCTTTTCATTTTGCTCGGAGTGCAAAAGTTCAAGTGTGGGGGAATTTGATCAGTGCATTTTAATGCACGTTCTTCCATGTTTGTACTCAAGTATTTCTTCGGTTTGTTTTATTTATTTTTATGTTTTAATATGTTTTTATATTTTATTTTATTTTTGCACTTATTTGTTTTTCGTATTAATTTTTCAGCAATAACAGTCTGCACGGAAACGATCATATCTGGAGTTCCAGGAGTCCGATTGAGGCGTTCTAATAATCGCCGGAAAGCTAAGAGAAAGAGCTACAATTCTTATGTTTGAGTCAAAGTCAGAATCGGACTGTAGAAGGGCCAGAATATGCATTGAAGTTGCTGCACTAGCTTTAGTTAAGTTTCGGGTTAATTGGTTTTGGGCCTGGGTCGTATGTTTGACCCAGTTGGATTGTAAAACGGGTCGTGGCTTTGACTTAGGTTAGGCAGCCGCGGTTACTGTTCATCTATCTTCCATTCACGAATTTTAGAGGGCTTTTCACGATTTGCTATGGAGAACTAAACCATCCGGACGAATTTACTGTATTCAGGTTCAATGCTTTGAGTTTGTTATAACTACAATTAGATTTCTATTCCTTTCAATAATATTATATGATCATTGTTTGCTTAATTCGATTTTCTTATAATATTGTTGATTTAATTTGGATTGATACATGTTCTTGAATTTTGATCGCAATTCGACTCTGCTTAACCGTTGAATTGCGATATCTTTAACCGTATGCTTAATCCGGCAATAGGGATATATATCTTACGATGTCGATCACGCTTGTTGAATGATATTGTGTTCAAATAGGATAGAGATCGTAGTTGTATCAATCGATGATAAGTAGAACCCGAAACAGTGAATTCGTTTGCATTTTAATCACTTATTTCAAAACAGCTTATTTTCAGAATCACTTATTTTAAGCACTTTTTTTCTGTAATTCGACCACCAAACCAACCCCCCCTTTAATCGATTTAGCTTTTAGTTAATAAAAATCAAGAATCCTTGCGATACGACTCGAGCCATTGTCGCTATACTATGTTTTTGAAAACTACTCGTTTTGACCCGCGAGCGACAGCGGATCAAGTACACCAGGTGCTTGACCAGGTGCGTGTAAGGCATTATTGTTCTTATACGAGAAGTTAGGGTGATTCTTCCATCCTGGGTTATATGTGTTTGAGTAAGGGTTTCCTTGAGCATAGTTCAATTGTTCGGGGGAAACTTCTGCCAAAAGATGGCACTCGGGGGCGGCATGTTCAGACATCCCGCATATTTCGCAATTTGAGGAAACAGCAGCCACGGCGACTACAGGTGCTACAGTGAGGTTTTCGATCTTCTAAGTTAGGGCATCGACTTTGGCGTTAACGCGGCCGAGGCTACTTATCTCGTACATACCACTATTCGTTGAAGATTTCTCTCCAGAAGTTTTCTCCAACTGAGCTCTATCGCTTCCCCATTGATAATGGTTTTGAGCCATACTCTCGATAAGTGTGTAGGCATTGGCATATTCTTTGTCCATCAATGCGCCACCTGCAGCGGCGTCAATTGTAAGTCTCGTGTTGTAGAGGAGACCATTATAGAAGGTATAGGTAATTAACCATTGTTCTAATCCATGATGGGGACAGAGTCTCAGCATGTCCTTGTACCTCTCCAACGCTTCGAATAAGGACTCGTTATCTTTTTGTCTGAACCCATTGATCTGGGCTCTTAGCATGGCGGTCTTACTAGGTGGAAAATATCGTGCCAGGAAGAATTTCTTAAGTTCATTCCAAGTAGTGACAGAATTTGCGGGTAAAGACTGGAGCCAAGCTCTAGCTCTATCCCTCAGTGAAAAATGAAAAAGGCGCAGTCGGATATGTAAATTCTGGTAAGACAGACTCGGAATGTCATACGCAATATCACGACACCTTTTCTGTCATCAGCTTAGCTGAGGCAGTACAAACAGATACCCCTAATTTTGATTACTTCTTGCATTCAGAAGTCCATGAGTGCCGGGATCGTATTAGTTCAGTTAACATAAATAACTCTGCTTAGCAGAGGTTCTGTGACAGCACAGTCATTAAACCAAACACTAATGTCATGCACGATGTTATGACATCCAAACTGAACAAACATATAAACAATGCAGAAACATAAACAACACACATAATTGTGTTGTCAGTTTTGTTCTAACTAACCTACTCTGGGGGCAACCAAGCCTGGAAGGAAATCCACTATCAGTAGTCTTAATTTGAAGCTAAACTCCCCCGTTTACAACTTCGCACTTAAACCCTGCCCAATGCAATTTCTACCTAGGTTCTCCCTTGATATGGAATATCTCCATTCCACTCCCAATCATAGCAATGATGTCTAGCAGTCAACAACTCAGGCACTGCATCGACAGCCTAATTCCCGGCACTCTAAACACAAATAAACCTTCACTCATTGCTTAAAGCTTCCTCCAAGAACAAACCTTCACTCATTGCTTCACAGCTTCGGAGTGATTACACCAAACCTCTCACCTACAGGTTTTGAGGCACAAATCAGTGACCATCCCACACACCGGGTGGTTCACCTACACGGCTAACCCTAGAGACTACATTTTCCTAGCTTTGGTTATTAGCTCTACAAAATTAGGTTACAAAGATTTCTATTTATAACCTGATCCCAGTTGGACTTGGGTTTACAAATATGCAGAAAATATTCTGCTACAAATAAGGTCTTTAATCATAAGTTTCCTAATTTATCTCCTAAATTAGAAACCGTTGAATCCTCAATCTTCAGATTTGATTCTACAATATTCTGACTCGATTCTTTGACCTTTAAATATGCGCCACATAGGATTATATAATATTCATAGAATATTCTGTATCTGTTTTAAACCAAAATGAATCTTTTTTCCTCAGTTCTACAGGCGCGATGTCATGGTTGAAGTCATGACATGCCATATAACATCTTGCTTTAGTACCTGTTTTGTTCTTTTCATATTTGCAAGACTTATACAATATTACTTTCTGCTGCTATTATGTTTTAGTCTAGCATGGATGCCAATAAGACAATTCTTCATAGCAGAACATCAACAATCTCCCCCTTTGGCTTATTTTGGCTAAAACTTACATTGATCAAGAGCAGGTGCTTCAACTTTCAAGGCATCAGGAAGAACGGTCTTTTACATTCTCAGAATTGGGACTTCTGTTCTTCACTGCTTAACCACATCATAACATCTTCAATTCACTCTGTCTTTAGATTTTTCTTTTGTTTCTTTTGACAGTAGTAAAATCAGCATGCTATGTACCATCTCTCCCCCTTTTTAGCCATAATATGACAAAGCTTGAACCAATGTCATACCTTTGAAGTTCAACACCTTCATGCAACACTCGTACATGAGGAGGACGATGGATGGTGGCCTTTGTCTGCGAGGACTATAGGTGACAATATGAAAACCCATTCCTTCTAGCTCGAGGTCCAAGATGAAGCTTGAATGAGTTTCTGTCATCCTTCCTCGTAACTCAGAACACAAATCACAATTGTGTTCATAACTTAGATCATAAATTACAATTAAAATGACTCCATTATTGAAGGCTGAATAAGGAGAAACATTTTCGTTGTTATTTGTGAAATACCACTGGTAGAGACACATGATTTCTCCACCCTGTGCTTTTCTGGATAGATTTTGGTAAATGCATCCATCATAATACCAAACCTGCACGCACCCAACACGAACACACACGAAACACATCTTGAGAGATTTGATTTCTGAAGCCTGTTGGGAAGATGCTAATTTATAGCCATTTGAGATCATAGGTATTAATGATGGTCTTTGGTCTTGTTCAATGGTCAACCGATTAAATAAGAAACAATTCCAAAAGCAATTACTTTTTCCAAAGCAATTTTTGACTGTTTTCTTCTGATAGGAGTTATCTTTAATCCAGCGCATGCATAGTCATTGATTGAACTTTACACCGGCCACTGACGAGAAGAGATAAACCCAATGCAGTTTTCTTTGTTTGACCCTGAAGAATTAATGTTTTTAACTATGTCATGACATCCTGTCACACATTGTCCCTCTTTTACCCCTTAAGCACAATGCTCAAGATCTTTTTAAGAGGTTTTGACAAATCTTCCAATGAACCAAGTAATAGACCTCTCACTTACTCTACTGACTCACTAGTCATAGACTTCTGTTGTTATGATTATCTTTAAACTGTTTACAGCAACTGTGAAGAGCCTTCCACCACCTATTGAAGCATGCAGCCACTAGACCAGATAAAGAATTGTGGATACCAGATGCACATGGTTGGGTTCAACCATTCCCAGATAACTGACTGCAATGATACATCTTGTTATATAAACCTTTTCATAAGAAACTCCCTCTAACTGAGTTGAAAAGCTTCTGCTAACTTGGAACATCTTCATTAAGATGGTAGAGTATAACAGACCAAGATAATTTTCTAGAATTATATCTTGAACTAAGAAGTCACTCCCCCTATCTGAGATAGTTTGAGCTTCCCCAATGGAATAAGTTTGAAATGATGAATGGAAAATATAAGACTCATCTTAATATCTTCAAGAGCAGCACCCTCTGTTCAACAATCCTGCTGAACACACTCACTATAGCAAATTTTTTCCTTAAAAAAAAATACTCACATCAGAAATTAGATGTTATAACATCTTGTATAACATTAGAATACAGTTGAGCTGTTTAGTACATCCCATTAACTCCACTTCTCTTTCTGCAACAGATTCAAGTCTACCACCTTGTCTTCACCTGAAATAGTCAACTGATGACCCTTTGACACTAGGTGTTTCCATAGAAAGGTTGCCACAGACCACAATAAAGAACTACCACTTCTTCCACTGTTGATCATTACCCTGCCATGTTTCAATCAGATCATGGTCTTCTAAGACAAACTGAGCTCCTCCTTGATAGAACTAGAAGAATCCTCTTTTATCTTTAGCTATGTTGATCATCTCACCAAACTTCTGTCTTCATAGTCATACTCACTAATGAAGTCTTCATCATGAAAGTAAACACGTATTTCTAGAACATGTTACAATCACCGAGATCAGAATGTGCCCATTCTAATCCACATTAAGTCAGAACTGTCACTTCAGACATTAATGTTGCTTCTTCATTCTTCACATATAGTGATGTTGTGACATCACACAAGACATTAGTTTATCAGACTTAGAATTTCATCCATTCCTCTGAGTGTTCCTTTTCCTACACTGGTTGATGTCTTGTCTTGCTTCATTCCCCCCCTGAGGATTACAACATAAGGATGTTATGAATGATTGTCCTTACCCTTGAAGCATTCTTCATTTGGAACTTGCCACTTTTTCCAAGTTTGGAATCCTTCGTTTGCTAGCTACACAAGATCAATACTGCCACTTCTTGTACCTTGAAGTAGAAGAAACTTCTGAATAGCCCTGAACTTGTCTTTAACAGATAGGTCTGAACCTAAACTTTACAGCCAACCATTGCCCTTCTTAATGCTTTAAGAGAAGATAACACAGAACTATAATTGATACATAATTCAAACCAGACCATGGATACTTAATACACATACTCATCTCCCGGCAGAGTATATGAGTCTTGTATTCAGGCTGTACATTTAATAAGTACTAATTCTTCCGTCAAAGTACCTATTAGACACTCAGATAGAATTTACTGCTCACACCAGATCCTTCTAAATGATTTCTTCTTCATACATAAGAGCATTCTTCTTGGCAATGATGTTTTAACATCTGTTAAGAAATCATTTATTAAGGCTCTTAGGATCTCACACTCATCATCCTTTTTCATGTACCTTGAGGAAAGACAGAGAAAGCACGACACACACCATCAACTCAGCTACACATCAGTCATGATTAAGGGATAATATATGCCATATCTCAGTAGACTTTTCTTCAGACTTTCATTTTGATTTTGAGATAATGGATGTCACAATCTGTAACAGAGGAGATTCCCTCAATAAGGTTTCTGGAACAGATTCACTTATGACATAACACATGAAAACAACTCAGATTCTTCACAGCAATCTGATTCCCTTAAATCATCACACAATATTCAAAATCATATTTCACTGTGAAAGAGACACAGTATTCAATTTTCACCATTAACTGTTCTATGGTTAAGAAAACATTCCACATATCTGGTTCCTTTAATCAGAAGAGAATACCAGATATAAGCTCATCTTGAATTCTTCATACAGGTCTTAAAAAAACTAAATGAATCCTTTTATTTTCACTGAGCTTTACTCCCATATTCCCATATATATGCCCGAAATAAATTGACAATTGGGATGGAAGGTTCGGTTGATTGTATTCTGACCAATCAACACACAAGGCAGATGTCTCCTCTTCCAGATCAGGAGTAGGTTCCAAGCGAATGTACTCACACTACATTAGTTTAGGACCAGAACATCTGTTCTTCAACTGGTAGCTGCATACCAGTTCTTAATGTCCCAACATCAGATAGGACATCTGTTCCTCCTTCTAGGAACACCTCAACCTTGAAGATTTCAAGGTGCTCACTTGCAGATATTTATGAATATCATTGATCAGTTTACACTCATCAGCTCTAATAAACCATGTGAGTATGAGTGGACTTGAGAGATTACTCAAGTATCTTTGACACTTTAATTATAGCTGTCAATACCTGCCATACATTCTGTTGAACCATCATAACCCTAGGGTTTCTCAGAGACTATGCAGCGGAAAATAGTCATATATCAACAGAATTCACACAATGCTTACTTCACTAACCAGTGGTAAGCATGACAGCCAAGGATTGAAGCTGAACAATCCAACACAAAAAGACCGAACCAATGTTCTGACCAAAAAGAAACAGATAAGCACAAAGATCACCTTATCATTCACTTCACTCCCGCATGATGTTTCTGATATTCTTCTTCTGTACTTTGCTATATGCTGAATAGATCAATACAAATTCTTCACTCCCGCATGAAACCTTTGGATATCCTTGAATCCAGCAACACCATCTTCTCTTGCCAAGAGAGTTCACCTATTTTGATCAGATTGGTTTAATCTACCACACATAGGTCCATCCTCCACTTCTAGGGACCATACAATATGAACAGAAATGTTCAAACAATCTTCTACCTTCAGCAACCAAAAAGTATCCCTTATGGATCTCATCCAGAAACAGACAGGATGCCTGCTCTGATACCAATTGAAAATTCTAGTAAGACAGACTCAGAATGTCATACGCAATGTCACGACACCTTTTCTGTCATCAGCTGAGCTGAGGCAGTACATACAGATCCCCCTAATTTTGATTACTTCTTGCATTCAAAAGTCCATGAGTGCCGGGATCATATTAGTTCAGTTAGCACAAATAACTCTGCTTTGCAGAGGTTCTGTGACAGCACAGTCATTAAACCAAACACTAATGTCATGCACGATGTTATGACATCCAAACTGAACAAACAAATGAACAATGCAGAAACATAAACAACACACATAATTGTTCACCCAGTTCGATTCTAACTAACCTACTCTAGGGGCAACCAAGCCAGGAAGGAAATCCACTATCAGTAGTCTTAATTTGAAGCTAAACTCCCACGTTTACAACTTCGCACTTAAACCCTACCCAATGCAATCTCTACCTAGGTTCTCCCTAGATATGGAATATCTCCATTTCACTCCCAATCATAGCAATGATGTCTAGCAGTCAACAACTCAGCCACTGCATCGACAGCCTAATTCCCATCACTCTAAACACACATAAACACAATATCAACTTGAAGTTGCTTAAAAGCTTCCTCCAAGAACAAACCTTCACTCATTACTTCACAGCTTCTGAGTCATTACACTAAACCTCTCACCTAAAGGTTTTGAGGCACAAATTAGTGACCATCCCACACACCGGGTGGTTCACCTACACGGCTAACCCTAGAAACTACATTTTCCTAGCTCTGGTTATTAGCTCTACAAAATTAGGTTACAAAGATTTCTATTTATAACCTGATCCTAGTTGGACTTGGGCTTACAAATATGCAGAAAATATTCTGCTACAAATAAGGTCTTTAATCATAAGTTTCCTAATTTATCTCCTAAATTAGAAACCGTTGAATCCTCAATCTTTGGATTTGATTCTTCAATATTCTGACTTGATTCTTTGACCTTTAAATATGCGCCACATAGGATTACATAATATTCATAGAATATTCTGTATCTGTTTTAAACCAAATTGAATCTTTCTTCCTCAGTTCTGCAGGCGTGATGTCATGGTTGAAGTCATGACATTCCATATAACATCTTGCTTTAGTACCTATTTTGTTCTTTTCATATCTGTAAGACTTATACAATATTACTCTCATGTTTGAGCATTTCCTTCATGAGTCATTTTCAAGGACTCATATATGTCATAGGCCGTTTCCCTGTTAGATATCTTCTCATACTCAGCATGAGAGATAGCATTCAGCAAAACAGTTCTGCATTTATGATGATTCCTGAAAAGCTTCTTCTGATCATCGCTCATTTCTTGCCTTGTCAGCTTTACGCCACTGGCATTTACCGGATGTTTGTAACCATCCATCAGAAGATCCCATAGATCACCATCTAGACCAAGAAAGTAACTTTCCAGTTTATCTTTCCAGTATTCAAAGTTTTCACCATCAAATACCGGCGGTCTAGTATAACCATTGTTACCGTTGTGTTGCTCAGCAGAGCTAGATGTAGATGTAGACTTTGCAGTTTCATCAGCCATCTTTTACTGAAGCGTTTTTCTCTTCCTGAATCTTTTCTAAACACGGTTAAGTGCTTGCACCTTAGAACCGGCGCTCTGATGCCAATTGAAGGATAGAAAAACACTTAGAAAGGGGGGGTTTGAATAAGTGTAGCTTTAAAAACTTGACCGATAAAAATAAATTGCACAGTTATTTTTATCCTGGTTCGTTGTTAACTAAACTACTCCAGTCCACCCCCGCAGAGATGATTTACCTCAACCGAGGATTTAATCCACTAATCGCACGGATTACAATGGTTCTCCACTTAGTCAGCAACTAAGTCTTCCAGAGTCTTCTGATCACACACTGATCACTCCAGGAACAACTGCTTAGATACCCTCTAAGACTTTCTAGAGTATTCTGATCCACACGATCACTCTAGTTACAACCTGCTTAGATAACCTCTAAGACTTCCTAGAGTATTCTGATCCACACGATCACTCTAGTTCCTTACAACTTAATGTAATCAAATCTAAGAGTATTACAATTGCTTCTTAAAAGCTATAATCACAAACTGTGATATTTCTCTTAACGTTTAAGCTTAATCTCACTAATATATTACAACAGCATTGTAGTGAGCTTTGATGAAGATGAAGATTCTGAGCTTTGAATAGAACAGTGTTTCAGCAAGTTAATATGAGTTGTTTTGTTCAGAATCGTTAACCTTGCTTCTCATCAGAACTTCATATATATAGGCGTTGGAGAAGATGACCGTTGAGTGCATTTAATGCTTTGCGTGTTCCGTACATCATCGCATTTAATGTTATACGCTTTTGTCAACTACCTCGAGCCTTGTTCACGCTGTGTCTACTGACGTTGCCTTTAATAGCTTCTAACGTTCCTTTTGTCAGTCAGCGTAGCCTGCCACTTGTACTTCCTTCTGATCTGATGTTTGTGAATACAACGTTTGAATATCATCCGAGTCAAACAGCTTGGTGCAAAGCATCTTCTGATCTTCTGACCTTGAAGTGCTTCTGTGCGTGATACCATCAGAACTTCAGTGCTTCTGATCTCATGTTCTTCTGATGCTTCCATAGACCCATGTTCTGATTCTGCTTCGACCATCTTCTGATGTCTTGCCAGACCATGTTCTGATGTTGCATGCTGAACCCTTGAGACAAAGCTTCTGAGCGCTGAATTATGCATACTCTTTATATATTTCCTGAAAAGGAAATTGCATTGGATTAGAGTACCATATTATCTTAAGCAAAATTCATATTATTGTTATCATCAAAACTAAGATAATTGATCAGAACAAATCTTGTTCTAACAATCTCCCCCTTTTTGATGATGACAAAAACATATATAAATGATATGAATTTGCGATCAGAAAGAGCAGACGGCAAAAGATAAATTACACAGCTATAGCATAAGCATGTGAATATGTCTCCCCCTGAGATTAACAATCTCCCCCTGAGATAAATAATCTCCCCCTGAAATAAATACTCGAAGAACTTTAATAAAAGACTTCCCTGATTATTTCGGTAGAGACGATCACATAAGCTTCTGTCTTCAGAGAATTCATAGCTTCTGACTTCTGCTTCCATTGGACAGCTTCAGAACTAGAATTTCTTTAGATCCTTAGAACACTCACAGCTTCTGATTCCTGCTTCCATTTAGGACAGCTTCAGAACTTGAATTTCTTTGATCATCAGAACATTCACAACTTCTGATTCCTGCTTCCATCTAGGACAGCTTCAGAACTTGAATTTCTTTGATCTTCAGAACATTCACAGCTTCTGATTTCTGCTTCCATTTAGGACAGCTTCAGAACTTGAGTTTTCTGGATCTTTAGAACATTCACAGCTTCTGATTTCTGCTTCCCTCGGATAGCTTCAGAGCTTTGAATTTCTACCACATCACTTCATGCTAGATTTGTATCAGAACATTGTTGAATGTACCAGAGCATCATCAGAGCATCTCTACATCCTGAAATGTTACAGAACAAAACTAAACGACAAAAGTCAGCATGAACGAGTCAGAACATAAAATGTATGTTAGAACACATGATATGTATCAGAGCCATATAGGCTAAAATAATGTATCAGAGCAAATAGAATTTTGTCAGAGCAAATAGACAAATATGGATCAAATTCTATTATCAGTGCTTCTGATTCTGAAGCTTGACAGCACTCAGCTTGCTTCAGTTTCCATAAGCTTATTCTTTTTACAGAATAACGCTTCTTATGGTTTTGCTTCTTGTGTGCTTTGAAGATTCTCTTCACTTCTTTATACCTGCAAAACACTTAAACCATATAGAACTTGCAGTTCTTGTTAGTGAAAGCAACTGATTAAATCAAATCATTTATCACATATTTCTCCCCCTTTTTGTCATATCATCAAAAAACAGAAAAGATTCAGAGACAAACAAAAAGAAACACACGGAGGAAGAAGATGATTTCATTGAAGTTCAAACATCAGGTACAGAAGTACATGAAGATAAGTAAGATCAAATGCACAAAAACAGATGCAACGAAAAGAAAGAAACAACACAGACTCAATCTAAGATGGCCCTAGCCTTGACAGGATCTTGGCCAGCATCTCTTGAACCTCATTGTTGTGTCCATCTTGCCTCACCATGAAAGCTCTAAACTCAGCATTGAGTGAGCTTTGCTCATCCTGTCTCTTCTGAATTTCTTCCAGAGTCCTTGCAAGACGAGAAGATTCATCAGAAGAAGCTTCACCGCTTTCAACCACAGGAATAGCAACTTGATCTGTAGCTTCCATGGATAGATCATTTGCAGGGATTTCCTCAACAGGATCTGATTCAGCAACATGATCTTCAACATCTGCTTCTTGCATAGAAGCATCTCCATATTCTGCAGCAGGAATTTCCGAGTCTCCATTCTCAAGTGCCTGAAGAATGGCAGCTAGATTCCTGGGAGCAGAAGGACCTTCAACTTCTGGTGGGTCAACAACTTCTGGAATGACCAAGCTTGGGTCTTTCTCAGAAGGGTTTTCCCTCAGATAGTTAAAGAGAGTCTTGAAGTCTCCGAGCAGAACAGGATAATCAGGAATAAAGATAACAATATCCCTGCATGGATTTGCTTCCATTTCAGCAGCCAGTCTTAATTGTTCCATCTCATCCAAGAAGGGCTTCTCTTCCATTTCAGAAGTCTTCATAATTCCTCAGAATTCCACGAGGCCGTGGGGCAGCAGCTACACAGGCTTCCTGAAGTTCTAAAAACAGAGCATCTGATTCTCTGCGAAAGATCCTCCAGAAGTTCCGCATAGCAACATCATTCAATCCAGAACTTTCAGCAATTCTGAGAGTATCAAAGATACTTCTGAGATTCCTCTTTATTTTTTCAAAAACTACACCAATAGGGTATACAGGGCGGAATTTTATTTGGGTTTTTGAAAAGGCAGGGTTGGAAGTGAAGTACGGATGAGGTTCTCTATCTAACCTATAAGAAGATTCTGCTTCAGTATCAGAATCTAACACTACCACTTCAGCTTCAGGACGAGGCTTGGGAGTGTAGTTGCAATCACGGAGCAGCTGCTCATGTGATGCAGAGGTTGGAAGAGGAGAATCACAAAGGTTGTTTTGAGAGGTGGAGGGAGTATGTTCAAAGGTGGCATTGGGAGAAGGTTGAGATGGAAAGAGAGTTTGAAGGGGTGGTATATCCAGAACAGGATTGATGGTAGGTGGAGAGGAAGGAATGGTTATAGGAGAAGATGGAGGTGTAAGAACATGGACAAAAACAGGTGATTCTGATGTGGCTTTTTCTGGTTCAGGTGTAGGGACAACCTCTATTGGTGCAACTTCTGAATGAACAGCAGGAGCAGAATCAGGTTCAGAAATGCATATACCTTTGGAACCTCTCAGAAAAGCTTTGGCCACATCCTCAGTCTTCTTTTGCTTCTTACTCTTCGGCTCTTCAATAATCTTTGCTTTGCCGCTAGAGATTTCTTTCCTTCTGACATATGCCAGAACTTCTGATTGATTCTCAGCCTCTTGAGAGACATTTTCTTCATCAGACTCTTGAAGAATCATCTTCCTTTTTCTTGTTTTCTTCTTCTCAACAGCTTCTTTCCCTTTCTTCTCAAACTCATCAGAGACAGACTTAGCAACCTTTGCAATGACCTCTTTAGAAACATCTTGTTTCTTAGAGACAGCAGAAGGATAATCATGCTTTCTTTTAGTACTTTCTTCCTTCTTCTTATTTATTTTCATTGGAGCACCCTTCTCTTGATTTTTGAGATATTTATTTTCTTCTTGTGATAACAGATACCTAGTTCTGACTACAGGTACCTCACAGTTGAAGAAAGTTTCAAACTCAGCAAGAACAGGTGCTCTTCTGATTCTTGTATCAGCAAGAGGTTGGGGAGTTTTACTGATAGCCTTAATTACTTTCATCTTCTTCAAAGTGAATGCATTCAGACAAGCCCCAGATGTGACAGCAAGGTCTTTCACAATACCTTCAGATTCCAAGCTTTCAACAATCTTTGAATGCACCAAAAGATTTGAAATAATCCTTCCAAAAGGAATGATTGTTCCACCTTTTTCTCTGAAAGCGTTTCTGGAATCCTTTACTGCTTTCCACAAATGGTTGAAGATGATGTAGATCGCATCAACCTTCTTCTTAGTGGCAATGCAATAAAGAATATACCTTTGCTCATTATTGATGAAATCCGAGGCATGTGTTCCTTTCCTATGGTAGAAACACCCAAGAAGGATCTTTGTCCAGATTTTGTAGACATCTCTCAAATCCTTGACGCTTTTTGTTTCCTTGACATTTGGATAGAGAGTGGATAGAACATCTCCCCAATCTGCCCTTTGATCAATCTCAAAAGCCCCTTCAGGGTTTTTCAGATCAAACATCACTCTTAGGATGTTTTCAGTGATAACAACAAACTTTCCATGGATGAAAGAAAGTATTGATTTTGGAGCAACCACAGCATGTGCCCATAACTCCTTGACAAGATCCGGATAAACTGGGCCAACGAACTCAGCAAACAACGAGGTCCATCCTTGAAAGATGATGTCTTCTTTAAGATGAAATTCATGTTCTTCAAGGTTGTCAAAATCAACAATAAGTTCACATAGAACTTCTAATTTGTCCTTGGGAATCGAGCATGCAACAACAGGAGTAAGTTGCAAAATTTCTTCTTGGAGATGGTGAGGAACAGATGTATCAACATTTTGGGATGAGAAGGCAGCCATGGATGCAGAATGAACAAAAGACGAACAAGAAAAGAAAACTGGGTTTTCGATTAGGGTTTTAGAAAACGGCTAAGAACTTTTCAAACGAGAGAATGCAAGAAGAAAGAGAGACAAGGGAGCGAAAAAGATATATGATATGATTTGAAAAGAATATAAGGAGACGAATATAAAATAGAGAATGAAAAAGAATAAATAAACAAAATGAATAGTTTCAGAATCAAAAGAAATCATTTTCATTAAATGACGAGTGACGTGAGGAGAGAGATCGTGGTAAAAGAAATGATTTAAAGCAGTTACCTAGGTCGGCGTCTTTTCAACTGCACGCTTTGTACACATCATACAGACACGTGTGCATCATCAGAGAGTAGCAGACCGCTGTAAATAGAATATACTTTACGCGTACAGATTTTGATTGCTGCTTCTGAGTTGATCAAATTTCTCTTCTGGAAACACTCCTTCTGAAGTATGCTGATGTAAATCTGAATGATCTTCTGATCCATTACTTCTGATATACACAGCTTCTGGAGATTCACTTCTTTGTTCTGCAGCTTCTGATAAGACAAAACTGTATCTGCAGAAATTCTTAAGCTGCTTTGTTTCATCAGAAACAAGTTTATCATCAAACCAGATATTTATTGATTCGTCCACAATCAATGTTTCAATATTGTATATTCTGTAGCATTTAGAGCATTCAGAATAATCAAGAACGAAACACCATTGCTTTAGAAACAAACAAAACAGATGGTTCCAAGACTAATAAACTTTCTTTTCTGATCTCCTACGAACATAGTTTCTTCAACAGATTTAAGTACCAGAACTTGGAAGACAGTCCTTCTTCCCTTCAAGTGTTGAGACCAACTTGAGTCCAGGTGACATGACATGTTGACTTTTATCTTCTTTGTCGCCAAGAGAATCTGCAAAAGAAATAGTCTTTTTCTTTGGTACCCACATCTTCTTGGGTCCTTTCTTGTTAGTTCTCCTCAAGTTCTGATTGAACTTGGGTTTAACATTGTAAGCAGAAGGAGGGACAGCATGATAATTCTTAATATGAGTTTCATGATATTTCCTAGGTTGTGTCACATGCTTTTTGGTGTGTGTTATGTGAAAACTTTGAGCATGTGAAGTGTGCCTAATATCATGGGAGTGGCCATACTTGAACTGATCATACAATGGCTTGTATGTGATTTTCATTTCATCAACAGGTTCAAGTTTGTATGGGGTTTCACCCTCAAAACCAATGCCAACTCTACTGTTTCCAGACACAGCATATATCATAGAAGCTAGCTGACTTCTGCCAATACTTCTAGATAAGAACTTCCTGAAACTTAAATCATATTCTTTCAGAATATGGTTTAGACTAGGAGTGGATTTTTCTGAATCAGAAGGAGATCCAACATTATTGGATAATTTTAAAAGTTTTTCTTTTAATTAAGAATTCTCCAACTCAAGCTTCTTTGTTTCAAATTCAAATAGCTTTTTCAGCTTTTTGTATTTGAGACTAATCTGAGACTTGAATTCCAGAAGTTCTGTTAGACTGGAAACTAACTCATCTCTAGTAAGTTCAGAAAATACCTCTTCAGAATCTGATTCTGATGTAGATTCTGATCCGTCATCTTCTGTCGCCATCAGCGCACAGTTGGCCTGCTCATCTTCCGAGTCTGATTCATCTTCTGACTCATCCCAGGTTGCCATAAGACCTTTCTTCTTATGAAACTTCTTCTTGGGATTTTCCTTCAGAAGTTTTGGACATTCATTCTTGAAGTGTCCAGGCTCATTGCATTCATAGCACATGACCTTCTTCTTGTCAGATCTTCTGTCATCAGAAGATTCTCCACGTTCAAATTTCTTTGAACTTCTGACGCCTCTGAACTTCCTTTGCTTGTTCTTCCAGAGTTGATTTAGTCTTCTGGAGATCAAGGACAGTTCATCTTCTTCTTCAGATTCTGATTCTTCAGGATCTTCTTCTCTAGCCTGAAAAGCGTTAGTGCATTTCTTGATATTGGATTTTAATGCAATAGACTTACCTTTCTTTTGAGGCTCGTTTGCATCCAGTTCAATTTCATGACTCCTCAGGGCACTGATCAGCTCTTCCAAAGAGACTTCATTTAGATTCTTCGCAATCTTAAATGCAGTCACCATAGGACCCCATCTTCTGGGTAAGCTTCTGATGATCTTCTTTACGTGATCAGCCTTGGTGTATCCCTTGTCAAGAACTCTCAATCCGGCAGTAAGAGTTTGAAATCTTGAAAACATCTCTTCAATGTCTTCATCATCCTCCATCTTGAAGGCTTCATACTTCTGGATTAAAGCGAGAGCTTTAGTCTCCTTGACTTGAGCATTTCCTTCATGAGTCATTTTCAAGGACTCATATATGTCATAGGCCGTTTCCCTGTTAGATATCTTCTCATACTCAGCATGAGAGATAGCATTCAGCAAAACAGTTCTGCATTTATGATGATTCCTGAAAAGCTTCTTCTGATCATCGCTCATTTCTTGCCTTGTCAGCTTTACGCCACTGGCATTTACCGGATGTTTGTAACCATCCATCAGAAGATCCCATAGATCACCATCTAGACCAAGAAAGTAACTTTCCAGTTTATCTTTCCAGTATTCAAAGTTTTCACCATCAAATACCGGCAGTCTAGTATAACCATTGTTACCGTTGTGTTGCTCAGCAGAGCCAGATGTAGATGTAGACTTTGCAGTTTCATCAGCCATCTTTTACTGAAGCGTTTTTCTCTTCCTGAATCTTTTCTAAACACGGTTAAGTGCTTGCACCTTAGAACCGGCGCTCTGATGCCAATTGAAGGATAGAAAAACACTTAGAAAGGGGGGTTTGAATAAGTGTAGCTTTAAAAACTTGACCGATAAAAATAAATTGCACAGTTATTTTTATCCTGGTTCGTTGTTAACTAAACTACTCCAGTCCACCCCCGCAGAGATGATTTACCTCAACTGAGGATTTAATCCACTAATCGCACGGATTACAATGGTTCTCCACTTAGTCAGCAACTAAGTCTTCCAGAGTCTTCTGATCACACACTGATCACTCCAGGAACAACTGCTTAGATACCCTCTAAGACTTTCTAGAGTATTATGATCCACACGATCACTCTAGTTACAACCTGCTTAGATAACCTCTAAGACTTCCTAGAGTATTCTGATCCACACGATCACTCTAGTTCCTTACAACTTAATGTAATCAAATCTAAGAGTATTACAATTGCTTCTTAAAAGCTATAATCACAAACTGTGATATTTCTCTTAAAGTTTAAGCTTAATCTCACTAATATATTACAACAGCAATGTAGTGAGCTTTGATGAAGATGAAGATTCTGAGCTTTGAATAGAACAGTGTTTCAGCAAGTTAATATGAGTTGTTTTGTTCAGAATCGTTAACCTTGCTTCTCATCAGAACTTCATATATATAGGCGTTGGAGAAGATGACCGTTGAGTGCATTTAATGCTTTGCGTGTTCCGTACAGCATCGCATTTAATGTTATACGCTTTTGTCAACTACCTCGAGCCTTGTTCACGCTGTGTCTACTGACGTTGCCTTTAATAGCTTCTAACGTTCCTTTTGTCAGTCAGCGTAGCCTGCCACTTGTACTTCCTTCTGATCTGATGTTTGTGAATACAACGTTTGAATATCATCCGAGTCAAACAGCTTGGTGCAAAGCATCTTCTGATCTTCTGACCTTGAAGTGCTTCTATGCGTGATACCATCAGAACTTCAGTGCTTCTGATCTCATGTTCTTCTGATGCTTCCATAGACCCATGTTCTGATTCTGCTTCGACCATCTTCTGATGTCTTGCCAGACCATGTTCTGATGTTGCATGCTGAACCCTTGAGACAAAGCTTCTGAGCGCTGAATTATGCATACTCTTTATATATTTCCTGAAAAGGAAATTGCATTGGATTAGAGTACCATATTATCTTAAGCAAAATTCATATTATTGTTATCATCAAAACTGAGATAATTGATCAGAACAAATCTTGTTCTAACAGTTGATTCTTCAACTGGTTCAGAAGTAGAATTAGGAACAAGAGTGAGAGTTCGTCGTAATCGACGTGATACAGTGATAGAACGCTCCGGTTCGGGAATTGACAACACTAAGTCTTCACTTCGAGAGCGAGTACTTGGCATGCACAAAGGGAATTAGAATAATTAAGTTGCCTTAGTCTCTACAACGTAACATTTAATTACGATATCGACTAAATTAGTCCCCGGCAACGGCGCCAGCCGCCAAAAACTTGATCGCGACAAAGTGGGTATGTCTGTGATTATGATTGGAAGTGCACAGTCTATCGCGTAGTTTTAAAAAGATATCGAACCCAAAGGACTAAGAATCGAACTTAATGTAGTTAATCATTACTACGTAAATCTAAGGCTATCGTTTGATTGATTGAGATCAGGCTGGGGAAAAATAAAGTTTAGAATTAATTTAAATCAAGGATAATTGTATCGGTATGTAATAGTCGGACGTCGGGGGATCTAGTAAACTATCAATGCGGATTGTAATTTAAAATTACTTTTATGTAGAAATCATTAGTTTAAAAACTTTCCTCTCACACTCTCGTGTTTATTGATTATGATTTCACTATTAAACCTAAGTGATCGCTCTCGCTGTATCAATTAAAGTTTAAAGTGATTTTTGAAAACAAATGAAAACTAATTACCCTTAAAGCGCTCTCGCTGTATTTAAGGTTAATGCCTAATTTCTAAGGTCCAGTTAAAATCTCAAACTTCCGTTTTTATTGATCCTAACTTCTATTGTTTTTAACTCTCGTTATAAAACAGTTTAATTAAGCGTTTAGAAATTACAGCCAGATAAATAAATCTAGTTAATAAATTACATCGACAGCGTCACTAGATTCCCTCGGTTATATGACTTTACATACCGATAAGAGATATTTAGCCGGACATTATTTTAATAAACGAAACAGAACAGATATAGTAGGTATAAAATAATCCGGACATAATTTGATAAACTAACATGAACAGTAATTAATAATAAATGCTAATAAATAAACCTGAATTAGATTTGCAGACTGAATATTGAAATCTCGCAGCACTGGTTCTTGAGTCCGGTACTAGAATTAAGTTCTGAAATTAAATCTGATGCTAAAAACTAAAACTAAATCTAAAGCTAACAAGAAAAACTGAGTTGCAATAGTATTTCCGGTGTGGAAATCTATTGCAGGAAGTGGGTGGGAAAGAAGTAGAAGAACTTGAAATTTGCAGAAGGAAATAATATGACGGCAGTAGGTTAAAGTTCGTAACCCTTTCAATTAATCTTGATGGGTATTTATAGAGCTTCCAATTCTTATTTGCACCCCATTGATCCAAGTGTCCCTTTTAGCAATTTCTCTTCATTTTAGCTCCTTTTTCCGATCATTTGTTTTGCGAGCTCCGATTTAATAAATTCCTGAAACAAAAACAAAATACAGGCATAACACGAAATAAAATAATAAAATTAAAATAAAATAAGATAATAATATATCTAAATTAAGCTAAATATACGATACGTTTTTGTGTTATCAGTAACGCT